>NC_059439.1:8182052-8498719 GCF_021028975.2 Sphaerodactylus townsendi | reverse complement strand
GCCCAAGCAGCCCCACCGGCAGGAGGGGCTCCTCCAGTACTGCCAGTGCCGCCAGCTCCAGCTCCTCCAGTACCGGCACCACCTGCGCCGGTTCCACCAGTGCCAGCACCTCCAGCCCCAGCTCAGCCAATACCTGTGCCCCCCCGGAGACCCGCCCCCGGTGAGGGCTCCCATCCCACCGTTCCACCTCTGATGCCACCACTTCATCTTCCCGGTTGGTGGCCACCCGGTGGAGCCCCTATGAACATTGCGCCTTATGGGGCTCCCCCTCCCCCAAGTCCGGCTGACCATGAGGTATGATGGGACTCAGGAGTTACTTCCTGCATTTCTGATTCACATGCTACAGTACAGGCATCAGTATCTGATTGACATTGAATGTGTGTATGAGATGGGATCCATGCTGGATGGCGCTGCCGTCAATTGGTATGTAGGGCTTTTCCAACGTGCGGCTGGTGAACTGCGCAATTTCCAGGATTTCATGATGGCCCTGTGACACTGGTTCGAGAGCCCGTTTGTGGGAGAGCAGGCCAAGCAGGAATTGATGGAGATGCAGCAGGGCAAGATGCCTTATGTGGAATTCATAGAAAAGTTCCGCACAGTGGCCAGTAAAGTTCCTGGTTGGGACGACCCTGTCAAAATTTTTGCCTTCAAGAAAGCCCTACATCCTGACTTACTGAATTGGGCTTTGGTTCAAGACAGTCCCCACACCCTGATAGAGTGGATCATGCTTGCTGGAACGGCGAATGCCAGCATGCATGAGGCAGCCACTCTAGGTGCGGCGTCCAGTCACTCTCCACTTTCCCACCCTCACCGCGGGACGCCTGCCAGTACTAAGTCTGCTTGCCCCACTCCGCCCAAATGCCAGCTCTCAGCCAATGAGAATGCCCATTGCAGGCGGCTCGGTCTCTGCCTGTATTGTGAGGGCGAGGGGCATATGGCAGCTGCCTGTCCCGCCAAGCACCCAGCTACCCTGGCTACCGTGACACCAGTTGCCAAACCATCCAAGCCATCGAAAGGGGTCGCCCATTCGATGATGCCTCAAGTAGAGGAGGATGGACCGCCCAACCCTTGGGAAGCTACCAAGCCTGAGCGTGTGAGTGTGGCTATTGTCATTCCCCTTGTATTATCCGGCAGACCAGGGTGCCCCAAACTAGTTGTACAGGCTCTAGTCAACACTGGCTGTTCCCACTGTCTGATTCATCCCCATTTAGTCGAGGCTTTGAAACTTACGCCTACTCTCCTGCGGGAAACTATTGTTTTCGACCAGATGGATGGTAGCCCCATGAGTGGAGGTCCCATTACCTCCCGTACTCCCAGACTGTTGGTAAATTGTGAAGGGCATTGGGAACGCCACAGTTTTGTGATTGCTGAGATCTCACAGTATCCAGTTATTTTGGGACTCTCTTGGCTCATGGATCATGACCCCACTGTGAAATGGTCACAACAAATTTTGACTTTTACTGATCCACCTTGCGGGGATCATATGGGTCCTAATCTCCCTGAACATTTATTGCACCCTGGTGACGGTCTCACATGTGCATTGGCATCGACTGGGGGCGCTCCAGTTCAGACCATCCCACCGCCCTACTGGGACTTGTGGCAGGTTTTTGAGAAAATGGAATGTAACTCCCTACCTCCCCACAGAGACACTGACTTTAAAATTGAATTGATTCCCGGTGCCAAATTGCCAAAGGGGCGTTTATACACCATGAGCTCAGCTGAAGATGCTGCCTTACGTGGATAAAAATTTGGCCTGAGGCTTCATACAGAAAGCCAGGAGTAGTTTTGCTGCCCCAGTTTTATTTGTGAAAAAGAAAGACGGTTCCCTCAGACTCTGCACTGATTACTGGGGTCAAATAAGTATCCATTGCCATTAATCAATGTCTTGCTGGTGAACTTGGGCACCAGGCGTATTTTTACAAAGTTGGACTTGCGTGAAGCTTATTACAGAATGCGCATGGCAGAGGGGCACAAGCATTTAACAGCCTTCAACACCCGCTATGGACAGTGTGAATATTTAATTATGCCTTTTGGGCTCTCTGGGGCCCCCACTGTGTTTCAGACTTTGATCAATGGGATCTTGGATGACCTACTGTTCAAGGGAGTTGTGGTGTATTTGGACGATGTACTGATCTATTCTCAGGATGAGAAATCCCATATTGCACTGGTTCATGAAGTTTTAGAGTGGCTTCTTTCAAACTCCTTGTTTGTAAAACTCTCCAAATACGAATTTCACAAGCCCCAATTGGATTTTTTGAGTTATCGGGTCTCGGCCGCAGGGTTGGAGATGGATCCTACTAAAGTTGCTGACGTGGTTGCTTGGGCCCCTCCATGGACCCGTAAACAACTGCAATCGTTTTTGGGCTTCGCCAATTTCTACCGTGACTTTATCCCTCATTTTTCCTCCTTGCCCCTCCCGTTGATTGATTTATTGCGAACCCAGGGACAAGGTTCCGCTGCAACTCGCCCTGGGGCCCCATTGGTTTGGAGCTCTGCATGCCAGAGCGCTTTTGACTCCTTAAAAACCGCATTTACCTCTAAACCTGTTCTTGCTCACCCCAACCCATCCCTGCCATTCATGGTGCATGTCGATGCTTCGGATAAGGCTTTGGGAGCTGCCCTCCTGCAAAGAGGTGCAGATGGGCACCTACACCCTTGTGCATACCTTTCCCGCAAGTTTTCCGGGGCTGAATTGAATTGGACTGTTGGGGATAAGGAGACCTGTGCTATTAAAACTGCTTTATCTGTTTGGAGACACTTCTTAGAGGGAGCAGAGCATCCATTCGAGGTCTGGACTGATCATAAAAACTTGGCCGTGCTTTGCTCCCCCAGCCGCTTGACTGCTAAGCAGATCTGTTGGGCTGACTTTTTTGCATGGTTTCGGTTCACTGTGCATTTTTTTCCCAGGCAAAACCAACCATTTAGCTGACGCCCTGTCCCGCTTGCCAGAAGGGGCAGACAGGAAGGTGGAGCTCCCACTTTCCCGCACAATTCTGTCTCCCACCCACTTGGGCTTGGCGATAACTCGTTCGCAATCTGAGGCGGAGCCCCTGCCTCCTGCTGTTCCCCCATCCCATCTCCTCTCCACCTTCCTGGAGGCGGGCAAGTCTCCGGTTCTGTCAGAGGAGGGTGGAGACAGCTTGCAATTGTGTAATGGCATTTGGCATCGAGGCACGTTGATGTACGTCCCACCCTAGCTGCGCTCTCAGATTCTCCACCAGGGGCATGATTCCAAGTCTGCAAGGCATTTTGGCTTTGTGAAGACGTTGCATCTCCTTGGGCAGCAGTTTTGGGGGAGGTCTATGCGCAAAGACATTGAGGTTTATATTAAAGGTTGCCCTGTCTGAGCTATGGCAAAAACTATTCCGGCCAAGTCCCAGGGCCTCCTTCAGGACATTGCGTTACCCAATGGGCCCTGGAAGGTCATCTCCATGGACTTTATTACTGATTTGCTTCTGAGCCATGGAAAGACAGTGATTTGGACAGTTGTGGACCTATTCTCCAAGCAGAGGCATTTTATTCCTTGCATTTCCATCCCCACAGCCCAGAAGCTTGCAGATCTGTTTATTCTGCCCCACAGAAAATAAAATTTACATTAAATTACATTAAAAACACTCTGAAATTTCTGCTATTCTGGACTCTTGCTTCTATCGTAACCGCTTGCAGTATCTGGTCTCTTGGACGGGGTGTTTACCTGGGCAGAACAAATGGGTGTTTGCTGAATATGTGAAAGCCCCCTGCCTCGTCTAAGCTTTCCATCAGTCCTGTCCAAGCAAGCCGGGGTGGGAGGGCCCTAGAGGGAGTGGAATGTCAGGAGGCCTGTCAGAATTGGGGATTTGCTTTTGCTGCTTTCTGTATGATGGGGGGTGGGTGGAATGGGTTAATGAATTACTGTCTGCCTTTCAACTGTTTCTTGTGTGTGATTTCACATTCCAGGTGCTGACCAAGGTCAGTGGCTGGGCATTTTCACTGTTATCTTTCTTACAGTTACTTTTAGGCGCGCTTTCCCAGGATGGGGGGTGCAAGCTGTTTTAATTACTGGATTTGCACAGGCAAATCAGTTCTGGCTTTGTCCAGGGAAAATCCACATCTCTGAATAAACTACTGTTCTATACATGAGTTTGTTTCAGTTTTTGGGGATTCTGACACCACCCTCGAAATCTCTCTGCATTGGCAATAGGACAAGTTCCTAATGGAATTTATTTCCTGCAGGTCTGTAACTCTTAACAGCTACATTTGCCAATTTGCAGTCCAATTCCTTTGAAACCACTGATGAAGTGATTAAGTTTTTTCCATATCCTTTTCTCCATCCTATCTCCATGTCTCAAATTTGTTGGCATGATCCAAGTATTCTACATGATGCATTGAGAAGGTGGCAAAGGAGAAAAAGGACCAAGGGTGCCAGAAAAGCAACGGGTGTGAGATGTTATGTTGTTTCCTGCTAATTATTAATTATGAAGCAAGAAGACAGGTTTCCAGGTTACAACCTGACAACACCATCAATAACAAACAGCCCTTGGTAGTAGCCCCCTCTGAATAAGAGCCCGGTGCTTGCTTATTACCCTGTAAACCAGTTAATTGAAAAGCTCAAGGGACCAGATCTGTTATATTTGTGTCATCATACCCCTCATTTCAAAACAAAATAGCCAGTTTGTTTTCAGTGTATGGCTAAATTTTCAACCATAGTCTTACTGACCGTATGTTGGTGCATGTATATAACTTCTAGGGAAGGTACCATGGGGAGAAATGGGGCAGTTCTTTCCACACAGTAGAAATAAAAATGTCCTGCAGACGTTTTTAAAAGATTCATTTTGGCTTTTTGTGTTCCCACACTGCAGAAAACACAAGCATTGCCAGCCAAAATGGTTCTTTTTTTCTACCGGCTGCTGGCCAACGGAGCTGTGGTTGATTTCAGAGGTCCACCCACCATTTTGTGTGCTGCTGCACAGATTCTACTGCTTCCTCTGCTTGCAGCTTATCTGCACACAATTTCTGTGTAAAAAGTAGATGAATAAAGTTTGTTTTGCCTAACGATTCCGTGCCCACGTAATTTTTCTTTTTTTGTTGTTTTGAGGGGTGTGTCTGTGAAGCTATGATGACACAAATATGTGCATATTGCAGCTTGTCTAATTGTGACATTGTAGCTTCATAGAAATAACCCTCAAAAAAAAACACAACAAATATGCCAAATCATTAGGCAAAGTAACCTTTATTCATCTACTTTTTACATGGAAATTGCGCACAGATGAAGTACAAGCTGAGGAAACCTCCATGGAGAATCTTCATGGAGAATCTGCTGAAGCACCCAAAATGGCAGGCACAAATGGCAAAATGGTTTGGGCGGGAGAAAGAAAGCTTTCCCTGCCTGTTTTTTTTTGTTTGTTTGTTTTTTGCTCAGCAGGCAGGAAACGTCTTCAACCCAGGTTGGGGAAAAAAGATGGCCAGTTTAGTGATTTTTGAAAAAGTCGGGTTAAAAGAAATAAAATGTTCTGAAGATGTTCGGGGGAAGAGAGCTGTGGGAACTTCTTCCCCAAAGTGGTTTAAAACATCCTCAAGATGTTTTATTTCTGTTGTGCAGAAATGACCAAAGAGAGACATGTGATGCTCAAGATGACATAGAATTTGTACCCTGTGGTAATCTTGTCCTGTTATAATCTCATCATTGCTTGGGAGTGTAGTTTGACAGCTATGAAGGAGAGGGTCTCTGCCCTTCTGGGTTGCCATCTCTGGCTTGGGAAAGTCCTGGCAATCTGGGGAAGGCAAAATTTTGGGGTAGGAAGGAACTCATTGGAGTATGATTTCATGCAGTCTCCTCTCTGAAGCTGTTGTTTGCTCCAGGGGAACATATCTGCTGCCTCCTAGAGTTGTAACTGTGGCAGCTGCCTCCTACAGCTAGCAACCATATATTTTTCACAGACCCTTAGGATATGTTGCTCCTGATTAAGCCTTGCTTCTGTTGAAGACTGAAGGCATTCTCCACATGCTCTGAGAGGACACTACATCATGTGTCCCAGCACCAGCAATCAAAACAGGAGCAGGGATTGCATCGGTGAATTAAGCTTTGGAGAGGAGGTGTGGCCAGGAAACTGGGCCCCAGAAGTTCTCTTCTAGCAACCTCTCTGAGCTAGCCCACACACAGTCCTTTTGTGGTTTGTCTCAAAGCATCCCCCTTCTTTTCTAATGCTTGTCCAGTTGGCTCCCTCTGGGCTTCCAAAGCGTGGCTGTTCATTTCTCCGTTCCCCATTTCCAAATGAGCAGGATCCAAGTTTCCATGACCGTGTGCGCAACTTTGGATCGAATTCCTGAAAGCTCACTTAGAGACATTAGATTGCTTGCCTGCTGAGGAGGAGATGAAGTTGCTGGATTTTTAAAAAGGAAGAGCCAAAATGGCCATCGTCTTAAAAAGTAAAAAATATGGCAGAAATGGGTGTGAAAACGAGTGCTTCTTTCTTGCAATATAGAAGAACAAAATAAAAATCCATATTGACTCCGACTGTTTTCAAATTGTGGTCATGTCCCTGACGGATAAGACCTTCCATTCAAGTGAGGGTTGCCAATCCCCAGGCAGGTCCTGGACATCTCCCAGTATTATAATTGATTTCTGGACCCTGGAGAAAATAACTATTTGGGAGGGAGAACTCTACGGCATTGTACCTCATCAAGTTCCATTCCCCTTCTCAGCTCCCACCCTTCCCAGGCTGTACCCCCAAATCTCCAGGAATATCCCAATCTGAAGCTGACAACCTTAGCTCAAGCTAGGATTCCCAACCTCCACTGTACCCTGGAAAAAACATAATTGAACATTTCTTTATAAGTTACACTGTACAGTAGTCTACCTCTTTGGGGGCTCGTGACATGAATTTTTGTATTTCACTTTGTAATCTTTTTGTAACATGTTGTTATAGCTGACAGCCATTATATCGAGTAGGATGTCCTTTTTGTATTAGAGAAAGTATGCACTAATTACACGTTTTATTATGATTTTTATTATTATGATTTATTATGATTATGATTTTGTTTACAGTTTTGAGGCTTGAAAAAGATATGTTTGAAATACCTACCCAGTCTGGAGGTGGTGTTGCTTTTGATTTACTTTCTATTGCTGAGATGTCTGTGAACGTGTCTGTCACATCCTTTCTACTGGATGTTTGAGCCCAGAATTATGTAGAAGCAATTTTTAAACGATTCTTGTTTTGATCCACGGTATTATATCAGTTAATTGTTTTGAGACTGTTTTTAAGTTGATCCTCAATTGTTTGAGGTTGGTGTATGTACTTGGTGCAGAGGTGTTAATCTCCAGAGGAATTTCAGGTAAACTTCTGCTATTATAATTGATCTCCAGAAAACCAAGAGAAAATCGCTGCTTTTGAGGGTGACTCTAAGGCATTGTATCTGCTGAGGTTCCTTTCCTCCCCAAATCCCAACCTCTTCATGCCTCACCCCCACTAGGTAATTGCAAAAGATCCTATAAGAAAGACCACCAAAGAGTGGTTTTGTCGGGCACACAGTGTTCAGCTAAATTATCTCTAGCCAAGGATGTTCTTAGTAAGACTGGATTTAAGTAGGGTAGAATTTAGGTGGTGGTGGCAGGAGATCTCCTGGGATTAAAGCTGATCTCCAGGCAGGGCCGGAGCTAGGAAGAACTGCGCCCGAGGCACGTGTGCACCCTGCGTCCCTGCCACGCCCCCATCCCGCCCCCACTACGCCCCGGAATGCCCCTGCCATGTCCTTGCCACAGCGCATACCCACTGCATTGTGCACGCATACACACCACTCCCTTGGTGCTAGACCACTGTCTCCAGGCAACAGAGATTAGTTCCCTTGGAGGAAATGGCCAGTTTCTATGCTGTTGCCAGGATGGGCACAGTGGTGGGGTTCAAATAATTTAACAACCGATTTCGGTGGTGGGATTCAAATAATTTAACAACTGGTTGTCTACAAGCACCATTTTAACAACCGGTTCTGCCGAAGTGGTGCGAACTGGCTGAATCCCACCACTGGACAGGCACCTTTCTGACTGACCATTTCTACACCATTGCGCTCCTTACATGTCTTTAACTTCCCCCAGTCTCCCAAATCACTGAAAATCTATATCAGGAAAATCAAACAAATGTTGCAAAAGAAAAAGTCTACTGTACACAGTTTAATCTGGATCCAAAACATGGGCATGCTTCATACAGATTTGGCCTCTTGGAACAAAGTTTTACAGTTCCCCCTGCCATGACGGGAACTCGAGTTAATTCATATGTTGAGTAAAATCCCCCCCCCCCCCCCGCAGCCTGAACAGGGACATAGGATTCTTATGGGATTCCAATTTCCAGGTTGGGGATTCCCCCCACCCTGAATTAGATCTGGTAAGCCTACTGTGCTCTGGTCAAACATTACAGTATACACATTGTACCTTTGCATCCTTTACAAGCAGTCTTTACAACTAGGGGAAAAGGGCTCAGATCTACAGTTCTGCTCAACTGCGCCTGGAGAAAGGAGCTTTGACTTCAAAAGCTGATACCCTGAAATTCTTGCTGGTCTCTGCTACTGGACGGTCTTCCTCCGACTGCAAGAGAAAGAGCCTTCACATCGCTCATGGCTGTTCCCCAAGAATGCATTGATGACTCTGTTGGGTATCTATTTGTGTGAGTGGTGTGGAAAGCCTTCGACAATACATATTTGTGTGAGTGTTAACTGCCATCAAGTCGCTTCCGACTCATGGCGACCCTATGAATCAGTGTCCTCCAAAAGTCCTAACATTAACAGTCTTGCCTCAGGTCTTGCAAATTGAGGACTGTGGCTTCCTTTATAGAGTCAATCCATCTCTCTTTTCCTGCTGCCTTCAACCTTTCCTAGCATTATTGTCTTTTCCAGTGACTCTTGTCTTCTCATTTTGTGACCAAAGTACGGTAGCCTCAGTTTAGTCATTTTAGCTTCCCAGGACAGTTCTTACAGAATGTCAGTATATGCCTGGGCAGCAAAGAAAATAAGGTCCAATGTAGTTTATATGAGGGCAGTTGTCTAAAATTGATTTTATTGTTTGAGATGTTGTGTTGACTGTGTTTTTAATATGTACTGTTTTAAAGCTGATTATATTATTGTAAGTTTTATCGCACAATGTTTATATCTATATTATAAAGTGTTATGTTTGATGACAATGCTTTGTAAAAGGCTATGACCATAATACAAATAAATGTACATGGCTTGACTTATGTATTGTATCTATTTACTCAAATCCCATCGTGATTAGCGGGCTTTTTTTCTTCATTACCAATCAACCTGAGGCTGAAAAGAAGGATGAGTTTTTGTTTTACCACAGAAATGGGAAATATTGTCTTTCTTCCTTTGTAAGTAGGGGTGCCAATCTCCAGGTGGCACCTGAAGTTCTCTCGCTATTACAACTCATGTGCAGCCAATCAAGATCAGTCCCCCTGGAGAAAATGGATACTCTGCAGAGTGGACTCTATGATATTATACCCTGCTGAGATCCCACCCCTCTGCAGCAGTGGTGTAGTGGTTAAGAGCAGGTGCACTCTGATCTAGAGAACCGGGTTTGATTCCCCACTCTGCCACTTGAGCTGTGGAGACTTATCTGGGGAACTAGATTAGCCTGTGCACTCCAACACATGCCAGCTGGGTGACCTTGGGCTAGTCACAGCTTCACGGAGCTCTCTCAGCCCCACCCACCTCACAGGGTGTTTGTTGTGGGGGGGAAGGGCAAGGAGATTGTAAGCCCCTTTGAGTCTCCTTACAGGAGAGAAAGGGGGGGTATACATTCAAACTCCTCTTCTTCTTCTCTCCCTACATTCCACCCCCAAATCTTCAGGTATTTCCCAACCCAGAGCTGGCAACCCTATTTGCAACTCAGCAGATATTATCTTCTGAACCCCAACAAATTATTTGCCAGTGAAAGTCTATTCTTGGGTTCTTCTTTAATTTGTTTACAATATTTCTACTACTTTCCATATAAATATGCATGAGATAGCTTACCTACCCATGATTTTAAAAAATGCTAAGCATTACGGTAAACTAAGACAGTGACAAAAAAGGTGTGACTAAAACTATTAAAACAGCATCAAGGTAAAAACTGGGGTAAAGCTCTAAAACATATCATATAAATAGTTAATAAGCTCTAAAAACAGAGATGAGATATAATATGGGGCAACGAATGAAATTTCATAAGGAGGGAAGAAAACAGTCAGGTAATATAACCCCACTTTTCTCTCCTTAGAACTGTTTTCCCTTCCGCTCCCCACCACAGGCACCTTGTGGCTAAGAGAGTTCTGATAAAACAGTGACTAGTCCAAGGACTAGAGCCCTCCAGGGATGGGGCAGTCTACAAAATCCAACAGCAGCAGCAGCAGCAGCAGCAATAATAATAATAATAATAATAATAATAATAATAATAATAATAATAATAATAATAATAATAATAATAAATAGGCCACCCAGAAGTCTTCTTGTGGAGCAGGGATATCAAACCCAGTTCACCAGATAAGAGTCCACTAGTCTTGCAGAGGAGTGGGGAATCTAACCTGGTTCTTAAGAGTCCACTGTTCTTAACAACTATACCACACTCGCTCTCTGAATCAACAAATTGCAAGCAAACAATTAACATAGCCACATCAGAAAGTGAGGCATTTCTTGAATGCCTGGGAGAATGTAATCATCTTTGACTTGTGCTTGAAATATTGCAAAGTTGTTGGCAAGTGAGCTTCTGTGGGGATGGAGTCCCACAGTTTATGTAATATGTAAACATCCCTAGTGTTTAGTCTCTGGTAGTGGCGACACACAGCCAAGCAGAGGCGGGGCTTCCACAGGAGCATATGGAGACATATGCCCCAGGTGGGCCTCCGTTTGGTCACGTGGGGGCAGAAAATCACCCCCTCACCCCTCCTCCTTCCCCCCTCAGCCCGGCCCCACCCCATCAGGCTGCTCCTTCACACAGTGGAGCGTCCACCAGCTAAAGGAGCATACTAACCAGGTTTTGTGAAGTTTGATCCAGGAGGTCCAAAGCTATGGACTCCCAAAGGGGGTGCCCCATCTCCCATTGTTTCCAATGGGAGCTAATAGAAGATGGGGGCTACACCTTTGAGCGTCCATAACTTTGGACCCCTTAAACCAAACTTCACCAAACCCAGGTGGTACCATTAGAACAGTGATGGCGAACCTTTTGAGACTGAGTGCCCAAACTGCAACCCAAAACCCACTTATTTATCGCAAAGTGCCAACACGGCAATTTAACCTGAATACTGAGGTTTTAGTTAAGAAAAAATGGTTGGCTCTGAGGCGTCCGTTACTCGGGAGTAAGCTTGGTGGTAGTTGTTGGCTTTGCTTTGAAGCCAGCAACCAAGCTTACTCCCAGGTAAAGGATCGCGCTTTAGTTCTTTGCATGAAAATCAGTGGGGTTTAATAGCACTTAACTGCTTCCCCAAAACTAGGTTTTAGGTTTAATGCTAATAATCGAGCCCAGCGGCCCAGGCCAGCCTAGATGTGTGTGGGGGGGCAATTTCCCCCTCCACACACACACACACACGATGAACTCTGTGCGGGCCCACAGAGAGGGCTCTGAGTGCCACCTCTGGCACCCGTGCCATAGGTTCGCCATCACTGCATTAGGAGAATCTGGTGCTGCTAGCTTAACAATTTATTTATTTATTTATTATATTTATATACCGCCCTCCCCGAAGGCTCAGGGCGGTGTCCATCAATAATAAAACAATTTAAAACATCATAATACATAATTTACATAAAAATACATAAAATACTAAAACTACAGATGGCTTCAACCCCTCCCTCCACTTTTATGTACCCACGGGAGGCCAGATGTTCTTATGGCGAAGTTGCCATCATCCCGGCTGGCCAAATGCCTGGCGGAACAGGTCCGTTTTGCAGGCCCTGCGGAAACTTTGTAAGTCCTGCAGGGCCCTGATCTCACCTGGAAGCCTGTTCCACCAGGTAGGGGCCAGAGCCGTAAAAGCGCTGGCCCTTGTAGAGGCCAGCCGGATCGGCTTGGGGCCAGGGATCACCAGTAGGTCCACCTTCGATGAACGGAGGGGCCTAGAAGGGCGGTATAGGGAGAGACGGTCCCTCAGATAAGCAGGGCCAAGGCCGCGAAAGGTCAATACCAAAACTTTAAACATGACCCGGTACTCGATTGGCAGCCAGTGCAGTTGGTATAGGACTGGCGTAATCCAGTCCCTAGCTGTTGCCCCGGAGAGGAGCCTGGCTGCCGCATTCTATACGAGTTTCAGTTTCCGGATCATGGCTAAAGGTAAGCCCGCGTAGATCGAGTTACAGTAGTCTAATCTAGAGGTGACCGTGGCATGGATCACCATGGCCAGATCAGAATGGGAGAGATACGGGGCCAGTTGCCATGCCTGCCGCAGTTCCAGAGTCACCCCCAGGCTCTTGGCGGACTAAGTTAGCTTTAACGTCTCGCCAAGAAGCGTAGGCAGGCCAAAGGCCACCGGACACTCCCCACGGCCCAGCCATAGGACCTCCGTCTTAGTGGGATTCAACTTCAGCCGACTTGCACTCAACCAACCAGCCACAGCATCAAGACAACGCTGGAGAGCATCAGGGGCCGAGGTCGGGCTGCCCTCCATTGTGAACAAGAGCTGGGTGTCATCAGCGTACTGATGACACCGCAGCCCAAAACTCCGAACCAGACTCGCTAGGGGGTGCATGTAGATGTTAAAAAGCATCGGGGAGAGTATCGCTCCTTGCGGTATCCGACATATGATGGGGCGATGCTCGGAGATCTCACCCCCCCCCCCGATGCCACCTGCTGTCCCCGATCCTGGAGGAACGAGATCAGCCAATTTAAGGCTGAATCTCAAACCCCGATATCAGCGAGGCAGTGGACCAAAAGGTCATGATCTACCATATCGAACACTGCAGTGAGATCTTACAACACCAACAGCGCCAAACCGCCTCTATCCAAGTGCAGTCGGAGATCGTCCACAACAGCAACCAACACCGTCTCGGTCCCATGACCAGCGCGGAAGCCAGACTGGAAGGAATCCAATACGTTTGTGTCATCCAGGAATCGCTGGAGTTGAGCCACCACCGCTCACTCAATTACCTTGCCCAAGAATGGTAAATTAGAAACTGGGCAGTAATTGGCCAGATCTCCTGGATCTAAATGCGGTCTTTTTAGGAGTGGGCGGACCACTGCCTCTTTAAGCCGACCAGGGAAAGCTTCTTGCTCAAGGGAGCAGTCAACTATATCCAACAGGTGGCTCCGAAGCTCCTCCCTGCTGGCTTTCACCAACCAGGAAGGGCACGGGTCAAAAGGACAAGTGGTCCAGGATCCTGTCGACATCCGTCGGGTCAAGTAGGCTGAAGCGGTCCAAGAAAGAACCCAAAGACGGCCCAGGGGCCTCTAGTTCACATACCGTATCAATAGTGGTAGGAAGGGATTGGCGGAGGGTCAGGACTTTGTGTGTGAAGTAGTTCTGCGAGCAATGCACCACTCGCAGCCTAAATTTTGCCAAATCGTGAGTCTCTTTTGGACCTATCGAAGAGGTGCGTCCAACATCCGAATTACACAAAACAATTGTGCTGGGCAGCGAACTAGCTGACTCAATAGCGGAAGCAAAATATGCCCGCTTCGTCTCCTTCACCGCACTCTCATAGGACCTCATAAACGATCGATATGAGTGTCTTGACCCCTCGTCAAGTGCCTGCCGCCACCCTCGCTCAAGCCGTCTCAGTTCCCTTTTCATCTTCCTCTTCCTCAGCTCCTTGGTGTACCAAGGAGCCAGGTTGGTGCGGGTGCGGAGAGGGCGCTTTGGAGCGATACCGTCGATGGCTTCAGAGAGTCTGGTATCCCAGCTCTCTACCAGCTCATCTAGAGTAGCGCCAGTGGGCGGGAGTTCCCGTAGAGAATTTTGGAACCGTTTTGGTTCCATTAGTCTCCGCGGGCGGGAGTCAGAGCCAGATATGCAAATTCCATTCCATTACTTACTATGGCCCTTGCAGACTCGGTTGCCATTCCAAACCTTTTGAATAATCCTGATCCTACATTTACTGAGATAGTTGCAAATGTTCTCCTTGAAATAATGGCATGCAAATGATTCACTAATTGGTCTGTATCCATTTATTTTTTTCCACCATTTATTTTATTTTAACATTTTATTTTAATATGATATGCCATGTATAGAATGTAGCATATTTCAGTGGCTGTTTTTTGAAATATTTTATTCGTTGTATTATAGTCAGATTTACTGTGTATTAACTTCTTTTAATGCCAATAAAGGCCTTCATTCATTCGTTCATTCGTTCATTCAAAAAAGGTAGGGTTACCAGCTCCAGGCTGGGAAACACCTGGAGATTTTGTGGGTGCAGCCTGTGGAGGGAGAGGTTTGAGGAGGGGAGAGACTTCAGTGGGGTGTAACTGAACTGAACTCTGTTGTTAGATCAGCTGTAATCCCAGGAGATCTCCAGTTACCACCTGGAGGGTGGCAACCCTAATGTTAGGAAATAACAGTGGTTCTTAAAGGAATGGGGGAGTGGAGGATACATAAAACACATTTGAGTTTCTCAGGAATTGTATCTCATTTTCCTGGGCTTCCAATTATGTTAGGCAGTTTCCGCACGGGCTGAAAGGCGCGGCTTCAGCCCGGTAAAACACCATTTTGGCGGGGACCATTCGCACAGGCGCTGCTGCCAAATCGATGCAGCGGCGCTCTGTTCCCGCCCAAACGGTGTTTTCAAAACTCGCTTGGGGAGCGAGTTTTTCTGCAAACACCAGCTTCCATCCGCTGCCATGCAAATGGCAGCGGGTGGAAGCCGGTGTTTTCCCCTCCCCAGCCCCAAACGCCTCATTACCTTCTGCTGGCAGCCGTCGCTCTGCTGTCACTCTGAGGAGGGAAGGGGACACGCCCCCTGGACTCCGGTGCTTCAGTCGTCGCTCTGGCCATGGGGGCGTGTCCCCTTCCCTCCTCAGAGTGACAGCAGAGCGACGGCTGCCAGCAGAAGGTAACAAGGCGTTTGGGGCCAGGGAGGGGAATACGTGGCTGTGTGGAGCTTGCTCCAACAGCTGCACATCTCATGGGGCCGTTTGTGCAAATGGCCCCAGAGCCTGCATCGGCATGATTAATGCCGATGCAGGCTCTCTCCCTTGGCTGTGCGGAAACCACCTTAGAAATGGGGATGACAATTCAAAAATGTAATCTGAGTTTCCTTGTGCTTTAATCGCTCAAATCTGAGAGTTTAATGAGCTTCATGGCCATAATGTATTCCTCTGCACAAAGTGAGGGGTGTTCTTGACTCCCATATACTGTCTCCCCCACCCCCACCCCCCGCCACCGCCCAAACTATCTTGGCTGCTGAGAAATTGGAAAACAGGTCTGCATGGAAGCAGTAAGGTCAATATTGATGTTATGTGGTGTAAAACTACTGGGTAGGGGCAGGGTTCTTTCACTATTAGTCAATGCAAAATCAAACTGCATGATTGTAAAATGTGTTCCCAATATGTCCATGTTATGGGACATTCCCACCATAAATGTTAAAAGGTTCCCAGCTGCTTGCAGCCTTTCCTCCAAAGGATTATAATGAGGGGAAATTAAATGCAAACTGGGAAAAGTTGCATGCCAGTAACTAATCATTCTGTCTTAGGTCTGTCATATTTACTTGTGTGCAAATTGCCAAATTCTGTTTTTTCTTACAGATTTAGTTCAGGGGCTTTTTTAAAGTGGTCGGGGGGGGGGGGGAGAGACATTCTCTACTGTTTTATATAAAACTCCACATACCTATGAAAGAATTCCCTTTTGTGAGCATTCTCCTGACCTACCCATTAAAAAGTCCTGTGTTAGCATACATACGATGGGACTTTTGTAACTCCCAGAAACACACTGGTGGGGTTTTTTTGTTTCCAAACACAAAATGTAGGGAGCAGTGGCTTTAGTTTCCATCCACTTACACACACTCTAATTTCAAACTGCTCCATAGATCTGCTATTGGCTCAGTGTGAAATTTACATGCAATCACGTAAGCAATGTGATTTTTAAATTGGATCCAGCAGCAGAAATGATGTCACGATGCTCTAAGCATTCCCACATGTCCATGATTTGGGGAACTCCTAGAGCAATGTTGTAGCCAGAGGGATGAATAAAAATGGTTTTGTTTAAATATGATTTTAGGTAGACATATAATGTTAGTAGAATGTAGGTCTTATTTGTAAAGATATTTTTGGTTTTTGGTAAAAGGTTTCTTTTCTTCTGTAAAGTGTACTATTCTCTGAATGCTTTGTCTGAATTGCAAACTGGCTGGAACATACGATTATACCAAAGGGGGAGGACACAGAGAAACAGGATGCAGATAGTTAATGTCAGACTCTTTGCATTTGACATAACCTCCCAAATGATTATCACACACACCCAGGAAATTCAGCAGCTGATAACAGAAACTGTGTTAAAGAATGTCTTCCTAGTTTGAGGGAAATCACAAAGGAATCGTTTAAACCGTCTAATCATACTAAAGTCTCTCCCAAGTCAGCAGTTTCGAAATACCCCATTGATAGTCAGATACAGGGCAGAACTTCAAGATGAACACGTGTGAGAGCCAGCTGGCAAACATCTGTGTTATCATAAAGACGGCGATACAGAGTTGTTTCCTGGTGAAAGATAAGGTCAAGATGTCTTGGAGGAAGAACCTTGATGAACCTTAATGATCCTTGATAGCTCCTGATGGGCATATGTTTTATCATATGTTTTATTATGTATAACTTTACCACTGATGTAACCACCAAAAATCCTATAAGAAATCTGTATTTCTCTGAGTCCGGGGCTTGGCCTTCTACCTTGCCTGGTGCCTTATGGGGCCTTTCTCTCCTGCTGAACTAAACTCTGTTTGACCGCAATAAACTTTCTTTTATTCACAATTTAATTTTGTGGCTTTAATTTTGATTGTTGGCCAGGCTGTGGTAACAGTGTGATATCACTTCTGGGTACAACCAGAAGTGACATTGCAACATCGCTTCCCACCCCCCACTCCCACCCCTACTTTTGGTCCCACTGGAGGGGGGGGCTGGGAGTCAGGCGTGGGCCACCTATAGCAGGAAATCTGGTAAAGCCTGCTAAGTCAGGATCATGTTAAATAATTGAGATGTTGAAAAATGGCAGGCAAAAGGTTTTTTTAATGCCTTCATAGGCTTTGCGGGGGGGGGGGGGGGAGTGGATATATGCAGTGCCTACGGTAGAAGTTTTACTACAACACTCCTTTTGAGACATCTGCCTCTGGGATCCTGTCAGTGGTATGGATTCGGAAGGCTGGATTTGTGACAAAGAGAAGTCAGATTTCAGATTTACCCTCACCTAAATATTCTTCCCTATACTGTATCGCTCCATTTTGTCTAGCCTGCCAGTTGAGACTCTCTTCTTAAGCCCTTCTCTCTTCCTGCCCAGGTGAGGTATGTGGTGGACAGCAGGCCTTCTTTGGTTGTTATCACCTTGCCTTTGGAATGCCCTCCTTCTTGACACTCACCTGGCACATACTTTACTTTTGTTTAGGTGCCAAGCCAAAACCTTTCACACCAAGACTTTTAAGTAAGGGGTTCCAATTTTTAAAAACTGAATTATTCTGTGCCCCTAGCCTCAGGAGCATTTTAAATATCATTTTAAACTGCTCCATTTATATGCTTTAATACCTTGTTTTTACTGATTGTTATTGTTGGCATTTTTATTGGTGAAGTATTTTATAAATATGTTTTGATTGGTACGATTTGTTTTATTGCCTTCTTGGTGTGGTTTTATTGTGAGCTGCATTAAGCTGGTTTGGAGAAGGAGTATATTTATTATTATCTAAATAAATTAACTTTGGATAATTTAAGAATCATTTTGAGGGGGTGAGTTCAGACAAACAATGTGGTAATGGGGGTTTCTAAAAGTTTGTAAAACTTTTAGGTGATTTGTGCAAAATGGCTGCCTGTGGCAGGCATAACTCATCAGAAAATAAAAACAGGTGTCTCAAGATTGGCCACCAATTTCAGGATGATGAAATAATGGCACGGATAATGGGAACATCCTGGCATAGATTAGCACCAGAAACCACATTTTCCGTGAGTAACCGCTTTTCGGCCTTTTGGCTAAGATCAAGTGTGCAAGAGGAAAATGTAGGTGTTGCAATAGAAAAATTTTTAGCCAGTGGTAATCTCATTGTTCACTTATGAAAACAATGTGCAAAGGAAGGCTATAATTATACAAGGTCTTTGGCTGCAGCATCCGGACAGATCTCTAACAGTGGATCTGAAGGCAGTTTGTGGGAACAGGATGGGAGATCCACAGGGTATAGTTTGAGGCAGTCATCTGTTCCAGTTCCGGACTAGTGGCCACCCTTCTTTCACATTACATAATTACTGGTTCTGTTTCATATGGCAGTCCTTCTTAATAGTTGTTTCCTGTATCCGTCACAGGATACAAGAAAGTTGGGCCATTTAGATTTAGATCCTGTAGGAATCCTTAAGCACTCCTTAAATATAGTAGCTGACCTTTTTTGTTTGTATACTGTAGCTCCTGAAGCAAAACAGAAATCTCCCCAGGGATATTTCAGATTTGCTTTGGTAAAAGTGTCGATAATAGGGCCTCCACAATGCCAAAATATAGTCATCAAATTTAGTGACTGAAAGTAGGATTGCTAAGACGCTTCTGACTGCCAGTTGAGGGGGGGGCAGCAGACGGGTAATGGTGCCAACTGGAGATTTGGAGATGGAGCCTGAGGAGGACAGAGATCTCAGTGGGGTTCAATGCTAGTACAGAGCCAACTCTCCAGAGCATTCATTTTCTTCTGGGAGGCTGATCTCTGTAGTGTGGAAACTAGATGTAATTCTGGGAAATCACCAAGCCCCACATGGAGGCGGATAAGCCTATCTGAGAGAAATCTGTGTTTTCTAAGGGACTGGTGGACTTGTTGATTTTGGTAGGGAAAGGTAAGCTGAGTGTATGGGCATTGAGGGTATGGACATTCACTTCTCAGTACCATCACCGGTAATTCATGGAAGCACAGTAATTCATGGAAGCCAGCTAGAAAAGCTTTGTAATCCAGTCCCTCCATGCCTTCAGCAAAGCCCTCCCAAATGAAGCCTATTCCTATGGGAGCAGTTTTCAAAGTAACTGACCTTGTGAAAAAGGTCCCGTTCCCTCTTCCTTGCAACTTAGGCCCTTTCCGCACGGGCC
Source organism: Sphaerodactylus townsendi (assembly GCF_021028975.2). Classification (NCBI taxonomy): domain Eukaryota; kingdom Metazoa; phylum Chordata; class Lepidosauria; order Squamata; family Sphaerodactylidae; genus Sphaerodactylus; species Sphaerodactylus townsendi. The sequence goes on along the minus strand of NC_059439.1, from coordinate 8,479,553 downwards.
ATAAACGGCGGCTTGGGGATGTAAAGCGTAAAAAACGCCGTCCCCAGGCCGCCATTCGCACAGGGGGCGCAACTGTGTCGCAGCCGCGCCGCCCTCACGCCGGCCGCCCGACCCGACGCCGGCGTTTCCCCAGTGCGCTCGGAAGCGCACTTGCTGGGAAACGCCAGCTGGAAGCCGCTGCCGTGCGAATGGCAGCGGCTTCCCGGCGCTTCCCCCCCTCGCTCCCTGTACTTACCTTGTCCCCAGGCCTCTGGCGCGTCGCCGAGGCCTGGGGACACGCCTCCCTGCCCTGCGCCACTGGAGCAGGCGCGCAGGGCCAGGGGGCGTGTCCCCTCCTTTTCGTTAAGTATGCCATTTCGTATGTAGAGGCAGGATCGCCAATTAGGCCAAGCTCCATGGCGCTCCATGGCGCCAGCTGCCCGACTCTTTCGTGGACGCGTCCGTCGCGAGGGCCGGTCTAAGCGTTGCCAGTCGGCGTCGAGTGCGCCGACCTGGCGGCTTTCCACGATGCGTGCAAGAGCTTGGGCGTAATTTATGGCCAGAGTGTACAATAGAATACATGATACTCCACATTCAGATCAAAAATGTAGCAAATACCCCCCCCCCCTGGGCCATTTTGGGTAAAAGTAGGAGACCCTGTTGCTCCCGATTTTAAAATAGCATCCCCACAGTTAAGGTTGGCAACTCTGGGCTGGGAATACTTGGGAGACTTTGGGGATGGAGCCAGAGGAACGCAGGGTTTGGTGAAGGGAGAGACCTCATAGGTACATAGAAGCCATCTTCCAAAGCTCTCATTTTCTGTGGAGAAACTGATCTTTGACGCCTGGAGACTGGCAACACTACACAAATACTGCTGGCTAGAAAAAAAGCCATAGAAGAAAAGCCCATATAACGATACAGAAGAATGTAGCATGTGAGTAACAATGGAGATAGCAACAGGGTCGGCGGTGGGAGCATCTGGAATGGTAAATTCATTTAGTCGTGTTCATGCTGGGGTGTCACCTGGGGTGCATTTGGCTGCCTTTTCCCCCCTGAGCCCCCACCCACCAGCCTCTGCCTGCCCACCTACTGCTCACCACCCTCTGCTCATCCACTCGCCGCCCACCCACCCGCCCGCCCGCCCGCCTGCCTGCTTGCCTGCCTGCCTGCCTGTCCGCCCGCGCAAGAGGTAGGCAAGAGGGTGAGGGCATCCTTTCCTCCTGCCCCCCTCCAGGGGCGCAATTTCAGGGAGTGCAATTTGGGGGGGAGGGTACAATTTTAGGGGGACGTAATTTTCTTACTTGCCCTGGGCACCATTTTCTGCAGGTACACCACTGTACAGCTGATCTCCAGATTCTGTCAGGTCCCCTGGAGACTTCAGAGGGGAGAATCTTTGTTATCTCATCTAGGGATGCCAGCCTCCAGTTGGCACTTGGGGAACCTCAGGGGTTTAAGCTCCTCCAGAGTGCAGAGATCAGGAACCTGGAGAAAGTTGGTGCTTTGGGAGGAACGGACTGTATGCCAACGTGTACCCCACTGAAGTCCATATCCTCCCCAGGCTCCATCCCCAACTCTCCAGGAGTTTCCCAAGCTGTATCTGGCAACCCTACTCCACCAGTAGTCATGGGGGTCCTGGCAACCCTAATCATGTCCCAGCTGAGGTCCTTCCTCTCCCCAAACACTGCTCCCTGAGGTATGGCCCCCAAACCTCCGGGAGTTTTCCAAGGCAGAGTTGGCAACCGTACCTCTGCCTGAGACTTGGGAAAGCCACTATGAACCAGAATATATGATACTAAACTAGATGCACCAATGCTCTGGCTCTCTATATAGTATGTAGCAGCTTCATGAGTCCATACTTGCTCAGACTCTGCAGGTGATTTCAGGAAACGAAGCCTGCACGTCCAGCTTGGCAGTATTCTCTGTGCTCCCCTCCTTTGCGTTTGCCAAAAGGAAATGTGGCCAAAGTGCATTCTAACAGCAAACTTCTTTGGCACATCAGCCTTTCAAACTGGCACCAGGCCAAGGATCTCAGTTGCTGCCATGAAAGCTTAGTAACCATTACAAAAGCCGTCCCCTACACCCCTTCCCCCACACTGCCCCACTTCTATTTATATGCTTTAAACCAAGCAAGCAAAAGGCACCATGCCAGGGAATCAGCTGCTCTGGAGTTTAAAGGAGACTGCAGTCTTCATGACCCTGATGTTGTCGTATGATACGTGGCAGGATGGCTCAGTGGCTAGCCATCAGTATAAAAGGTTTGGTCTCTGGCATGCTTCATACTCCCAGTGTGAATCTGGCCCAATTGTTTAGTCTTCTACTAGTTTGTTATCCACTTTCTATGAAATGAAGATAAGTTTAGTTCACTGGTTTTCAAACTGTGTTCCAGGGAACCCTGGAGTTGCTTGGAAGTATATCATGAGTAAATCACTAATGGCAGACAAGTCCCCTCCCCACGACAAAAGACCACAACCAAGGGGTTCAACTATAGGAGGCTGTTGAGCTTATTCTACTCCGGTGGTGTTTGTCGTTCCTGAACATGAGTCCATTCGGGCGGATCCACCGTGACATCAGAGTTCCATGACAGGAAGAGGAGGGGCCAGTTATAACCTCAACAGCATCAAGGCTAAGGCTGTGGTGCATTTGCCAACCTCCAGTGGTAGCTGGAAATCTTCTTGTGTTATACTTGATCTCCAGATGACAAAGAGCAGTTTCCCTGGAGAAAACAGGCATTTGTGGAAGGTGGACTCTATGGCATTATATCCTGCTGTGGTCCCTTTGCTCCTCAAACCCTCCATTCCATAAGCTCCAGCCTCCAAATCTCTATTCCAGTCCCCCTGCCCGCCCACCCCCACCCCCCAGAGCTGGCAATGATGTGTCTGTGGCCAATATTACAAGAGAGCCGGGGATAGAGAACACTTGGAGGTGTGCCAGATTGAGAAGCGGCTGAAAGCGAATTCGCGTCCAGCAGGTTGGCTACGGTGATTTCCTAGGAAAGGTCTCGTTGTTGTATTTGGGCAGCTGCCACCATGGTCCCACATGAAGCAGTGGCCTATGTCCTATTAAAGTTGCCAGGTCCACTCTATCTGCCGTCAGGAAATGGGTTGCCAGTTCCAGGCTGAGAAAGTCCTGGGGATTGGGGGATGGTGCCTGAGGAGGACAGGGACTTCAGTGGGGTTACATACCATACAGTTCACCCTCCAAAGCAGCATTTTCTCCAGGGCAACTTAATTTGGTCAGCTGGAGATCAACTGTAATAGCGAGAGGTCTCCAGGTGTTACCTGGAGAGTGGTATCCCTATTTTTTGGTGGCTTGCATCAAGTTAGCTGCTGCTATATGATGCCGTGAAATTCTCCCTGGAATCCCCTTTGCTTTGCTTGACAGATATACTGGGGACCTTCAGGGGACAATGTTGGAAAGAGTTCTTTAATGGCGAACTATTTGATTAATGATGCAGAACTATGAAGTAATCGGGAAAGTAAACAGACCAGTTCTGTGTATTTTGTACTTGAGGATTACAAGAAATAACAGATTTGGCTGTTCTTGATGCATTTACAGAATGCTCTGTTGTTAAGGCCACTGTTGTTAAACATCCAGAAGAAAGATCCATGATCGTTAACAGATGCTTGCTGGATGACCCTGGGCCAGTCCTCAGCCTAACCTACCTCACAGGGTTGTTGTCAGGATAAAAATTGAGAACTATGTATGCTCCTTTGGCTCCCCACTGAGCAGAAAGGACAGGGTATAAATGAAATAAAGAATGAATATACCTCAGCAGGAAACTGTCTGTCTCCACAGTGCCCTGATTACAAATTTCCCTGCCAAGGCACTGCTTGAAAAGAAAATGATGGTTTTTGTCTCATTTTAGAAAAAGAAGAAGGTAGAATATGGTGGACAGATTGCACGAAATCCCATCTTTAGTTCCTAATGCAGGGCATGCACAAACAATTACTTAATTTTAATAATCCACAACAGGGCTTAATTTCTTAATTTTATTACCAATGAAAGCTGCAGCGGAGAGAATATAGAAGTGAAGAGGAGCATGTCCCCTTCCCAAAAAGCCCTGGTTCACTCATGGTTGTTGGTGTGTGTGTGCATGTTCTTTAAGCAATGCTAACCTTTTTGCCCTCCCCTCTACTAAAATCTGAATGGGGCTAATGTTACGGATGCCAGCCTTCAGGTGAGGCCTGGGAATTCCCCTGAATTACAGCTCATCTCGGCAACGGAGATCAATTCCCCTAGAAAAGATGGATTCTTTGCAAAGTGGACTCTATGGCACTGAACCCCACTGAGGCCTGCATCCCAGGCAGAGGCGTTCCTCCCAGGGCGCCCCCTTGTGGTGGGCGCCAAAAATGCAGGTTCGTTTGTGGGATTTTTTTTGTATTTTCAGTGTTTTTTCCGTTTTTGGCCTGCAGGAGGCACTGTTTTTAGGCTAGCAGCACCACAATTTCAGAGATTTTTCAGGAGATTCTCCTGATGATATCACCCAGGTTTGGTGAGGTTTGGTTTAGGGCAGGGGTAGGGAACCTGCGGCTCTCCAGATGTTCAGGAACTACAATTCCCATCAGCCAATTGGCCATGCTGGTAGGGGCTGATGGGAATTGTAGTTCCTGAACATCTGGAGAGCCGCAGGTTCCCTACCCCTGGTTTAGGGAGTCCAAAGCTATGGACTCTCAAAGGGAGTGCCCCATCCCCCATTGTTTCCAATGGGAGCTAGTAGGAGATGGGGGCTACACGTTTGAGGGTCCATAACTTTGATCCCTGAACCAAACCTGGGTGGTATCATCAATAGGGGCTCACGAAGATACTCTGAAATTTTGGTGCTACTATCTTAATAATTGCACCCCTGACAGCAGGCACCCCCTAAATTTCCCCAGATTCTCCTTTCAAATCCACTCCCTTCCTGCCAGTGCTTGTTTTCTTTCTTTCGTTTATTCTCTCAATGCCTAATAAAGGTTGTTGTTGTTGTTGTTATTCATCATCATCATCATCATCATCATCATCATCATCATCATCATCATTATTATTATTATTATTATTATTATTATTATTATTATTATTATTAAATCCACCCCCTTCTGCATGGATTTAAAGGGAGAATCTGAGGTCCCCAGTTTAAACATTGAAAGTGATGCTGTTTCAGGGTGGGGGAGAATCCACCCCAAAATAGCATCACTTTCAATGTTGTTTAAACTGGGGACCCCAGATTCTCCCTTTAAGGTGGATTTAAAAGGAGAATCTGGCCTCCCTAGTTTAAACAACATTGAAAGTGATGCTGTTTCCCCAATTGAGGGGACTGGATACAACACCATAAAATGTTTTCATAGCAGTAATAAAACATTTTGAAAGCATTTTGAAAATGTTTTCAAAAAAATATTTCTGCTGTGTGGCATGGCCCATTGCTGTGTTCAGATTTGTGAGCTGGGGCATGTTCTATAATATGATGGTGACTTTGAAATGACCTGGTGGAAAAAATCATTGTTTGGTCACGGTGGGGGAGGGTGGCTGCCCATGGGGGGGATCAAACTCAGGTTTTGCCCAAGGCTCCAGTTTGCCTAGGTACGCCACTGATCCCAGGTGCCACCTCCAAATCCAGGCCTTTCCAACTGCTCCTTCTCCATGCTCCTTCACGTTCAGAGACAACATATCTTGAGCCCAAATGGTGGAGAAGGCCTGCTGTCTTCAGGCACAACCTCCCGGGATTACTTAATTGGCCCCAGTTGGAAAGAGAATATTGGCCTAGATGGGACACTGGAGTCCTTTAAAAAAAATTTTTTTTAATTGTATAGAATATTTATATAACCGTTACATACAATATATTTTTTCAAACTATACATTTCCCCCCCCCTTTTTTCCCTCCCTCCCCCTCTTCTTTTTCCCTGTTATTCAAGCAAGCAGCAGAAGTTCCATTCTCCGTGTTCTCTTCTTCCAGATTTCTTCGTTAAATCCGGCTTCTCTCATCCAGGTCTCAAACATTGTCCATATCTTCATAATGTCTCTTAATTTCTCTTGCCATAGCATATTTTTTGCCATAATCCCAAAAATTTCTAACTGTATTTGTTCCCATACAAATTCCAACCATTTTGAGATTGTCCATTTCTTATTAACTTTCCAGCCCAATGCTATCACTGCATGTGCAGCTCTAATAATAATTTTATACATTGGTCCCAGAGTTCTACTTACCCTTTTATCTTCTATTATTCCTACCATTAATAGATCATTATTTATATCAATTTTCACTTTTACTAATTGTTCTATATACTTAAAAAAATTCCCAAAACTTTTTTACCTCTTTACATTCTATCCACATATGGATGTAGTATGCTCCCTGTTCACCACAATGCCAGCATCTTGGACTCAACCCCTTAATCATATAGGCTAGTTGTATTGGGGTTCTATACCCTTTAAGTATTTCCTTTCTTTCCAGTTCCACATATTTTTCAATCTTTATCTTATTCATACTATCCATGATTCTTTCTATTTTTTCATCTTCAAAGAGTTTTTCTTTCTCCCATTTTGCTTCAACGTTCTCAACATAAAATCCTTATCTTCCATCATATATTTATAAACTAATCCCAATATTTTTCCTTTTAATGTTTCATGGCTCTTCAACCATTGAATTATTATACAATCACCTTTTATTCTAAATTTCTTTAATCTTTCCCAAATCCCTCTTAATACCAGCCAGTTCTCTTTCCCTCCAATTTCTATTAATTTTTTTAATGATATAACCTTTCCTTCATGGACTAGATCTGCCACTTTTTGTATTCCTTTTTCCTTCAGGTTTTTTATAGTTTTCCATCCTTCTTTTCCAATCACGCTTGCCACTGGAGCACTGTCCAGGATGCCAGGCATCCATTTGCTTCTCCATTTTTCCCATTTTTCCATATTCACTTTTCTTGGGCCTATAACTCTTTGTTTTATGTTTTTATACTCATTTGTACAAATACCATATTTGCCTATTCCTTCATTTATTTCATTTTCAAACTTTATCCATTTTTCTATATTATCTTCTTTTATGTCCATGAAACTTTTTATCTGGAATGCCTCAACATATTCCTGTGTTTTCGGTATTCCCCATCCTAGAAGTTTATTTGGCATATATACTACTTTGTTCATTACTCTTGCATTTTTCTTATCAAACACCCATGCTTTCAGTTTCCCATCCCATTCCTCAAATTGTTTTTTAGCAATCTTCATGGGACACTGGAGTCCTGTTCACATGTTACAGTCATAGATCTTGCATGTACATGCATGAATCTGTATGGAAGAAGAGTCATTGTGGGTTCATTGTACAAACCACACTGAGGATACCAGGATATGGATGGGAATTTGTCACACATTCTACTGTACATACACTGAATGTAACATGAGAATTACCCAATTTGTGCATAAAGGAAAATCAAATGTACCCTGTACACAGATTGTATACACATTCGGTGTTATTTTTGAACAGGGCTAATGTCTGATCCTGCAGGACTGCCTTCACAAAAGCCATACATTCCCAAATAACTCCCAGTGGAGGCATCCAAAACATGGGGATGTAGCCACAGTAGTCTGTTTGTTACTTCTTGCTATATCTTTGCCACTGTTGGAGAAGAATGTGGTGGCTTTACCCCCCCCCCCCCCGGCCCGCCCGCCCGCCCGCCCGCACACAAAATCTCATGCCCTAATCTCTTAGATAGTGGAATTGCCTGGCATGGGGGGGGGGGGCACACAAACACACTCAATTTGCTGTGTTGTCTGGTCAGAAACAAGCAAAGAAGACCTGCCCTTAGGTTTGGAGAGCTGTGCATTGTGGACCGTGAGTGTCAAGAGAGCACATCTGGTTATTTTGACGTTTCTTGCCAATGCAAGATGCTGAGAACTCAGGGCATTAAAAGCTTCATATTTTTGGTAGAACAAATATTTCTTCCCAACACGAGCGAGCAAGTGTACGTTGTGTGTGTGTGTGTTCTCCCTTTCTCTTCTTGCTGTGCTCAGTTGCAGCTGCAAGGTTGAGATGTCACGCCGTGAAGCACATGCTCCCACGCCCGCCATGGTCTGTATCGAATTATCGATCTCTGCAAACGGAAAGGAGCTCTATGGCGCTTTCGCTTTGAGGATGAGCAGCGCTGGCGGACTGAAACAAAACCGACTGCCAGAACCTCAGGCCTCTTGCCAGGTCCTTTGAATGAAACTGAACAGGGTCCCCTCTGTGCAGCCTATGGATGCGGTGAGAAGTCTTTTCGGAGGGTCCAGTTAGGCTAGGTCAGGCGGAACAAGGGCCAGGCATAAAGGCCTGTCTTGAGAAGGAAAATACAACTGACAAGCCTTGATTATCCCAAGATGGGTATCCAATTTAATCTTCAATATTTCCAAATGAGCAAATGAATGCCAGGAGAAAAGAAGAGGAGGAGGAGTTTGGATTTATACCCCCCTTTGTCTCCTGTAAGGACACTCTTACAAAGGTGGCTTAAAAACTCCTTTCCCTTCCTCTCCCCAATAAGACACTTTGTGAGGTACGTGGACTTGAGAGAGTTCTGAGAGAACTGTGACTAGCCCAGCAAGCTTCATGTGGAGGAGTGGGGAATCAAATCTGGTTCTCCAGATCAGAGTCCCCCATTCTTAACCACTACACCACACTGGCTGTACTAGGAACTGAATTATTGGCATCACCCAGGATACTGAGAGATCCTTAGGCAATTGAGCGTTGGTTGCATTTTGTATTAATAATTTAATTGCCAATTATAGTTCTTCTTGTTATCACAAACTAATGTGCACGGCAGCACAGATATGAAGTTTATTTATTTCTTAAGTTTTTAACCCCCCACCCCCCCCCTCCAGGAAGCTCTGCAACTCCTCTCCATTTTATCCTTACAGAAACCCAGTGTTGTACAATACACTGAGAAAGAACAGCTGGCCCACAAAGAGCCAGCACATTTCACGGCAAGTGAGGGTTTGAACCTGGGCCTCCCAGATCCTATTCTAGTGCTCTAACAACTTGCTGTGAAGCTGGCATCTTAGAGACTAACAACATTTATTTCAGTATCAGCTTCCGTGAGTCACAGCTCACTTCTTCAAATATGTATGGAAATCCGCCTTTGAAGAAGAAGAGGAGTTGGTTTTTACACCTCACTTTTCTCTACTGTAAGGAGACTCAAAGCAGCTTACAATCCCCCCCACAATAGACACCTTGTGAGGCAGGTGGGGCTGAGAGAGTTCTGAGAGAACTGTGACTGGCCCAAGTTCACCCAGCAAGCTTCATGTGGAGGAGTGGGGAAACAAACCTGGTTAACCAGATTAGATCCCCCCGCTCTTAACCACTACCCCATGCTGGCTCTCAAATTCTTCTTATGGGTCAGGTATCAAGGTGCAGGGAGGTAAGGAAGAGGGTTAATACTATCAAAATACTTTCAAGTGTAGATTCAATATGTGGGGGGGGGGGAGAAGTACAGAAGTGTGAAACTAGGGTTCCCAGCTGTGGATTGAGAAATACTTGGAGATTCTTCACAGGCCAGCAGCTGTAGCAGCCAATAGTGGCGGAGCTACAAGGGGGCGGGGGGGGTGCGCTGTGCACCGGGTGCACGCCTTGGGTGGAAATTCGCCCCCAGGCCCCTCCCTCTTCCTCGCAGCACCTCCTGCGGCACCCCCCCGTGGCGCCCCACCCCCCACCCCCCTTCTCACACTTACCTTAGTTCCTTTCCTTTTCCTAGAACTTTTTCAGGCTGAAAAAAAGGCCTGTTCACAGTACAAGCTAAAAATGGCCTGAGGAACCACAGCCCAGGAGACCTTGGGGCTCACAAGGTCTCCTAGGAAGTATAGTTCCCATCTGGCCATTTTTAAGCCTGACCTGTGAATAGGCCTTTTTTTCAGCCTGAAAAAGTTCTAGGAAAAGGAAAGGAACTAAGGTAAGTGTGGGAAGGGGGGAAGGAGAAGCGCCAGGGGGGGGGGGGGCGGAAAATATAGACTGTGCACCAGGAGCAGTTTGGCCCAGCTACGCCTCTGGCAGTTGAGCTGTGCAAAAAAGAAAAGAACGGGAAAGAAAAGGGCCCAACTGTGAAATGTAGGGCATGTCTCTCCCTCTTATTACCTCCCTCTTCTGAGAAATGTTGACAAAGATAATCCCCCCCTCCCTTCTTTTACCTACAAGGTTAAAGTCTGAAGCTGCTAATTGGTGAATTGTTCCTTTCTGTTTTCTTTCTCCCTCTCCCCGCAATTGACTGCATTGTTTGTTTTCAGTTTAATCTATAATTGGTTTCTAAGAAAATTCCCCAAAGCAAAGATTGCCATCCGCAACCTCAGCCAAACAGATTTGTCCAAATACATCTACACTAATGACGCCAAGCGGTTTAACAGGTATTTCCTCTCTTCAAGGAACTTTGGGAACTGTAGTACTTTGAGGCAGGTTTTATTTATTAAATATCTACACCCTACCTTCTTTATCATTTGTATGATTCTCTGAGCAGCTTACAAAACATGAAACTGCGTGAAATGTTTAAATGCTGTCATATTGATATAGAAAAAGGAGGCATTTTAGAATATATAAAATCAACAGCTTCCAAGCCTGGTAAACATCTGGCCAAACAAAAACATTTTCTGGGAATGAAAATATATACATTCTTATGGTAGCTTTGTGAGCCCAAGCCATTTATACTGTACCTCCCATATACCTGTTGAACCAATTTCAAGCCATTGGATGAGAGCTCCCAATTTAAAGATTCAAACAGATATTCCGTGCAAGGTTATACTGAATGATTTATTTATTTATTTATTTATTTATTTATTTATTTATTGTTTCGATTTATAAACGGCCCCATCGCTGTATATTTTAATGTTTTTGTATATTATGTAATATTTTATAGCCTGGATACCAATAAGGGCCTTGGATTGGATTGGATTGGACTCAAACAGAGAAGATGAAGATAATGCTTCTTCATTACAAATTGCAGGCTGGAACAGCTTCACCAAGGAAGAAAGAGGGGTTTTTTTTAACTCTACTCAGTTTCACTGTTCAAAACCAGAACAGCCTGGAAGTTCTTAACAGCTTGGAAGTTTTAAACTACACATTTTTTTCTCCTTGAAAGTGCTAATAGCAGAACAAGAGAGCTAGCTTTGAACAAAGGGAAATGAGGTTGAAGAATTAAATCCGTCCTTTTTCCTGCATAGTCCCGAGGCAAATTGAGGATATACATGTGTAGTCTTTGTTTCAACTGTTGATCCCTTCATATTCCAGATGAAAGTAGGGTTGATCCCTGATATTCCAGATGCCAGAGCTGGGTGGCTTGGTGCAGGCACCGCAACGACAGAATTCTTGGCACAAGGTTTTATTCTTCTTACAATCCCTGTTCTAGTTTCTATTGCATCTTTCTTTTCTCCTGTTGCTCTGTCCTCTCAGTATTGGGGGGGGGGGGAGATCTAGTCAGCCCATCAACAGCCTACAGTCTACCCAATGGGACAGATTTCTAAACAGCAACAAGAAAACAAACTACAGCTAATGAAAACATGACAGCCAGACTCACCGTTTGTTTCAGTCACCTGCTACACCTGGAATCACAGCAGCCATGACTTCTCATCCTGTTTCTTCCCCAATCCCACTATCTCGGAGCATCTGGCCAGCTTTCTGGATCATTGGATGCTTCACCAGAGGCGGTGGAGGAGCAGAGTGGCCAGATCCAGGTTGGGAAACCTCTGGAAATTTGGGGGTGGAGCCTGCAGAGGATAGGGGCCTTAGGAGCAGCAGTGGCGTAGTGGTTAAGAGCAGGTGCATTCTAATCTGGAGGAACCGGATTTGATTCCCCACTCTGTCGCTTGAGCTGTGAAGGCTTATCTGGGGAATTCAGATTAGCCTGTGCACTCCCACACATGCCAGCTGGGTGACCTTGGGCTTGTCACAGTTCTTCTGAGCTCTCTCAGCCTTACCTACCTCACAGGGTGTTTGTTGTGAGGGGGGAAGGGAAGGAGATTGTCAGCCCCTTTGAGTCTCCTACAGGAGAGAAAGGGGGGATATAAATCCAAACTACTACTACTACTACTACTACTACTACTCTTCTTCTTCTTCTTCTTCTTCTTCTTCTTCTTCTTCTTCTTTGTGGGGTACAATACTAGAGAGTTTGTAACCCCCATGCCCAGAATGGGTTGGCCCAGAATGGGTTGACCCAGTAAGGGGGTGGAGACTCGGAGCAGCAGAGAGGCTGCAAGAGCTCTTTTGCAGAAGAAACAAGGCTACCAGACTCGGACCTTGATTTCTATAAGCCCTTAACACCTTGTTAAGGTAATTGCAATATTGTTGGGAACTACTGGGAAGGTAGTTGTTGTTTTTGCTATGTTGTAAATGTTGGAGTTTATTGTTTCAGGGTTTCTTTTGTGGTTGTAATGGGTGAGAGTTCTCCTGGAAACCTTCATCATGTTGCAACCTGTTCATCAAGCCCTTGGAGTCTTCAGCAGCCAGCCAACTTGCAAAGAAGAAATTGGACTTGGCAATATCAGTAGACTGTAAATAGAAGGACTTGAAATGCAACCTGAACAGGACCTTGAATTGTAACGTTAAATGTTGATGTTTAATGTTAATTGTAAAGAGAAGTAAACCATATTGTTGTTTAAAAATTGTTGTTGCAACTCATTCCAAGTACTGCCCCACAGAACCCACAAGCTGAGGTTACAAGTTCAAAGCATTTATTTTCACCATGAAAACTAATCGCTGTAGTCCAGAGATGGGCTGTAATTCTGGAGGATGCCGAGCCTCACCTGAAAGCTAGCATCAGATGAGCCTTGGGCCTGATCCAGTGGGGTATTTCTTATACCTGCCTCCTTCCTCACCTGCTTGGCAAGCCGGTCTCCAGGTGTGCCATGTAAATGGTGAAGGAGAGAATCATGGGATTGAGAACCTCAATGCAGTGGGAATTTTATCTGAAGGTGCTAAACTCTGATAAGAAACTTGCTGATGTGGTACAATGGCCTCTACTACTTCATGTAGGGGATGCCATTCTTAAACACTACTCTCTTGAGGGGGAAGCTCCCTGCAATTAGAAAACTAGCACATAAGGAGAAAGGTTCTAGCCCAGTTTGCTCTATGTTGTGCTGGCTCCTCTTTTACAGAGAATTGTTTACAGAGAATTATGCAAGAAATATTTAAAGAAATGCAGCCCCACATTTCCAGGCAGTTGCAGCATTTCAGTTCATTATACCATCTCATTTCTGTCACACATATAAACAAAGCCTTACAAAATGACAGTTTCCAAGTTCCTTCCAGCTGAAGCCAAGGCCGTTGAAATTATTGCAAGCCAGGTTAAGTTCATGCATATGCTCCAATATTTTTTGTTGGCTTTTGGCATGTATCAGAAGGGTTGCTTCATTTCCTGCAGGGTTATTTGCCACAAGTCGGGTCGGTTTGCTAAATTGCAAAATTTAGGCAGTAAAGGGGCCAGTTTCTTTGCAGAATGCATTTGCGAAGGCTTCCTTCATTGCTCAGAAATGTTTGCATTTCTGGTGCTTATTATGGAAAGTGCTTCGGGCCTAGGAAGTGGTCCCGGCCTGTTCTACAAAAACTGAAATCTCTCTTTCGCTCGGTATTGAATTTAAATAGGAGCAAATAAAATTGTTTTGAATGAAGCCAGATGCAAACAGAACCTTTAAAAAACAGGTTAATGGAACCTAGATATGCCATGAAAAATGGGGAGGGGGGAAATTGGCTGCTAGGAAAGGAAATTTTGGGAGAAAGGGCTGGCATTAATTTCCTACCCTCTGCCCAGATGTCTGTCTGATTCCCAATTTGTCATTATTCCTCACATGGCATAAGTCATGAGTCGCGTGCCCCAATTCTTGAAGTGGCTAATTTGGATTCAAGTCGGGAGGGGCCCATTTCCAGGAGGTATTCCAGCGGGGGCATTGTCAACCTTAATTCAAGAGCAGTTGCTTGGCTTCACAATGCCAATCACCAAACTGCAAAGGACCCAGAGTCTCTGAACCTGGGGTGCCAACCTCCAATGATCTCCCGGTAGTACAATAGATCTCTAGAGGACAAAGATAGACTACTTTGGATAAACTGGTTGCATTTAGACTGTGGACTCTGTGGGATAATGCCCTGCTGAGGTCCTTCCTCTTCCCAAACTGCCTTCCCAAGACTCAAACTCCAAAATCTCCAGATATTTCCCAAACCAGAGCAGGCAACCCCAATCATTACCCTGCAATTTAACTGCTGTTGATAGGAGTGGATTGTAGCTGGTGTTGGTTTCTAACATAATTCCATGGAGTCTGTCCTCCTGTTATCACTGAAAGTATAATCGCATTTAATCACATTTAATGGCATTTATTAGTCACTTATATTCAATACATTTTATGCCTATGTTATACTAGTTATTAGTAGTTTCTCATTTTAAGAAAACCTCTAACTCTCAATCTGAGCTGAATGAACGGGAGCCAAACCACACGGATATCTACACTTTCTGTTGATTAGGCAGACCCTGAAGGCACAGGTGAAACATAGCCTAAACGAGCCCCTAACACATAACAAAAGGAGGCCTTTAAGGGTACAGCAGCCAAACGTTCAGCAGTAAATCCTTCTGACTGAACCAAGGCCAGAGAAAGAGAGCCGAGTTAGAGGGACATATATTAGCATCTAGGACTACACTTGCCTATATTCTTGCCTTTGTCAGTACATTCCTCCTGTCAGATTCTGGGTTCTGCCATCCATCTAAGCGGGTGAAGACAGGGACACTGAGATAATGCCAAAGGCCGAGAAGCATCGGGAGAAAGTTGTTTTAATAAAGTGGAGAATTGTTCAAGGATTTTCTTGTAATTAACCCTGAGTTTAACGAGACATTGCAATAAACATGTAATAAAGAAACAATCAATCTATGGGACATACCTATCAGAATCGCCAAAAGAAAACATCTTTATGTCAAAGAATCATTAGCCTGACAAAATTATATGTGTCTGTACCGAAGGACATTAAGTTTTGTATGTTATTTCAAGGTGTCAAGAACTCTGTGATGTATAGAAATTTAATGACTTACTATGTGAAATTTTCCTATAAAAAGGACAGTCCCAAAGCCGAAATTGAGTCTTTCCTCCCAGGGTGCTATTGCAACCTGTTTCTCTCTAATAAACCTACTAACTTCTGAAAATCATCTTCCTTGTCTGTCTCTTTGATTCTCTAAACAAGAACTGGGTAACTTATCCTGTTCCCTCTAACTGGGGTAACACTCCAAAGCAGGGTGTAATGCCATAGAGCAGGGGTGTCCAACTCTGGTGCTTGCCGTGCCAGCAGGGGCTGATAGGAATTGTAGTCCATGAACATCTGAAGCGCCAGAGTTGGACACCTCTGCCATAGAGTCTACCATCAAAGGCAGCCATTTTCTCCAGGGGAACTGATCCCTGTAGTCTGGTGGTCAGTTGTAGTTCTGGGGGATCTCCAGTCCCACCTGGAAGTTGGCAATCCTAGATGATTCAGGCATACCCCGCCAACCTTGTAATAGTCAAAGGTGTACTGTAGGCATGGTTGGTTGGTTGGTTCCAGGTATTTTGCCGCAGCATCTGCCTGCCCTGCACATGCCAAAAGGTCTCCTCATTACAAACAATTACAGCTACTGGATTGCTAGCGAAAAGGAAAAAAATCTGAGACGCGGGCCTTCCCTTGCATTTGATCCGGAAACTGAAACTGGTCCAGCACGCAGCGGCTCGGTTGCTCACAGGGGGCGCCTTCCGAGACCACATACAACCTGTGAGGCGGCGCCTGCCTCGCACTTCGGCTCCCAGTGCTGAATTCCGAATCGCCTTCAAGCGTGTGGGTTTTGACCTTTAAGGCTCCATTTACGCAGCCTGGGACCCTTCGCATCTTCGGGACCGCAGATACCCCATATGTTCCCAGCTCGGCCTCTGCGTGCGGCAGAGGCCACTTTACTGGAGATCCCTGGCTCCTCAATGATGCTGCTGGCTTTCCACTCGGGCCAGGGCCTTTACGGCTCTGGCCCCTGCCTTGTGGGAACACTCTTTCCTCCAACTGTCCGGGCACTTCGCGGACCTTGGGGATTTCCTCAAGCAGGGCCTGTAAGACCGAGTGGTTCCACCGGGCTTTTGGAGAAACCAGCCGCTGAGTGCCCCCTCCCTCCCCCTAGGTTGGAATCCCAATGCCAACGGGATCCATTATTGAGATCTATGGTCCCCTTATACCACCGGGACCATTACCCCCTCTTGCTAAAGGGACTAGAACTAGATAGGACGCCATCTTGATATATTATAACTGCTGTTTTTATTGTAACTTATGGATGTTTATGATGTTTTTATGTGATTTTATGATGTACACCGCCCAGAGCCCTTCGGGGATTGGGCGGTATATTAAATCAAATAAATAATAATAATAATTACAAGATGTCCTGGAACCCATCTCTCAGTTTTGTGCGGGTTGCTTCATTTCTGCCCCACAAAAACGTCATCTCTGAAGAGCAGTGAACTTGCTCTTTAACTTACTGGGAGAGTTGCTGGTGGGCCGCAGCCTTGTAGGGCCACTGGTGGCTAAGATATGGTTGCCAGCTCTGGGTTAGGAAATAGCTGGAGATTTTTGGGGTGGAGCCTGGACAGGTTGGGGTTTGAAGGGGAGGGGTTTAATCAGGGTATAATGCCATAGGATCCAGCCTCCAAAGCAGCCATTTTCTCCAGGGAAACTGATCTGGGTTGTCTGGAGATCAGTTGTAATAGCAGGAGATCTCCAGTTACCACCTGGAGGTTGGCAACACAACCCCAGGAGCAATCTGAGCCCAGTGGGTCTGTGGTATTTTTACTGCCACAACCATTAGTGATCCTATGCCCTTTGTCTTGGTTGCTGCTTTGTGGGTCTGAGCCAACCATATCCTGCAGCCCGGCCAGAGCCTCAGGCCCACTGGTCTGACCTTGTTCCAGGGTTGAGATTAGCATTCAAGGCAACCTTGACTCTGTAACCAAATGCCACGTGGCTTGCTTGTGCAGGCAGGGCCACTGTGGAGTCTGAATGCCATGCTACTTTAGTATTTGTGTTTTGTTTGGATCTTGGGGCCCAGGGGACAAGAGCTCAACAAGCATGTGCAGTTGGTAAGCTTGCTTACATATTACCAACTGCAAGATCCCCACGCTCTTCTGTTGATCTGGCCTGTGACAGGACAAGGAAGGCCCACAGCTTAATTGGGGGAATTGCTTATTTTTTTAACAGGCCCAAGTTGAAGAAAGACCTTCAGCAGCTACACTATCATCAACTATTAGCACGCCCCTTTTGTCTATTTATCAAATCCCGTTTAAAAGAGCCTTTTACGGTAGCAGCAACTCTACACTCTGTGGCTTGGCGTTCTCTAAATTATTTGTGTGCGGTGAGGGAAATGTACTTCCTTTTATTCCTCTTAACTAAAGCTGGTGTGTTGTTCAGGGAAGGGAAGTGCCTGGTTTAGTTTTAGGGTTACCTCAAGAATTGGCCACTTTGAAAAGTGGGTTCTATGGTGTTATACCCTGCTGGGGTACCTCCAGAGGTGGGATCCAACCAGTTCTCACCACTTCTCTAGAAGTGGTTACTAATTTTTTCCGAGTGCCAAGAAGGGGTGACTAAAGCAACCTCCCTGCCCATTAGGGACTGGAGGTGCGTGTGCAGCGGCGGCACTGTTTGAATCCCACCACCATCGGAACCTGTTATTAAAATTTTTGGATCCCACCACTGGGTACCTCCCTTCCTCAGAGCTCTCCATCCTCAGGATCCACACCCACCACCAGTGATGGAATTCAGCCGGTTCGCACCGGTTAAAGGAACCAGTTGCTAAAAGCGGCCGGCTACTCTGAGGGATTAAAGCCCTGTCCTTCCCTCTCCCAAGGGAGGGGGAGCAAGGGGGCTCCCCCAACAGGCTGCACTGCTGGCCCAGGGGCATGGTTTGATCTGCAGCCAGCCCCCCATGGGGGCCTCCGGTGGCCACCACCCACCTGGACCTCCCAGCCAATGCCGGAGAAAAGCTCCCCTGGGCCACGCAGCAACCCCCCCCCCCCCAGGTGCGCAGGCCACTTTGAGGCCGGTCACCTCCTGCAGCCAGCCAGTGAAAGAAACCCAGCCCCTTTGGAGGCCAGGCAGCCATCCTGGCAGCACGCAGGCCAAACCACAACCACGGCCTTCCCTTGCCTCCCCCCGGCCCAACATCAAAAAGTGGGGTGCAGCAGCCACGTAAGTGGGCAGCAAAAGGTGTGCAGCAGGAGGGGCGGCAGGGGACATGCAGCAGGGGGGCATGCAGCAGGGGCCCCCCAAACCAGTCATTATAGCATTAGCATCCCACCACTGCCTGCCACCACCAGCGCAACCCAATTTTACAGGTATTTCCCAACCTGGAACTGGCAAGCCTATACGTAGGGCAAAAGGGAGTGCATCCCACAAAGCTGAGCAGCTGAGCTCCTTGTTACTTGGCAGCTTTACAGTAGAAGTAAAGTCTGCTAAAGTGTTACTGAATTTTTGACAAGCAGTGGCTTACTGGCTGTTAGCTTCCTCCTTAATCAATCTTAATCTTCTTGCCTTCTAGTCGCTGGCTGATCACACACCACGAGGTTCCTGCGACTTCAAAGAGAATTGGTTGGGGAGTCTTTGTTTCAGGGCATGTTCAGCAACATTACCCACCGCTCTGTTTGCAGTGGAGTAGGCATTACCCATCAGCTGGCTTTTTGCTTGTGTCGGGGAGGGGGAGGGTGTTTTGTAGGTTCTGTATTGTGCAGGCATTCTTTAATTTTTACTATAACCTTTAATTTTTATCTTTAATGTTATCAGTAGATCAATATATTTATCTATTGATATATTGACATAAATAAGGTGAAAAGGGGTAAAAAGTCTTGAATACGGCATCAGAGTCGTCTTTTATGGTGAGAGCAGAGGCGTAGCAAGGGGGGAAAGAGCCCAGTGCACTGGTGTGTCCTCCTTGGAACGCCCCCGTCATGCCCCCGCCGTGCCCCCTGGAACTCCCTCATCATGCCCCTACAGGGGCACACTCCCTGTGCATCGTGCACCCCCCCTCCTTGGAGCTACGTCTTTGGGTGGGAGTGAAGGGGGAGTAATGGTGTGCAAACTGCCAAACTGCAAAAGGACAGTGTGAACTGCCATTTGCTAAGCTCTCCAGGTGCACGATCACACGTCTCCCAATGTGCTGTAAACCCAAGTGTCAAGACCCACAGGGGTTTCCCAGTGTGGTTTGGAAACACTGATTGCTTGTGTATAAAACTACAAGGCTGGAAACATCCCAGTTTGTTGACCAAATGCAGGGCAAATCAGATGTTTGGATTGATCGATTAGTCTTATTATTTTCACATTTTTAGCATTAGTATCAGTTTATCAATCTGTTGATATGGCTATTAATTTTTTAAAATCTATAGATCTGCAGAAACGGGAAGGTAATAGAAGTGATACGGCAGGACCAGAAGTGGGAAGTAGTCGGCAATAGGGAGGAGGGTGAGGGGGAAGCAGGCAAAGTGGCGCGAGGGAGCGGGGAAGTAAGACTAGGTGGGCTGGCTGCAGGCGAAGGGAAGAGGTCTGGGGCAAAGCTGTGTCCACAGGCAGTGAAGCAAAATTATAGTTGAGCTATGAGTGGATTCTACCCCTTCTCCTAGCAATAATCCAGGGATCTGCAACCTGTGGCTCTCCAGGTGTTCATGGACGACAATTCCTATCAGCCCTGCCAGCATGGCCAATTGACCATGCTGGCAGGGGCTGATGGGATTTGTAGTCCATGAACATAGGAAGAGCCGCAGGTTGCAGACCCCTGCAATAGTCCAACCAAAGAAATAAGTGTCCTTAGCACTTATTTGCAAAGTTAGTATTTTTGTATTATTTGCTTGCCTTTACATTTGTTCAAATTTGTATTCTTTGCTTGTTTTTACATTTGCTTGCCTTTACATTTGTTTGTACATTTTTGGGGAAAGGACTAGAATGTTGAAATAACTGCAGTGACAGCAATATTGATAGAAGTTCAGGTTAAAGGGCTAAGTCAGCAATCTTGTCTACCTTGTGTAATGAGATCTGTACCTTTAAGAATTAGTTGATGGGCGGAGTTAAGGGAACCAGGCCCCAGTGAGTTCTCTGCAGAAAAACTGCATGGCTTGGAGGGAGTGTTTCTTCGCCCTAAACAGAGAAATGTGAAGAGACCCCTCCATAAAGCAGTGAAGAGCCCAGAGGTAAGTGTTCCATGAATAATGTGTCTTAGTTTGTCATCTGCCTATGAGCTGGTAAATCTTCTTGAACAAATGCAACAGCAAGCAAAGAATACAAAAATACTATCTTTGCAAATATGTGTTAAGGACACTTATTTCTTTGGTTGGACTATTGCTAGAAGAAAGTGTAGCATTGCAACTGCCTGCGTTAAAGTACATGGATGGATTCAGTTTTTCCTTCCGATTATAGCAACGTGTCATTTTTTCTGATTTTCAAATTTTCAGTGAGGTATCTTCGAACCTATGGAGACTCAATATGGGAATTGGCATACATATAAATTTAATAAAATAAAAATACATTATTTACATGTAATTCATTAAGAAATTGATTACTGTGCTTGCATGTTCTTAGTACGAGAAACTTTACAAATTGGAAGTAAACTGGTGTTCTTAGTATGAAGGGGATCTAATTAGAGTTAATTTGCTCCCTCTCTGCACCATGTACCATTTGCTTCCCTCTGCCCTACCAGCACCACTGAGTACCAGACACCACTGCAACCAAGTGTTGTGAGTTTCAAACTGGGTGGTATTGTGTATGTTCATGATCCTGTGCTGCCTGCTCCCCCAGTCTGTCTGCTTTTTCCGCAGAATAGTAGTTTGTTGCTTTGTGGCATCAGAGAAAGTGTGAAAATAGAATCGGTTAAGATTGTTCAAGTCGGGTGGCTCATGTTAACGTTCCTGGTTGTCTGGCAGTTAGTAAAAATCACAATTTGATTAGTATTGTTGTGGGTTTTGCAGGCTGTGTGGTTGGGGTCTAGTAGTTTTGTTCCTAACTGAAAGAAACGCATCGCCCCGTGACATACCTCTGAACATGCGAGCCATAGATACAGCTGAAATGTTAGACAAAACCACCAGATTATGGCCTGGAAAACCATTGATTCTGGCTGTGAAAGCCTTCAACAATGCATTTGTTAATGTTACTGAAAGCATTAAAAGTACAATTGTAAAAAATAACTGTTCCTGATGTAATTTAATTTTGCATTTTTAAAATAGTAAATTAAATGCTCATGCATTAGTTGTATATGCAGATCTCATAATTAAAGTTAACACTGTGCTGTTATTATTCTTGTTTCGTGTAATTTATGTATTTACCTTTTAACTAAAATAACTACCTTTTTGCCTGTCAAGTTACAGCTGACTTACGGTTACCCCATAGGGTTTTCAAGCCAAGAGACATTTGGAGGTAGTTTGCCATGTCTGCTTCCACATCGTGATGTCTGTGTTCCTTGGAGGTTGTCCATCCAAATACTAAGCAGGGTTAGCCCTGCTTAGCTTCTGAGATCTGAAAAGATCAGACTAATCTGGTATAGGGGTATACTTTTATATGTTTGCTAGGGCACAAAATTAGCTAGTTATGGCTCTGGATCTGTAATCCTTGCATAAAACAGTTTTGGGGTTTTTTTGGAATATCACAACAGCCTCTTCAGACCTCCAGAAAAGGACTAACATGCAGAAGAATAGCTGTGCAAATTAAAGAACTGCAGTAAGGAAGAGGGCCAGCATAGTGAAGCAATTAAGGTTTTGGACTATGATTTGGAAAACTCAGGTTCAAGTCCCCACTCTGCCATGCAAACTTGCTGGGTGACCTTTGGCCAGTCACACTTTCAGCTTTGACCCTGGCGAGTATTTAGATGGGAGACCTCCAAGGAATACCAGGGGCGGGGCTTAGAGACGGGTGATGGCAAACCACCTCCAAATGTCTCATGCCTTAAAAATCCTATGGAGGTCACCATAAGTCAGCTGTGACTTGACAGCAAAAAAAAGTAATGAGGAAGAAGAATATGAAGTAAATAAATAAATAAAAGAGAATGTGAGTTTCCTGTCAACAGAAGAGGGAGGAGGGGGCAGATCTACCACCTTCCCCTTCCCTGTAACAAGAACTGAAAGGTATGCAGGAAAACCTGCATGCCTCTCATGCTCAAATGATAGCTGTTTTGTGTCCCTGCATCTGCCAAAGTGCTGTTTACTACTATCTCTGCACAATTGCTTGTTCCAGTTCAGCTTGAAAGCACGTGCTGTCTAACCCTTACCACCTATTTATTATCTCCTTATTTCCTGAGATCCTCATGGCAGTGCTGCACATAGAGCCATCTGACAATGTTGCCTATCAAGCTGTCTTTGGACCTGAGCACCCTCTCCCAGGGGCATACTGGCCACAGGGACATGGGGAGTCAAATGTCCCGGGTACCACCTATTTCGTCACATGGGGGCGTAAAATCACCCCCACACCTCTCCTTCTCCCTGTGCTACCCCATGTGAAGAGGGGAGCCTCCCCCCATACCAGTGCTGTCCTACCTGTTCCCCTCCACCCTGGGCAGAAACCTCCCGCTACCCACCACCACCCCAAAAGGCCAGCCGAGCCCAGGGGGGCAGCAGAGGTCTTCTCAGCATCCCCTGCTACCAAACTTCCACTCTCCCCCATCTCTAGCCACCCCTTGCAAGATGAAAGGTGAAGCAAGCTGGAGAGGGCAGCTCCAAAGGTGCCCGTGGGGGGGGAGGAGCCACCCATGGGGGAGCAAAAAAGTCAGGTTTTGCCCCAGGGTCCATTTTCCCTAGATACGCCTCTGCTCTCATCAGAATATCAGAGGTCTCCTGCTGGCTCAGACCAGTGATCCCTTTGGTCCAGCATCCTGTTTCTCACAACTGCTAACTGGGAGGGCCAACAAACAAGGTGTAGAGACCAAGGCCCTCCCCAATCTTTACTCCTGCTTATATTGGGGGATTTACTGCCTCTGAATGTGGAGGTTCCCTTTAGTCACCATAGCTAATATCCATTCATGGACCTTTCTTCTACATCTCTCTCTCTAATTCCCCTTTAACTATCCATGATTGTGGCCACCACAACCTCCACTGGCAGTGAATTCCACAATTTAACTATTTATTGAGTGACAAAATACACTTTTGTCCATCTTAAATCTAGCAGTGGTCAGGCAGAGAGGGATTCAGCTGAGAACAACTTATCTTTTTTATTATTATTCTGTTCTAAGTCTGAATGATGAAACTTTTTAATGGGGGGAGGGGAATAAGTCCTGCTTAAATTAAGGGTTGCTTTTAAGAAATTAGGAGCCCTAAAAGTCCCGACTAGCCCAAGCTTGTGGAAGCTTGGTAACTATACAGCATTGGCACTGAGAGATTGCTAAGTAGAAGAATTGAGTAAAAGAAGTAGGGACTCCTAAGGCCAGGACTGCTAAGTAGAGGAGGGCAACAGCAAAATCCCAAGGCAGCTCATCTCTTGCCTTGAAAACCCCCAGGGGTTGTTTTGATTGGTTGCAATTTAGCAGTAATTAATTATCATTAAGAAATTATTCTGTACCTCTCCAAAAATATAATGGAATGAAGCTTGCAAGTGCCATTTTATGAAGCTGAGAGCAGATTTCATTCCATAAAACAATGATAAAGCCTTTTTTTAAAAAAAAAATGTGCCCTGCTTGTAAATGTGGTGGGGAGAGGGGAACCAACAGTGGGCATGTTCTCAGCTACATTTGTTGCTTTCCTCAGGACACTTGATATTATTGTCTGTTCAAAATAAAAAATCCCCTTGTCACATTCTGGCCTGGGCAGATTTGGCTAATATTCACTGGGAAATAACAGAGCAGCCTCAGCTTTTAACTATACAAGGGGACGGGGGAGAGAGTGAAAGTCAATCTGGAACAAGCCAGAGGCTGTTTCATCAAAGCCCAAAAAGAGACCATGCCTGACTGAAAGGGGGGGGGGGGCGATGAAAACAGATCACAATGATAGGAACTCTCATTGTGAACATGTAGGAGTTGAGAGCTGCTGAATAAGAAAATTAGGAAATAAAAATGGGGAGGGAGAAAAAAGTCCATAAAAGTTGTCGTTAAAAAATATTGACTGTGTTCAGCTAAAGTAGTAATTATATTGAGACATTATGTAGTTCTGTGGGCAGTCACCACTAGAGGGGGACATTGTGCCTCACTCTCTGTGGCCAAGAAGCCACCATCTGGGAGAAGTGGGGAACACTGGCTCTCTTTCCTAGTGGTCACCCTCTGGAAGGGAATGGCTGTTTTGCTTCACATGTGACAATTTTCAAATGTCGTCAGTCAGCGCCCATTGCGGAGCAGAGTTTTTAAGGTTAATACACTAACTTTGCTTAGTGCCAAATAAACACACCCAACACACCCAGAGAACCTTTCAGAAAGCCTTCCCTTTGTATCAGGCTTTTGCTCAGTGATGGTCAGAGAAAGCCAGGTACCCAGTTCCCAAAATATGGATCTTGCCCGTTCCTAGAAAAGCATCTGTCATGCCAGCTTGTGGCTTCCAACTACCTTTGCCCTTCCTATCTCTACCTCAGCCTTCTCAGCGCCACTGCCAAGGGCATTGGATTGCCTTTGTCCCTCTGTAAAGGGCAGAGCCAAAAATAACAACCCAAGAAGATTTTGTTCCCAGTACTGAGAGAAAAAATGTTTGCTCTCTGGGCTGTACATTAACCTTCTCCCCCAGCACCCCCTGCCAGGTAAAGCACATAAGCAAGGAGTCAGCAATTTCATCTCCAGATAATTCCTCTCGCCCATATAGTCTTAAGAACTGCCACTCTGGATTAGCATTGGGCCTTCAGTGGTCAGCCAAGGCTAGTTTCTACATATTATATTTTCCTGCCCCCCTTCCAAGAAGCTCCAGGTAGCACACATTATTCTCCATCGCTACCCCATTTTATCCTCACAGCAATCTTGTGAGGTAGGTTAGTTTGAGCATGTGTGAGGTCACCCGGTGGACCATGCTGGAGCAGAGATTTGAATCTTGATCTCCATAGTCTTAGTCTGATCTTCAAACCTCAATTTCACCCTGAAACCTACAGCAGAGTGTTTATTTGTTTATTTCATTTCTACCCACTTGTCTCCACAGTGGGGCCCAACCTTGTGAGCTCAGTTAGACTAAGAGTATGTGACTGACCCAAGGTCATTGAGCAGTCTTCCAATGGCAAAATGGCATTTGAACTTTTTTCTCCCAGATCCTAGCCCTAGAGTTCTGAGACAACCGTGACTAATGCAGGGTCACCGAACAGGCTTCATGTGTAAGAGTGGGGAAACAAACATGGCTAGTGGTTAACAGAGTCTGCCACTGTTAACCACTATGCCACGCTGGCTCTCATCATTCATTTATACAACACTGGTATCTATAGTTAGAGTGGCCATCTATGGAATAGGAGGCAAACACCATTAAAAAAGAGGACAACATTTTGCACATGCTGCTAGTTTATATTTGCACGTGCAGATCTGCACACAACTGCTGCAATTTAAGTAGGAATACTGTGGGGGGTGGGGGTAAGGTAGTACAAAACGGAAATTTGGAAAATCCTGGAGATTTGGGGGTTGGGCCTGGGGAGGGCAGGAACCTCAGTGGGGTCAAATGCCACAGGGCCCTCCTTCCATTTTCTCCAGAGGAATTGATTTCTCTTGCCTGGAGGTAATCTATAATTCTGGGGGATTCCCAGGTCCCACCTGGAGGCAGGCATCCATCAGTTGTCACACCTGTTTACAAAAAAAATCTCTAAAAAGAAAAAAGTACTTCAACCAGTTCTACTAGGCAGATCCAGCACCTGCACATTTCAGAGGACAGGACTTAAAAAAGAGGGGACTGTCCTCAAAAAAACAGGCCATTATCCTCTTTGCATGCAGACCTAGAATAAGGAGAGCAGGCACTTTTGTTGGATAATAAAAAGGGCCAGCTTAATTTTATTTCTTTACATTGATCCAAGGGGATCTGTGGCATCCGTAGGCCAAAACATCGTTCCAAACCCAGATGCAGCGTGAGAGGCAGAAGAGCCAGGCTTCCTTTTTTATGTG
Organism: Sphaerodactylus townsendi; assembly: GCF_021028975.2. NCBI lineage: Eukaryota > Metazoa > Chordata > Lepidosauria > Squamata > Sphaerodactylidae > Sphaerodactylus > Sphaerodactylus townsendi. The sequence goes on along the minus strand of NC_059439.1, from coordinate 8,453,601 downwards.
CATCCCTGAACTTATAGGCAAGGCTCCAAGCCGTGGCCTGTCGCATCCATATTGCTCCAGCTTCTCCTTGCCAAGCCTTCCTGATGCTTGTGGGAGGTGTCCCTCTGCCTCCCTTTTTGGCAGTCTAAATGAGAAAAGGGCAGGGCACATTTGGCCCATTATGTGGTCTTCGTGTCCCGTCCTCCCATTGCATTGCAAAGGAGACAGCGACATGATATCTGGCTCTCCCCTCTGCCTGCCTATGGAAATCAGCTCCTTTCCAACTCATGCTTGTGTGTAGAGTTCAGGAGCTCTTTTATCTGCTTGTGATTGGGAAGTGAATGCTCTGGCTGCGATAGCTGGTAGTCACTTTGGCCCCTTCTACCATGTTGGAAGCAGAGAACTCTGAATGCTGTATTCATGTAATGCTCTATTTATTCATTCCTCGCAGAGTGCAATAAACAGCTGTAATAGATGCTGTTGTGGGTTTGTCACCACAGGGTTGTGAAGTCCATCCCGGTGACCACTTTGCATGGCAAACAACCTACCTGTGCTAAAAGTGAAGGTTGAGCCCCCCCACCCCACCCCACCCCACCCCACCCCACCCCACCCCACCCCACACACACACACACACACAAGGAAACCCATGACAGGGGATGCAGGCAGAACTAAAAAGACAACCCCGAGTCTTAACTTGGAGACAAATACAGGTGCATTTAACAGGTGAGTAAATGCAGGAATCTTGGCAAAGGTAACTTGCTGTGGGGGAAGGGGGGAGCTGCACTTCTTGAAATTAGTTTTTCTGTATCCCTAATGAAAGTGGAAGAACCCTGTCCTCCTTCAAATATATTAAGACAGGCAGCTGCCTGATACCAAGTCAGACCCTTGGGCCTTCTTGTTCAATACTGTCTACTCTGACTGGCAACAACTCTCTGCAGTCTCGTGCATAGCAAACATGGACAGATCCTAAGTGGTGGTGCAGATCATAAGGGGGTAAAAATTGAAACTTCTTCCATGCACCTGTTCTTCCTCTGAGCTGCAACCCCATTCACTTCTCAGCTAGTTGATGGGAGGCAAGAAACTGACAAGGACTGAACATCAGGTGTTTTGGGGTAAAGCATCTGCTCAAGAAAGAATGTGGAGTAAAATTCCGTTCTACACACACATGCAAAAGCTCATTCCTCAATGGCAGAGGTGTACAGTCTATAGGGACATGGGGTCACCCATGTCCCCAGGTGCGCACCTTTTGGTCACATGGGGGGGCGCTGGGTGACCCCCACATTACCAAACAGTGTTTGCCCCAGCCACACATCGCCAAGCCCCCCCCCCCCCCGCCTTCATGCAGGCCGGCTTTTGAAAGCTGGAGCTTTTGAAAGCCAGCTTTAAAAAGCACGGAGGCCAGGGCGGGGCTCGGGACAGGGTTACATACCCGAGCTCCAACCCCAAGCACAGGGGTGGGGGGGCGCCCAGATAAGGAGTTGTCTCCAGTCGCCATTTCCCCCGATATGCCTCTGCCCAATGGTGTTCTGGCTCCTGAGTCTGATTATCCTCAGTGATATTGACATACTCACAGCAACTAAGGAACTATCTGGGGGGTCTTCCATAGTGAGCATAAGAGGAACAACTGCAAACCCCATAAGATAAGAAGAAGGGTGGGAACATGGGAAGCCAGTACCATAGAAAGGTCCTCATGGACTTTTTTTGCCGTGCCTTAGCTTCCAAACTAGAGTGCTGTTTTGCAGTGTATCCACATGGCAGCATCCTCTAATTGCCCGTTTTCCAGGCTATCCCCTGTCTTTGGTATGCTCTTTCTCAATCTTTCTCAAGCCTGCTTTACTACGATCTTTAGGGAAAGAACGTGATCCAAGCAACTTAGCCTACCATCTGGATGGGAAAGCATACATTTTCAGAGGGCCTGCCCAGCTGATACAGTTTCCTTTTGATCAGCTGCTCTTTGCAGCTGATATTTTCCTCCCCACACCATTAGAAAAGTTCAGTAAAAAGAAAAAATGGTAATTATCCAGTGCTCGAATGCTACAGTAATTCCCCCCCTCCCCAAAGTAAAGACATCAAAAAGCCCTCTACGAGTCATGGAGAGGGGGGAAGAAGAAGAAGAAGGTGAAAAAGAAGAAGACGATGACGAAGACGATGACGACGACGAAGAAGACGAAGAAGACGACGACGACGACTGTGGCTTTATACCCTGTCTTTCTCTCCTATAAGGAGACTCAAGGAAGCTTACAAACTCCTTTCCCTTCCTCTCCCTTCAAAAGATACTTTGGCCGATTATGCACAAGGTGTTTGCTGCATGGTGGGGGTGAATGTTCAGAGTGGCAAGATTTCTTGTATGGACATATATCCTCAAGCCCTGTTTCCGTTTTCCATTCTCTTTGCGGGAAGTGACATCACTTCCAGTGTGACTTTCAATTTTCTTTCCCACTGGAGTGAGCAGATGTGCTAGTGAGCACAGCTTTGCCCTGGACATTTTCCCTCCACCCATGGCCAGCCTTTTCACTCCCTCACACTGTGCTCCATGCCTTCCCCCTTGCCTTCCTCCTTTAAGTCACACAAAAGAAGCTCACTTACACAGGCTTAGCCAAAACACACCAACCTCTGTATTCTCATACTGATATATCAAGATATTGATGTAAGAATAACAGAGAGTGCTTGGAAATAACAAACCTCTCTGTCCTCCGCTGGTGGCAGCAGGAGGAGGAGGTGGGGAGAATATCACCTCTAAAACATGGTCCCCTTTTTCGGCAACATATAGTCCAGGGAATTGCTTTGCCTCTTTCATTTGTGGGGGAGAGATTATTTTTGTAACAGTAATATTGATACAAGTGCAGTTAAATGGCAAAGCCAGCAATTTTGACTACCAGGTGTAATGAGATTCCTGGTTTTTAAGAATAAGTTGATGGGAAAAGTTTGTTTGTTTGTTTATTATTTATTTATTTATTTATTTATTATTTCGATTTTTATACCGCCCTATCCCTGAGGGGAAGCAGACCTGGGAGAGTTCTCTGCAGAAAAACTGCTGGGCCAGGAGCGAGTGCTTCTTCGTGTGCAAACAGAGAAACACCAGACAACCCCACTACAAGCTCACTACACAGTGAAGAGCCCCATGGTAAGCGTTCCATGCATAATGGGCATTGTGAAGTAGGTGGGGCTAAGAGAGTTCTGAGAGAACAGTGACTAGCCCAAGGTCACCCAGCAGGCTTCATGTATAGGAGCAGATAAACAAATACAGTTCTCCAGATTAGAGTCCACCGCTCTTAATCACTATACCTTTCTGGTTCTGGGGAAAATGTTGGCTGGTAGTCACATGAGCAGAGAACAAGAAGTGTCAACACTGAGCCACTTACAATCTACTGGTAAATAATAAGTCAATCATCAAGTGATAACTTCCACAATCATACAAGCTATGTACTCTGGAAAAAACTGACCGCAAGAGCCTATGTGGAAAATGATACCTCCCTCCTTTGACAGTCCTGTAGAGAGAATACAGGCCTATTTACCCCATTGTTTTGGGGTAAAAACAATGCAGAACTCCATGGAGAAAACATTTTATTTCCTGCCTCGAAATTTTTTTAATGAATTATGCAGAAAAGCCTGTACAATGCCTTCTGAGACTGTTTGCTTATATTGTTTACTTCATGTATATACCCTGCCTTTCTCCCCAGTGGGCACCAAAAGGGTGTTTTCGTTTCCTCTGCACACTCACAACAACTTTGTGAAATAGGTTAGGCTGAGTGTTTGCGACTGGCCGAAGGTCACCAAGGACCCTCCATGGTGCAGTGGGGATTCAAACCCAGTAGCTTCTATACCACATCAGCTTTCATTGTTTTTACACAGCTTCCCAGTCCTTCACAAAGCTTTCCCTGTGTGAGATTATAGTTCCCACAGTGAAGATTTTGTTGCCAGCAGCTTTGTTGCCAGAAGCAGTTGAATGGAGGTCCATAAACGTTCCATGACATCAGATAAGCTCTGCCAATCAATGTCAGAGCCTACCCTACCCATAAACAAAACACAACTGATCTGAGTAGCCAGTGTTGGGGAAACATGTTTCTACCCACTGACTGAGGAAGCCCCTGCTCAATCTTGGCTCTCAAAGAGGATGTTCTTTGATGCCCCAGCTGTTTCCTGGATATCTCACCTCCCCAAATTCCACCGGAGGCAGGAAAGGTGGCTTCCTGTTGCAACTTCCAGGGAGGCCGCCTTTGGGATGTGAAGCAAAACGGAGATGGAACCAGAGTTCTGACCATCTCCAAGCCAAACAGTGGGAGGATGGGCATGCAACCCATTGAGGGAAAGAAGGTGGAATCAGGAGGACAAAAAACAGAACAGAGAACATCCACTCAGAGTTCTTGCACAGGTTTTTTGTTTTGTTTTTTCAAATATGATGCTGTTCAAAGGGTGCAAAATAAAAATGAAAAAACAGTTCAAGGACAAGCAGAAATTCACACTGCTGGCAAGGAAAGGCAGGCTTTAATTTTAAAATCTGAATTCTGTGCCCCATAATCACTGATCTGCATAAAACATTCACATGTATTTTCTTCTTCTGCATAGTGTATTAATCATGGGCAGGCTAAAAGATATGGAGGCTCAGCCCTAAGTATCAGAAATCCTAATGGGCTCCCTCTAGCTTCTCAGATTCCACCAGATATCCAGGCATGTTCAAGACTCTTTGCTTCCACAAGGACTAAAAACTTGCATTTTAAACAAAAACAAATGTGAGATTTTTAAGTTGCCAAATCCTATACCTGCATTTTTACATTGTTTTTGTATTTCAATCTGCACAGTAAAGCATTGTAAACTCTTCATTACACTTTGCCATGTATAAGGGCATTTGTTTCAGATTAAAGACTATTGCGTAGTATCCTTTTCTCAGGAGAGGGCAAATGCTGAATTCAGAGCAAAATTGCTCTGTTAAAGAGTGTGCTTTAGTTGTATAGGGAAATTTAAAGCCCCGTAAGCAGTAGAGTCAGGAACCTGCTTGATGCTGTGGGGTGTTTCTCTTTTTGTGCAAAGGCATGACAAAACCAGAGCAAAATAATCCCTACTTGTCCTACACTTCACCAAATTCACATCTCATCTATATAAAGGGTTGCCAGTTCTGGATTGGAAAATACTTGGAGATTTGGGGGAGGAGGGCTATGGAGGGCAGGGTGTGGGGAGGGGAGGGACTTCACTGGATATAATGCCATAGAGTCCACCCTCCAACATAGCCATTTTCTTCAGGGGAACTGATAGCGGGAGATCTCCAAGTGCCACCTGGAGATTGGGAACCCTAGCTAGATACCAGAATCATATCGCTTCACTCTGTAGGCAATTAAATACTTTGTTGATGAGCTATGTTTGACTCTGTATCTAATTTCAAGATGGTAGAATGAATTTTTTCACTTCACATTACTCGGGGAGGGGGTGTTACTATTTTCCTGGTCTCCCCCATAAAAGAAAAACCATCCCTGCAAGTAGAAAATTTTGACTTCAGAAGAAAAGATTTGAACCAGGGTGGCTCCCTGCTGGGCTGGTTTTCTACTTGTAATGACCTTTATTTATGTATGTATTTATTACGTAAGAGAACATTCAAAAATGTAATTCTCCCATACTGAAGTAATACCATACATTCTTCTACCTGTGTAAACCTGGCCTCAGTTCTTCCATATTCCAACCTCTGGATGCTTATTCTGGAGACTATGAGGGATCCAAAGGATCACAGCCTCAGAGGCCGATAACTAGGAGAATAAGCTGAAGAACAAGAAGAGAATCAGTTGCAACAAAGGAGACTCTTGCTGGAATGTTGGTTTGGGATATTATTAGCTTGGCAGCAGCCCAGTAACCCTCTTGCCTGCTGGTTCCAACTTATCCAAGCACCCATTTTATATTTTTGACTTATTTACTTGTTACATCTCCTAGATCTTTCTTAATGCACGTATGGCTGAGTTTCTGAAAGAGGACCACAGGAGTCTGATCTAATTGGAAAGAGCACTGAAAATCATCAGAAAAGGTCAGACTTTCTACTGGTTCTGCTTTGATACTTTGAACAGCAGACATTCACCAGGTGGATATTTTTCCAACCATATTAGGAAAACAAAGGCTCAGGATAGAGCAAGGAGATTCTGGTGTTGCTGAAATCCAGGTGGGGCCTGGAGATCTCCCAGAATTACAAACAATGGTGGATTCCGCACGGGCCAAAAACAGTGCCCTTGGAACGGTAAAAACACCATTTCAGGGGCGCTGTTTGCACGGCTGCTGCCTCTGCATCAAGGCAGTGCTGTGCTCCGCCCCCTCCCCCCAGGGGGGCAGAAATGCTGTTTTCCTGGTTGTGGTGGGTTTTCCGGGCTGTGTGGCTGTGGTCTGGTGAATTTTGTTCCTAATGTTTCGCCTGCATCTGTAGCTGGCATTTTCAGAGTTGTATCATAGAGGGAAGTCTGTCACTGACACAGTGTGTAACAGACTTCCCTCTGTGATACACGTCTGAAGATGCCAGCCACAGATGCAGGCAAAATGTTAGGAACAAGATCCACCAGACCACAGCCACACAGCCCAGAAAACCCACCACAACCAGTTGAATCCGGCCATGAAAGCCTTCAACAATGCGTTGTTTTCCTGCTTCTCTCAATGAGCCAGGCTTTTGGGAAACTGTGTTTCCCAGCTGGTGCCATGCAAACGGCACCAGGTTGGAGGCACCACCATTTCCCCCCACACTTACCTTCTCTTGCTACAGAGCTCCACGGGGAGAGAAGGTAAGTGTTGGGGAAGAAAATTGAGGCGCCTCCATGTGAAGGCATTTCCATGGGCCACGGCTGCTCTGGGGCCGCTTGCACCTCAGCGTGCAAACGGCCCTGGGGCTCCACCGGCATCATATATGCAGGTGGGAAGCCACTTTAGTGGCCCGTCCAAATTCCGCCAATCTCCAGACTTGTATTGGCGAATGTATTGTTGAAGGCTTTCATGACTGGAATCAACTGATCATTGTGGGTTTTCCCGGCAATGTTGCCGTGGTCTGGTGGTTTTTGCTCCTCCTTCTCCTGACTGCAGAGATCTGTTCCTACTTTAGGTGGCGAACTCAACTTACTCCTGATTTTCTTGGCATTCACCAATGCTGAAATCAGTTTGGACATGGTTTTGGACTTGTGCACATCTATTCTCCTAGGTTTTTACAACTTCAAAGTCTGTTTATTTCTTTCCAGACATGCCTTCAATAATCAGGATTTTCAAGGGAGAGTGCTGAGATCATCAGTGGCATCACATACATACACCCTTTATTTTTTGCAGTGTATCAACATTACAGCTGCACAGCTGCACAAAAAGCACTAAATATGGATATATCAATATAGCCTTGTCATGTTAGTTTAGCAGATTCTCTGACTTTGCAGCTTTCACTTCAAAAAAGTGTAACTTCACAAGAAAGGCAGCCAGAGACCTTTTTTTAGATGAAAGCTGGGCGTTCAGAAAACCTGCTAAACTTATTGTTACAGGGCTAGATTGCTATTTTAGTGCCTTTTTTAAAAAAAATCAAAAAACACAACCATTTGCTTCAGGATGGAGGGGAGGAGATGAATGGATTTGATTATGAAAACTGGGCTGGAGGTAGATGGGAGCAGGCAGGAGAAAGAAATAGAGACCCCTTCCGCACATGCAGAATAATGCACTTTCAATCCACTTTCACAATTGTTTGCTAGTGGATTTTGCTATTCGGCACAAAAAAAATCCAGCTGCAAAGTGCATTGAAAGTGGATTATTCTGCATGTGAGGAAGGGGCCAGAGAGACAGCATTTTGTAGCTTAAGTGCTACAAAATGCTGTCTCTCTGGCCCCTTCTGCACATGCAGAATAATCCACTTTCAGTGCACTTTGCAGCAGATAAGAGCTGGGGCAACTCTTATCTAGAGAACCAGGTTCAATTCCCCATTCCTCCCCATGAAACCTGCTAAGTGATTTTGAGCTAGCAGAGTTCTTGCAGGACTCTCTTAGCCCACGTGGAGGCAGGCAATAGTAAACTGCCTCCAAACCTCTCTTTGTTTGAAAACTCTATGGGGTCACCATAAATCAGTTGTGACATGACAGCACACACGCAGAGAAGACAAAGCAAACATTACCCACAAAGAAAAGGATGACTGAACATTAGTTTCCAAAAAAAAGATTAGGGGAAAAGTGGTCAGAAAAGAACCAGAGGGAAAAACCAGAACAGAAACCCCAAAGCAAAAACTCAGGCTGATTCCGCATGGACCAAAAACAACAGTGGGGGTCACTATCCACTCACCATAAGCCGCGGGGTCACCTCTTTAAAAGCCACGGGGGTCCTGGACGCTCCCCACATCTCCGGCGCTCACTGCGCGGCTGCCAGGGATTTACCTCTCTCCCGCCTGCTGGCTGCGCGGCAAATTAGCTCCGCTAAAAAGAGCAACTTTTTTAAAAACCCCGCGGGGTTGTGGGGAACCTCGGCTGTTTGCGCGCGGCTGATTCGCTGTGACGCGCAGCTCACGGCCAATCAGGGAACAGGGAGCGCCATCTTGTTAAGTGGGGGTGTCCCCGTCTAAAAGTGCGCGCTGCTAGTGATGACGTGAGACACGTGTCGCATCACCCAGTCGAAGTCACGTCTTCACGTCTCAACTTGTTCAAAGCCCGTGCCGGGCAAATGGAAAATGTCGGCGCCGGTTTAATGAGGAAGCACAAGAGGCGATGCGTGCGAGCTGGCTTCTGCTTTCACTTCCAAAACACTGCTGATGACGTGTCTCCACAGAAAGCGCAGCCAGCGATTTACTGCTGACGTCAGCATGTGCCGACGTCTTAATAGAGGGCTGTTAGCGCCTCTTTGATGACGTTCACACTCACGCCAAGCGTAACCTATCATAAACAACCTCTTCCCAGCCAATCACACTGGAGACCCGCCCTCGGCTGGCCGCCACTTTCACGTAACTCATGACGCACACGTTCGACGGCCAATCGGAGCGCTCCATTCCCCTCATTGCAACGGAACTCCCGCTCTTTGCTGCCCGCGTTATTTCAAGAATTGCAAACGTGTGGGGAACAAATGTCTCCGTGGTCAGAAGCCACGGAGGCTTTTCATTGCGGGGTCGCAGCGGCGTTGCAGTTTAGTGAGGTAAGTGGGTAGTGGCCCTGTGAAAACAGTGTGAAAATGGTGTAAAAGGGTTTAAAATGGTGTAAAAGGGTTTATACTGTTTTCACACCGTTTTCACACTACTGTTTTTGGCCCATGCGGAATCAGCCTTAGTGTGTGTGGACCTCAGGTGATCAACAGAAGCAGTATGAAGCCAGAATTGACCCCCCACCCAACAACAAAACCATGCAGAAAAGCCCTCTATGGCACCACATCCTTACTGAGATTTCTCCACTCTCAAAATCCTTGTTTCCCCAGACTCCACCCCCAAACCTGAAGGAATTTCCCATTCTGGAGATGGTAGCGCCATGAATATTTTGTACAATAAGATAATTTATTTACTGCTTTCTGCCAGTCAAAAACCAAATGAAACCTAAGCATATAAAATAAATTACCATAAAATTAAAATCAGGAAAACTGGAAATTTACAAAGTTACAGGATTATAAGTATTATGACACAATATTTTGCCATCTGAACTGTAATGGGGGGGGGGGTTCTCCCACCAGAAACATTTTAATCAGCTCCTTTTCACCACCAATGTACATTCTTTCTAACAGAGATTCAATACAACTCTTCCGCCCACTGTGCTTAGGGATACTGGCTTCCAGATGTGATCTGGGGATCCCCCAGAATTATCTCTAGACCAGGGATGTCCAACAATTCCCATCAGCCGCAATTGGCCATGCCAGCAGGGGCTGATGGGAATTGTAGTCCGTAAACATCTGAAGCACCAGAGTTGGACACCCCTGCTCTAGACTAAAGACATTAGTTCCCCGGGAGAAAATGGATGATTTGGAGGGTGGGTCTCAATGACATTGTACCCCACAGAGGTCCCTTCCCTCCCCAGGCTCCAGCCTTAAATCTTCAGGAGTTTCCCAACCTGGATCTGGCAACCCTACCCCCACACACATCTCCACCAGTGGTGATCTGGCAACCTTAACTGGGTTGGGAAGTACCTGGGGATTTGGGGGGTGGAGCCAGGGGAGGGAGAGGTTTGAGTTAGGGAGAGACTTCAGTGGAGTACAATGTCATAGACCCCACCACTCAACGCAGCCATTTTCTCCTGGGAGGCTAATAATCCCAGCAGATCTTCAGCCTACACCTGGAGTCTGGTAACCCTAACCATGTCAAAGAAGAAACTTGCCAATAATGTCTGTGCCCCTGATTCCCCTCCACCCTGCTCACGTGCCTTGCTTCCCTTCCACTATGATAATCTATGAATATTTTGTAAGATTATGTACTGCTTTCTGCTAGTTAAAAGCTGAACAAACCTAAGCATGTAAAATAAATTACCATAAAATTAAAACAGGCAAAACTGGGGATATACAAATATACAGGATTAATTCACTGAAGATACAATATGTTGTCAGGCATTAAGTCTTATCACACAATATTTTGAAATCTGAACTGTAATTGGGGAGATTTCTCCCATCAGAAACGTTTTAATCAGTTCCTTTTCACCAGCAGTGCACATTCTCTCAGAGGTAGAGCGAGGGGAAACTACGCCTGGGTTATGCACACACCCTGTGCCCCTGCCGTAGCATCACCTGCCCTCGGAACGCCGCACCACACCTCCGCTGCTGCTCCGCCCGGGGCGTCGTGCCCACCACCTATCCCGTGGGTGCTACGCCACTGCATTCTCTTGAACAGGGGCTCAATCTTAGAGTGAGCTATTATCAAAACAACATCTGAAAAAAACACGGTCAATAGTTTCCAACTCCCCAAATTTGCAAGGCCAAAATCTCTGCACCCTAGGAGTCTAATTAAATTCCCTGTATGCAAAGGTGGAAGATAGGGCATAAATTATTTGTAAACTGAAGTCAAGGATGACCAAAGAGTAAACCATAAATCTGATCCACGTGAAGCTGCTGTGTTCAGAGTCAGATCTTTGGTCCATCAGAATCGGTATTGTCTACTCCGGCTGGCAGCTGCTCTCTACAGTCTCAGACAGAAGTCTTTCACATCCCCTGCGCTCTCATCCTTTCAGCTGGAGATGTCGGAATTGAACCTGGGACCCTGCATGCCTGGCTCTGCAGCTAAACCTCAGCAGCAGTTTTATCCCCCCCCCCACCACCACCACCAGTGCTCCTACGATGTTTTTAATGAAGGCATAATAATTTTTTTTCATTTTTTTCACTTATGCATGTGAAAAATGCATGATAGAATTTCAGTTTAAATGATGCCAGGGCTGTGGCTATTCTGGCCTGACAAAGGATTGTTGCCAGTCTGCCTTTCAAATTCTTTGACCTTGACCCCTCCCACTCTCCCGCATCGATGACCTTATACCAGAGGTGGGATCCAACCAGTTCTCACCACTTCTCTAGAAGTGGTTACTAATTTTTTCTGAGTGCCGAGAAGGGGTTACTAAAGCAGCCTTCCTGCCCAATAGGGACTGGAGGTGCATGTGTGCAGCAGCGCCACTGTTTGAATCCCACCACCATCGGAACCTGTTATTAAAATGTTTGGATCCCACCACTGCCTTATACCAGTTAAAGCTCTAACTATGAAGAAAGGCAGGTGTTATGATCATGATCTATGGATGGGATTGAACTGTCCAGCCCCTTCTCTTGGACCCAGAGAACAGAGAAATGAAACAAGAGTCCAGTGATACCTGGAAATTCTGACATTTATTGCAAATCTGTGCTCAATTCATCCTTTGTAAGAAGAAGAGTTGGATTTATATCCCCCCTTTTTCTCCTATAGGAGACTCAAAGGGGCTTACAAACTCCTTTCTCTTCCCCCCTCACAATAAACACCCTGTGAGGTAGTTGGGCCTGAGAGCTCAGAAAAGCTGTGACTTGCCCCAGGTCACCCAGCTGGCATGTGTTGGAGTGTACAGGCTAATCTGAATTCCCCAGACAAGCCTCCACAGCTCAGGCGGCAGAGTGGAGAATCAAACCCGGTTCCTCCAGATTAGAGTATACTTGCTCTTAACCACTTCACTGCTGCATGCAACCATCATGTGCACCTGATGAAGTGAACTGTGACTCACAAAAGGTGTCTCATGAAATAGTGGAAGGCACACAGCTCTGTTAGGTTGGGTTGCCAGCCCCCCCCCCCCCAGCCATTGGTGGGGGGCAGGGTGAATGGAGTTGCCAGATCCAGGTTGGGAATCTCTTAGAGATCTGGGGATGGAGCCTGGGGAAGACAGAGGCCTCAGTGGGGTACACTGCCATACAGTCCACTTTCTACAACATCCATTGTCTTCAGGAGAACTGATCTTTATAGTCTAGAGATAACCTGTAATTCAGGGGGATCCCCAGCTCCCACCTGGAGGCTGGCATCCCTACCATTTTGTCATTGGTTTGGTTCCTTCTGCAGCCTGTTAGGAGAGGTCCTTGACCAAATTCTGCCCCCCACAGTCCTCTGGCTCTATGCATGAGTTTCTATATGGCACAGATGGAGGGGGGGTGGGGGTGGCTCTGGCATGAGGGCTCTTGGTAATTCTAAGGCATTGACCAATCAGGGCTGCACGCTACTAAGTTGTCTAGAAAGATGTAGGATTATCAACAGACCTGGAGAAAAAGACCCCATCCTTTTGATAGAAGCATAATGGGAAGAAGGGGGAGTCTGAAACTTGTCATAGCACAGAGGTGAAAACATTACCTGATAATTACAGCAGATTAAACTGAAACTGAAAGGGACAGGACATTTTTTTTCTCCTTTCCAGGCAACCCTAGAAACATGCCATGTGCTAGAGTAACCCAAGCAAAGATTCTCTTTGGTGGCCCCTCACAAGAAGACACAGAAGATGAAAATAGGTATGCTGAAACCATATTTCAGTAGCATCATGCCCACCAACTTGGGACTTTAGGGTTCCCCATGCCCCTAGAATGTTGTACCCCAAAACATTCACACAGCCCCAGTATGATCTCTGAGTGCAGACCACCCACCCAAGGTTTTTCAGGAGACATTGAGTTGCAATTGAAAGACATGCACAAGATGCATGGAGGGAATTGCAATCAGATGTAAAAAGAAAGCAGAGCTCCTGTGCTCCTGTACTAAATTATTTTGACATTAGAGTGTTGTGGGTTTTCCACGTTGTTTGGCTGTGTTCCAGTAGCATTTTCTCCTGATGTTTCGCCTTTATCTGTGGCTGGCATCTGACCGGCCATACAACCCAGAAAACCCACAACATTCCCATCAACCCCTGCTGGCATGGCCAGTTGGTGCTGGTGGGAATTGTAGACCATGAACATCTGAAGCGCCAGAGTTGGACACCCCTGCCCTACCCCATGCAGTCTCCTCTGATCATATGATTGTGGTCTGTGCTATAAAGCAGGCTTAATTAATGCTATGGTTGTCTTACTAGAGTGTACTATGATCTAATAGTAATAGTAATGATCTAATAGTATTTCATCTGCAGTTTCATCGGTCCCTGATGCCTTGTTTCCTTTTAATACCCCTTTATGCTTGCATACCATTTTGGGGTTCCCAATTTTCTTCTGCCGGTAGATTTGGGGGGGGGGTGAGAGCGAGAGAGCGAGAGAGAGAATTATAACAGGATAATATATTTTATCCTTTTAATTGTGAGTGTCTCATCTATGCTATGCTGGTCTGTGATTGTAGCAAAGATTGATTGACATATGCACACATGTAGTGTGGGATCGTAGCAGTGAGAAGTGGGTTCACACAGGAATGGGAGTAGGTTGAAGCAGCCTTATATTCCTACTGGAAGCGGCTCGGGGTACAGCCTTACCACTTAGTTGTTATTTTCCTGGCAGCACCCCTGTGCTCTTAAACCACTGTACAGTTGGCACACATTTCAGTTGGAGCTGCTTTGCCCAGCACAACTGAGCAATAGCCAGAGAGAAGTTTGCATGAGCAAGCTCACCTGCTGGGCTTCCTGCTATCATGAAGCCGCAGGGCTGCTGGGAAGCGGCAAGAAGATGGATGTCTGTTCCCTTCCCATGTACTTTGGTGCAGATACTAAGGGCCATGTATACTACTAGGCAAAGGGTAGTTGTTCTGAATTTTTTTAAGCCCCCAAGTGTAGGAAACGGTGCAGAGGTATTCATGCATTTGGAAAAGCATACTTGGAGTCACTTAATGAAAACCAGCCCCCCCCCCTTTGGAAGAAGGGTGGGGGGTGGACAAAAGATTCTATTCTACATTTGTATTGAGTTAAAGGGTGGTAGTGATTTCAAATTAACGTGGCATGCGCAGGACATGATTTTGTGTGTTTCGCACATACATGCATGATGTATTTCCACATGAAAGAAACCCATTAAGCTGGACCTCAGATGTAGAAATGAGCTGTGAAGGATACAAAGCAGAAGTCATCCACAGCAGGAGTTCTTGGTGAAACTATTTAATGATCCATCACAAAAAAACACTTTATATATAGGAGAAAGTCTGCCGGTAAACTCTTTCTCCCCGTGCCAACATCTGTCTGAGCCTTGGATCCAGGAATAGAAAACAGCTGGGGATCCTAAATGATTTCCAGATGCATGCTATCTCCTGAATGCTTATGAAGCTTTAAAACGCTACTTGGAAGCAACAGGGCGACACTCAACAGGTGGAAATAAATCCAAATGGCTTTTCATTATAGCTCTGTGAAGCCACGGGCAGTGCAAGGGAGCAGAGTGGATTCCCCCACCACCACCACCTCTGGCTTTATCTGCAAACCTAGAGCATTCAACCTTATTGCAGCAGAAAACAATGCCCATGATAAATGGTCCTTGTGAATACAGCCTCTTAAAAGATACAGGATTGTTTGGCACTGGCCATTTGGACTGTGCAGGTAGGCCATTGCTGAGTCATGTCAGCTGCTGAAACGTATGTGGTCTGTCCGACTACCAACACAGCACAGAGCAGGGTGGGCAAAGAAAGGGCAGGGAAGGGCTAACGGTGCCTCAACTAAGGGCAACTCATTGTTGATATGGTGCCAGTGGATGGGCATGGCAGATTTTCAGAGCTGGCACTTTGAAGCCTGTCCCACCCCAGCTTTGACCCATCAACGAAAGTCACCTGGAACAAATCTGTCCTTCTGCATTTCTGAAATGGACCTTATAAAGCGTTCTTTACGAACTGGCTCACACCAGCAGTGGCGAACTGTTATGCCAACCTACCCACCTTGTGAACCCCATCATCTGCTGTTCCCTCCCCCTTACCTGTAGACTGGAGACTCTCTTGGATGGCTTCCACTTCTGACAAATCCATGCACACCCCTTGGCCATGCATAAGCGTGTGCAGGGGTTTCTCCACTCCCCGCGGCGGGTAACAGCGCAGCCCTGAGCCGCAGCGTGCTGTGTAGACCCCACAGGGCATCCCTCTGGCCAAGGCGCAAGTGGCGCAGCACCCGCAGCCCGGCTCCTGCACCAGCTCCTCGCAGCCCACCGGTTCTCTGCAGCGTGCCAGCTTCTCTTCGGAACAGGGCGGGCACTGGATGGCTTCCAGCCTCACAAAGCCCACCTGTGCCAGGAGCAGCAGTGTGACTGGCATAGTCCCCGAGGGCATGGCGGAAGGGTGTCAGCGGGCAAGGAGGGACCGAGAGACAAAGGACTGCGAAGCAAATCTGTTGCTGGCAGAGGAGAGAGTCGGAACTCTGGCGAGGGGGAAAACTCTGCACTGAAGTGGGGGGAAGCTTGTTCTTTGGACTTTATACCACTCTAGCCACTCCTCCCTGCTGGAGGGAGAGGCAGAGACCGGCTGCGACCAAAACTGCTTGCCCCACAGCTGAGGAAAGACCTTATTTGCCCTGAGGAAGGAAGCATAAAGAGCTCGCAGCAGCTGCGGAGACGGAAACCTGCTCTGAACCGGGGAAGAGCAACAAACTGAGAGCTGGGCTTCTCTTGTTACTCTGTTAACTTGGGAGTGCGCTTTGCCAGTGGCCGTGCCCCATCTGTCCGTGGGACGGGGAGGGGGAGGAGAGGATGATTTTGAATGTATACCCCACCTCTCTCTCCTCTAAGGAGCACTGCAAGGGTGGCTTACAAATCAGCTTTCTCCTCCTTTCCTCAAACGGCCTAATAATTCTCAGGAGGTAGGTTGGGGCTTGAGAGAAGCCTCAGAGAGAACTGTGACTTGCCTATGGCACACAGTGGCAGCAGGAATGTAGGAGTGCATAAAAGCACATCTGAGCCCCACCAGAATAAAGCCTCTGCCACTCAGGTGGAGGAGTGGGGAATCAAACCTGGTTCTCCAGATTAGAATCCACCTGCTCTTAACCGCTACACCACCCTGGCTCGAGAAAAGGGAATGCCACAGTGACAGTCTGCATAGTTGTCTAGAGGTGCCAGCCTGCAGGTGGGCTCTGGAAAAGAGGGATGCTCTTGAAAGTGGATTCTCGGTGGCATGGTGCCCCACTGAGATCCCTGTCCTCCCAAGGTTCTGTTCTCCAATCTCAAGGAGTTTCCCAACCTGGAACAGGGAACCACACACCCCACTCCATCCCTACTGGTGGCCAGGGGGGACTTGGCAGTGCTACAGCTTTTCCAGGGAATGGCCACAAAGGCATTTTGATGGATGAGGTCCAGAACATAACAATTGCCTGGCTGGATCTGACAGGACGGGCTACATTGCACAGCTCCAAGAGACCGCAGGGCAGCTGCTAAATATAGCACAATGGAAATAGTTTTCCCTGTGGGTTCTTTCCAAGATCTGATAATCAGAGGTATACTTCCTTGGGCTAGGAGGTACTCGTTCCCTAACTACTGCAGTTACTAGCAACTAAATAGGTGCCTTTGGTTTCTGGTTTTTCTTTTTGTCTGCAAATCTTTTTTTTCTTAAGTCTGTAAAGCCAACCATCCTCATTCCCTTGGTGCCACTAATTCCTGGTGTCCTCAAGGTTACCTCCAGAAGATGTGGGAGGTCAGGCTGCTGATTGGGGTTTGTAGTGCGTTGCGTTTGTTTGCCATCAAGTAAAGCTTATGCAAAGTTCTTACACATCTCTTCCAAAGAAGAGGCATGTGGGTCCCAAAATACCTGTGGGGTGAGCACATCTTTGTGATAAGGTGCACAACCCCCCCCCTTCTTGAGACATCACAGTGGAAAAGAGCAGAGTTCACGAGTTAGATCTGCATTCCAAGCCTTGCCAAATCTATCCACATGTTTTATCCAGCTCTCCCTTCAAAAGACCTCAAAGCAATGTACACGATCCACCCTGCCTCCATTTTGTCATCAAAACAACCTCTGCCAAGGAGGTAGATGAGGCTGAGACATGTGGACTGAATCCTGCTGACTCCGCCCCAACTGGACCTCTCGTGGGTAATTATGGACTCGGCAGTACATATTTCTTAAGTAGTTATACAGTGCTCGTATACCACGGCATGCCTTTGATGTCGGCAGGAACTATCCGGAAGTTTCCAAGTCAGAGTAAAACCCCTGAGAGTATTAAGACCAGAAGTTTTTGCTGCAGCTGGTTTTGCAGCAAGAAGCTCTACAGATCAGAATGCTCATTTGCATAACAAAGGCCTCTCCTTTTCTTTAGCCTCTATAGGTCAAGACAGAGAGTTGAATAGAGGCCAGGATTTCCTCTCTATGTTGCTCCCTCGGCTTATTCAAATGCAGATCTGGTAGGAAACAAACTGAATTCACTTCACAGATACTGGTCATTTCATTATTTCAGAAAGCTGGGTATTATTGTACTTAACCTGCTTGAACATGCTATCCATAATAAATCTGCTTTATTTCCATGTAGGTAAATATCAATGTGTGATTCTATTGGTCTATGTACAACTGCTTTTTTTTTCTATGTATATCCAGTATATCAAAGCATGATATAAAGTTGCAGGTGTAGTTAGTGATTAGATGACCTTTAGTGGTCTCTAATCTGGAGAACCGGGTTTGATACCCCACTCCTCCACATGAAGCCTGCTGGGTGATCTTGGGCCTGTCACAGTTCTCTCAGAACTCTCTCAGTCCCACCTAGCTGTCTGTTTTGGGTAGAGGAAGGGAAGTTTATCAGCTGCTTTGAGACTCCTTACAGTTGAGAAAGGCGGCATATAAATCCAACTCTTATTCTTTTCTTGTTACACTGGCACCAGATCCGTGTTCAGTTGCAAAAGCCTGCCTCAGATTCTATGTATTCCCCTGGTTCACATCACCTCCCACCTGCTCTTTTAACTGGAGATGCTGGGAATTGAACCTGGGACCTTCCACTTGCAAAGCTGAGGCTCTTGCACTGAGCCACAGTCCACTCAAGTGGACTTTGCTTCCAAGGTAAGCACAAAGATACTTGCAGCCACCTCCACTTGTATGCAATGTGTAAATAATATTAATGAGGAAAGCATCCAGGCAACATCTTCAATTAAGGCCATTTTTACAATATGCACGGCAGGACAGCTTTGGCTCCAAGGTCTGCTCAGAATTTAATTTGAGATGGAGCTCATCAGGGTGTAGCCTTGAATTTTTTTTTCTTTTGAGGCAGAGAAACCAATTATACAATGGTCACAAATGTTCTGTGTGTTAGCGCTGTGTATTAAGTGCTTCCAACTCATGATGACCCTATGAATCAATGTTGTCCAAAACATCCTAATACTGAAGCAGAGCCTTGCCTCAGGGCTTGCATGCTGAGGCCGCACTTCTTTCATTGAATCAATCCACCCCATGTTAGGAGTCTTCCTCTCTTTTCCTGCCTTGCCTTCAACTTTTCCCTAGTTACTATTGTCTTTTCTCCACCACTTTTGTCTTCTCTCATCATGCACTGCAGTACAGTAGCCTCATTTAAGTCATTCTAGCTTCTAGGGCTGGGAACAGACTTGATTTGATCCTAGGAGCCCACTGGTTTTGCCCTTTTTTTTTGACAGCCCAGAATCCTTTAAAACCTTCTTCTGGACAATTCTCACATTCAGAAATATCTACTTTCTTCCCTGCCAGCTTTTCTTACATTGTCTGTTTCTTCTATAATCTATACATAAATATTAGGGAATACTATGGCATACAGTATTTCATTTTGATCTCAAAATTTACACAGCCCATGCATGTTAATCTTAAACTCAATTGTGCCTTTTTTTAAAAAAGGGAAATCAAATTCAAGAAGGGATTTGGAAGAATGAATGGGGGAGGGGGGTGGAGCGGAGGATGCTTGCCCACTGGAATTTTCTCCCCTTCTTGCAAGGCTTCATGAGAAAAGTGTGTATGTTGGAGGTGCTTTCAAGTGGTACCACATTTCTGAGACACTAAAGCCTTGCTGTTGACCTCATGACACACTAGTCTGATTAAACACAGAGTTTGGGAGGTATTACTATAAATTCCTGCCCACATTGTAATTTGGTCACTTGTTAGGACCATTTTTGAAGTGAAGATGGGTGGATCTTTGCATGCAACTGGATGGGGGGCAGAAGGTGTTTGACCATGATGTTTTCCTTAAAGAAGCCTTGCCCTTTTCCCCCCTGTGGAGCTGAAGCAGGAAAACGGCACAAGCGTCTTAAAAACATCTCCTCCCTGGGCTACATCATTGGTTCAAATGGCAGATTCCCTATCACTGCTTTTTAATCTTTCAAAATAATTCATGTCTCTGGCAGCTGGGCCTTTTGACTGGCCAGAGTTGATCAGAGTTGCTAACTGTGACAGACTGCAGAAGAAAATATGATTTTTATAGTGCAGTTCTATCAGGAGCCAATACTGTTTACATTCAGAGTGAGGCATAGAGGCCTAGGAACTGGAGAAGTCACCTGATTGGCTGTGGACTCCTGCACTCAAGTTGGCCTAATGGCTAGAGCAGGGAGGAGGTTAACTCCCTAGCTGAACAATCTGAGAAGCTTTTTGGCATTTGAAGATCCTGAAGTAAAGAGCTGTTAGCCTTTGCTATGACAAAACACTGAGGAAAGTAGTGGCAGTCAGTGTGAGATTCTGTCTTGCCTATTTCTAGTCTGACTTGCATGCCACTATGCTGCTGTGGTGGGAAAGCAACATATACAGCTGGTGATACTGGGACAGGGAACTGGTGGTTAGGTTGTTGAGGGCTCAGGTTGAGAGACAGATATATAACCAGGGAGGGATAGATCTTCCAGGGAAAGGAAAAGATTCCCAAAGATCAGTTAGTCTGTTGCGTTGGGTTTTGCTTTTAATTTCCTGTAAAGAGAGTGTTTTTTTATTTTAGTTTGGAGTTTTTCTATCTGTGAGGGTTGTGTGAGGATACTGAAGTTAATGTAGCAAACCTGATAGGACCCTATGTGGTGAGAAGTAATCCATTAGCCAGAGCACCGTCCTATATAAGGAACTGTACCATCTAAGTAACTGTAGTATCTGAAGAACATCTAGGCTTACTGAAACTTGTGCTTGAAAACAAATACTGCTTCTCTACCAAAGATCTCTGTTGTAAATATATATTTCTGTTGCCTTATCCATTCCTTTCTCCAAGTTATTTGTTTCTCGGTCCCATCTCTTCTCTTGTTAAATAAATCTTTTAATCAGTTTAAGTTTTACATCTCTGAGTATTATGATTTTGGTGTGCCTTATAAAAGGGGTTTGCTAAGGATGTTTTTAAAATAATAGGCTTCCTTCACCTTCTGGAAGTATTACAGGGATGAGGGAAAGTGCTTCCTGTTGCCAAACGCTACCATATTAGAAGCAGCTCAGTCTCTGAGGTGGAAAAGGCAGGAAAAAATCTGACAAACCAAATCAGTGGGCTGTTTCCCTTCTTCAGTGATTTAGGAAGGGGTAGATGGGGGGGGGGAGGTCCATGGCACCAAGTGACCCACAAAGCCTCTCCATTCTTGTTTCTTTTCCCTCTCTCTTCTAGATGAGTTGCCAGAAAAGCAAAGGGCAACACCAGTTTTTGTCTTTGTTTGTTAGGCCCTTTCTGCACGGACGGAATATGGCAGCCTGGGGATGGCAAAAACGCCGTCCCTGCGTCCGCCATTCAAGCGACAGCGAGTACAGCTGTAGCTTCACAGTCGCGACTGCCCCCCTTCGTGTCAGCCTCGGACCGCTGCCAAGCTAGGCTGCTGTTCCAAACCACGCTTCCCCAGCGTGGTTTTTTGAAAACGCTGGCTGGAAGCCGCTGCCGGCTTCCAGGCGCTTCCCCCCCCCCACTCCCTCCCTTCATTTACCTGCTCTCCGGCCCTCCGGCGCGTCGCCAGGGCCTGGGGACACGCCCCCCTGCTCTGCGACGCAGAAGCAGGCGCGCAGGGGCAGGGGAGGCGTGTCCCCAGGCCCCGGCGACACACCGGAGGGCCGGAGAGCAGATAAGTCGACCAGCGGCACCATCTTCCCGGTTCTTTCTGGGACCGTCCAACGCCGACCCAAGCCCTTCCGCCTCCGTGCGGAAAGGGCCATAGATAGCTTTTTCAAAGCATACCCCTTAGAAAGCTTTTTTGCCACACCTGTCCACGCTTGGCCCTGCACTTGCCATCCTGGTTCCATTCCCAGGTCCAGAAGTCTCTACCCTTAGCACTGCCCACATTCCAGAGTTTTTTCAAGAGCTGATATCTCTACTTGGGAACTGTTTCTAGGCCAGCCTGAGTTCCTCAGAAGAAAGGGCAGGATTTAAAATATAATGAAGGGGGAACAAATACCCTTTTGCATTTGCTATTGCTCTATGGCTGCCATCTCCAGATGATGCCCAGGGAACAACCAGAATTACAACAGGTTTCCAGACTAAATAGATCAGTTTCTCTGGAGAAAACAAGTGCTTTGGATGGTGGACTTATGGCAGTATACCTTCCCCTTTCCACCTCCAAATCTCCAGGAATTTCCCAACCTGGAGCTGGCAACCCTGATTTGTATCCTAACATCAAGTCACAAGCTCCTTTTGTTTAAGCCTTCCCCTGGGGATCAAAGATCCCTTCGCACACACTTGCTTAAAGTAACTGAACAGACCCCACCCCCACACGCAAACATAATTTTGCAAGTCCCAACCTGGAGTATTTCTACCCCCTTGTAGTCTATCCTATTGCCTTTCCATTTCTTTAAGGGAGGAAGGAAGAGGAAAGAACCCTTCTGTGATATTTTCCCATCCTCCTTTCCTTGCTTGAGCCAGACTAGATAGGGTATCTTGAGCCAACAAGCTGCTCGAAGGGGGGAAGGGGGGAAATAAGAAATAAGCTGCAGTATTTACATAGTAATCTTTTCATGCATTCTCTACATGCAGAGAAATATTGCCAATCTTCAAAATCTTCAGGCATGGCGCCCTCGTGTGGATTTAAAGGATATTTCTTGGTCTGGCAAGGCGAATGACCTTGAATCCCACAAAAATGTATTTTTTAATTACATTTTTTCCTGTCATCCATTCTTCAAAGAACTCAGGGCACCTTAGCAGACTTATTCCCATTTTGCCCACAAATCAACCCTGTGAGGCTGAGACAGTTTCTGGCTCATAGTACCACCACATAGATAGATAGATATTTATTATTACGGCCTTTTGGCCAGCCAATAGTACCACCACAAAACCGCACCCAGGACAAGCCTTGGAAGCTCAGCCCCCGGCTGAACTCCCCACCTCCCCACCACCCCGCCACTGCACTGTGGCCACCAGGCCCAAGGCGGTACTCTGCGCAAGCTCAAACTCCCTCTGGCTCCATCTAAGATGCACAGGGCAAGCAAGTGGCGTGACCTCCTTCCTGGCTCCCTTCCCTGGTTTCTTCCCTGCTCCCCTGAAGAAGGCTTTGCCGTAGGGGTAATGGCACCCAGCCTGCCTTTGCTGCTGAGCAGCCATTGCTCCCAGGTATACCAGTGTAATGCGGTAGGCCCCACCCCCACCCCCAGCAGTAGGTGCAGGCCTCCTCCTCCAGTCAGGAAAGCACAGGTGCAATGGGGGACACGCCTTTGGACAGTTGCCCTGAAAATCTGAGCAGGGAGGAGCCGGTGAGGGGGCTGTGGGCACGCCCCATGGAGAAGCACACTCATCACTCGGCCCCAGTGCAAAGGAAGAGCAGCCAAGGCCAGGGCACATCTCCCTGACAGCCCCCACCCATCTCTCCTGCTTTCAGAATCCTTTCCAAGGTAGGGGGGGGGAGTTCAGTGGGGAGGGGCAGGCATTCAGCTAGGGACTGAGCGTAGGGAGAAGGGGGCCAAAATGGGGCCGTTCCTGGCTACGACCCAGGATAATAGTGTTTTGATCAAATGGACCTAACCTCCGGCTCTGGCGTAAGTTTCATTTGTCTGAAACCTAGGCTATTGGCTGTTGAAGCAACATGAATTTTACAAGGGGAGAGGTGGGTGTCCAGCTGGAGGAGCCCGGAGCGCATGCAGGGGGAAGAGGAGGAGTCGGGTCCGTAACGTGACTTCAATGGCGTGACCCAGGCCATGGCGTTTGCCCGGGGTCACGATCCCACCCACCCCTCTAGGTAAGTTATTTGTCTGGAAACCTTACAGCATTGCTGAAGGGCATCACTGAATTTTTTGCTGGTGATCTAATGCTAACATTGTTCCATGGTTTGCCAGCATTCTTTTTCCCAGGCTGTAGAAATAGAATTGGGGATGTGAGCTGGTGCCACTTCTCCATTCCTGCTACAGTGATCCCACATAACAGATGTGAGGCTGTGACATTCAGGTCTGGGATGGTTAACAAACTCCAGTTACACTCCGCGAGCGTTTACCTTTGGACTGATTTGTGCCATGCTCTGGGTTAATTTCCTGGATGTCAGGATGTTAGTAGTTTGTGCTCTGTCCCAGAATCACCTTCAGATCTATCAGCCCTGGCTTCCTGCTTCAGCAGCAGGGTGATTTTTGCTTCCACGCCATCTCTGCAACCTGTGTGAGAATCTGGTAACCGTTTTGACCTTCTTGTATGAAAGAGGTTTACTACTGCATGTAGTGAAGCTGTATCAAAGTTCGAATGCCCCTTCGAACCTTACGCGCCATCTACCATGTATTCGCACGATGACCGCCAGGCGAAATAAGAAGCGAACTGAGTGAACGGTTATCTTTAGTTTTGACATCCTTACTGGTATGTTCGCTACACCGGCGGTGTAAAGGAATTCCAACGCAGGCAGAAATACAGGTTGCTTTTAGCTTTGTTTGACCATTTAGGCTTCGCAGTATCGTAATCCAGAAAGCTCACACACATGTAATTATTACGACAGGAATGTGGCTCTTCCTACCAAGACCCATTGCAGGGTTGATAACCTCGTTCCATCTCTCCTTAGGAGTCTCCAGTCCTTATCTCATGGAGCGGAATTCTCATCCTCGTTATATTTGATAAGCTTCACTCCAACAGCAAGTGGTTAATGAAGACTTTGCTGGCACGTCAGTTGGTGCCAGGAAACTCAAAGCCCGGCCAAAACAGCTGTATTGATGATTCAGCACCACTAAGATTCTTTACATCTTCCAAGCCTCTCCTAAGAGAAAAACCCTTCCCTGGAATTTCCAGTGGAAAAGTTAACGGCGAAAAGCAGAAGAATAAGCGGAGTAAAGTAATCGAGAGCCTTCCAAAATGGCCAATCTACGGTTCGACATATGGCCCGAAGAAATATCCACCCACATGATCCGCAACACCGTAAAGCCGCTTTAAGCGCAAGTTAAAAGCCAGAGTCCAGGATGTTAATCGATTCTCATAGTGCAGCCAGCGTCAATCATGAGTCCGCGTATTCCATGTAGTCTCCTCCAGTATACGCGCCAGACACCGAAAATGAGGAGCCTCCTTGGAGACAGAAGTTAGAATTTAAAAGGACGGGATGGATATTACTTAAGGAATTAGGCAATTCCTAACTGAGCGAAGTAAATATCATTGATCACTTTTGTAATCCTAAACGGACCTAATGCATTTTTTGCCTAGCTTTTGGAGATATTGGCCCCATTTGTGAAGCGCTTCTAAGGGTTCTTGCAGTAGACTAAATAGACCCAAAGCTTCCTTTACACGTAAAGGAAAGTCAGAACGTATGTTTATCCGCTTCTGGAACTTTTTGAGAGTCTTTTGGGTTTGCTGGTAGGGCAGTTTGGACCGTTTCCTACCCCACCTCAGCCTGCGGATGAAATCCATTGATCAAAACTCCGTGAGGTTGCAGGCGTGTTTCTTGTGGGCAGTTAGCAGTGGAGAGGAAAGAACATTGAACCAGACACAATTTCAAAGAGGGAAGTCTTCTGTGTGCTGCTATGAATGGCATTGCTGCTGCATGCTTCGCAAATGGAATTAAATCGCAACTAATTGTCTCTTTGATGTAGTAGTTGAGTGCTTAACAAGCGTAAATACTGCTGCTCCTAGAGTCCTTGTTCGCCCTTCCTGACTCACACGTCACTGCTTTGGAACGTAGTAGAGGATGCAACCGCCGGGGTTGTTCCTAACAAGTCCAGGAAAAGCTTTCCAAAATTTAGAAATGAATTCAGTCGCCGGTTCGATACCTTTGAGGGGGCGGAGCGCAGGCGAGTAGATTATGCCGGATAAACAACTACGCCAGTTTCGGAGGCAAGAAGGAATGGTGGTGCAGGGATGAAATGCATTTGCTGGAGAGGAACAGGTCTTACCACTACCCATAAAACAGGTGTTGACCACTGGCTTTTCCGCAAATCCGTCAATAAAATCCCATCATTGAAATAACTCTCCCAGGGTCGGAGTGCGCTGACGGTGAGAGGTTTTAAAAGGCGCTGCCGGTATTTTCTGGATGGGCTTAATCGCGTTCTGCACTCGGCATCCCTTTGATATAAGCCTCAATGTTCATGCGATGGCAGCGCCACCAGAACTGGCCCAGAATGGCCAGACGTGTACGCGTTTTAGAAATACAATGTCCAGCCGTCCAGCTTCTATCGCAGAAAGCTTTCGAGGACCTGGCTTAATGAGGGGAGGCGGCACGTACCAACTACCGCTTCCAAAGCGCTAATCCTTCGGGCGTTAATTTGGGAGTCTCTTTCCTCCGGCTGGAAGTTCGCGGAGCCTCGACTCCTCGAGTTCCCGCAGGAAGGGGGAGACGATGCTCGGAACGGGCAATGAAAGGGGAGGAGTCTGATGAGGAGCCTGCGATCGAGTGACAGCCAAGCCCAGCTGGGAGTGGGGAGAGAACGGTACGCGCTGATCTCCTCAGTAATGAAGAACCGCCTCTCCCCTGAAGACGGCAGACAGTGCAGCATCAGCCAGTTTATTAGTTTTTTCCAGGGAAGAAAATGTACTGTGAAGGAGAAGCTGGAGAAGAAGTCAAAACGCTTCCAATCGAAGCTGCTTTGCGATGACATTTTGAGGGGGGGGGGTGGAGAGGGCTGGCTAAATTCTGTGATGATCCGACCAAACCTGGAAGGTGTTTAGCCCCTGGCCAGTGACGCCGCAGGTGCATAGCGCTTACTTTGATAGCCGCAGTCTCTTTATCACCCACGGTCCAGTTGAGTTCAGGGCCAGAAAACTTTTGGATAAGTAAGCACACGCGCAACAAGTTTTCCATCTTTATTTTTCAGCAAGAGGGCTGCGCCGTACGCCTTTGTCCGGATGTAACTCCACGCGAACCTACTTAAAGCGAAGGTCAGGTCGGGTAAGTTTCAAAATGGGCTCCAGTAGCGTGAAAGTTTTTCGATTCTCCAAAATGCTGGAATGTCAGCTTTCACATTCCTTGGAGACCAAGGGAGGGGAGACCTGGCTTGGCAGCCTGAGAGATCCTTGTCTTTGTGCGCGTGAAGAGATCCGCAGAGTGGAAGGGCTAGTTTGGCAAATTAGGGGTATAAAATCCACGATAGAAATTGGCAAAGCCACAAGGAAGGACTGCAATTCTTTTCTGTTGCTGGTAGGGGGCCGGCCATTGGAGTACTGGCGTCTACTTTGCAGGATCCATTTTCTTGTCAGCTCTTCGGTGAGATCCGATAGCTCTAAATAGTCTATGGAGGACTGATGAAATACAGCAGCTTTGACAACTTCGCTAAGAGAGTTGTCAAGCAAACGTAAGCAGTAATACCATCCCGAACCAGGGTTTCATGCTATGCTCCATAGTTTGTGAATAAATCAAACATCATCTAAGTAATACACGACACCCCTTTATACAATAAATCTTGCAAAACTTCATTGATAAGGGCCATAAAAGCTCCGGGTGCGCTCCAGCCAAAACCGAATATGGCATTTATTATGAAAGCATTCATATTGTCCAAATTTGCGTGCATTAAAATCGCTGTTAAATGTTCATAGCCTTCCGCAATTTCTGACCTCTGTAATGTTTCCCTCTTTAAATCCAACTTTAGTAGTAAATCCTGCCCTTGCCCAGTGCATCTAGGAGGTCTTTGATTAAGGGCAAGGGATATTTATTAGACACATGGGAAACAGCATCTAATCCCAGCACGTAAAGGATTCAATGGTATTGCAAGGCCCCAAATGACGCATCTTTTTCTTCCGTTGTTCCTACATGACTCCATAGGGCGGCCTTTTGTGCGTGACGGCATTCGCATTTCAGCGTAGTGAATCCTCGCCAGATTCTTATCTAAAAACGCGACGAAGCCCTTTTACCCTTACCGGTTTCGCGGAGGCGTCATACGACATAGATTCCTACTCCCAAAAGCCTTATTGGGCAGTTCGCGGGGATTCGGCTGCAGGATGATTTTGCAATCGGTACTGTAAAGCGTTTCAATGGCGTTGATGGTGGCAGCGTCACGGTAACTTGAGTACACTACAGTTCGCATTACTTATCGGCAGCGGAGACTTTATCTCTGGGCGCTGAGATGAGGTCTCCGCCTCATGGAAGCGCTATGGGAGGGATGGGATGAATAGAATTATAACTCCAGCTTCGGAAGTTAGTCTCTACCAAGCAGGTACTTTGAGCTTTTAAGATGTCTGAATAAACGTCTTTTTTCACCAAAGAGCCTTTTATTTCTGCTTCTATGGAATTCCTTTACATTGTGGCAGGAATCCCTCTAATTCATCTATATTCCTTAGTGCAGTGGAATCTTGTGCCCGCGATAGAGAGGTTGGACATTACTGCGGAAGGTGCTGCGGTAGCCCCCAAAGAGGGCTCCGCCAACTTTCCTTTCTGGATCTGGAGGAACCGGCAGGGAGAACTGGCCTCGCTGGTGGACTCTTCTTTTCCCTTTCGCCCTCAGATCAGCGACGAAGTCTTCTTATCTCCGCTGAACGAGAGGATCGACGCGACGCACTCATTCCATGGGGACTTCCATGAGTCGCTTTGGGCTGTCTATGGATTCCAGCGCCTGTGGATCGGATCTCTACCCGCCAGTATGCAGATTACAAACCCTCAGATGCAACCTTCGTCAGCGGAGGAGACGGCTTGACCACCTTTTCAGCGCGGCAACCCAGAATCCATTGAATCCATTCCTGGACTCAGATTTTGGTGATGCTCCCAAGGAACCATACCGTAAGCACCAGCATTCGGGGCCCGTCCTAAAGCGACACTCGGGACTAAAACCTGAATTGGGAGGGGTATCCGCATCCGCCCCAATCGACCCCCCCCCCTTAACTCGCTCCAGCCGCACCGCGACTCTGAGGTGCTCTGGAAGCCACCGGTGGCTACGCAAGTTCCGATGTCTCGCCTCCAGACTACTGGCTAAGAGTCCGGGCGCAAGCTGCACTTCCCAGCCGGGATCGCTCCCTCTCCCATCGAAAAGAGAGTGACTGGGATGAGGCGCAAGTGGGCGACTGGCGAGATGTCCCAAGCCGCATGGAACCGCGGAACGCCGAAGCCATGGGAGGAGTGAACGGCGCACAGTTGCAGCAAGAGCGCTAAAACCTCGCAGAGGGGACCGAAACATGCAACGCAAAGAAGTTCAGCTTGAGTTGGACCGCGGTACAAAGACGCTGGCCCAACGGCTAATAATATGCCCAGAATCTTGTCAGTCCATGATAAAGTCCTGGAACATATCTCCAGACTGGGATTTCATAACGGCAACGCCGAAGCGTTTGTTTCATGCTCTATGACCAAAGCGTTGTTTAGCTCACTGAAGCTCCTTAAACGTGACCTTAACTGGCTAAATTGGAACGAGAAAAGCTGCTTTTGCATGCGCGCATCTAGGATGGCAGTGACTCGCAAGGAGAGGGAGCTACAAGTGCTAGGTCGTAGAGAGGGAACTAAGGAGGCAGCAGGATCCAGGAAGCCCCAAGTTGGAACGCCTATGCTGGTTGCCATTGATCAGGCCGGGTGCCAGGGGCCACGTGGCATCTGGGTCCTGCCACTCGCAAACGCCAGCTGGAACCGGGCTTAGCTTCTCGATTCGCCTCCCCCCCCTGTGCATTAACTGCTGCCTGCCCAACCTGCTCTCAACCGTCAAGCAAGCAACTTCACCTCCCAGCAGGCGCTAAGAGTCGTCGGAAATCCGGGCTACTACCGCCCCCCGATACCAGCTCCTCCGCTTTTGATGGGGACCGCCTCAAACTTCCCTACTTCCATCATTGCAACTCAATGCCCACTCTTGGAAGACTATGATGATTTTATACCGTCTGAGCTAAAAATACGTGGGACATCGGCCTCAGTCCTTGATGGGGCAGCAGTTTCCGACTGGTTCGCGGACTCTTTTGGATTTGCAGGATGAGGACTCCCCTCGACATTGTGCCCTCGCGATTCCTCCGAAGCCTTTAAGAGCGACTTTCAAGATCCAGGGCCGTAGAATGAAGCTTATCCGCACTTCATCAAAACCATCCAGCAAGGCAACCGGCCCTTTCGCAGAATTCTGTTCCTCCGCGGAATTTCGCTGTGGCGGCAAGTGCTGCCTCGACTTCCCCTGAGTGGCTCTGAACGCATGAAATGCTAATACTTCTCGATGCTGCTGGACGGCAAGCTACGCTGGAACGGTGTTTTAATTCGGGTTCCTCGGTGACTATTGCAGATTGGATCCAGTTAGGTCCTGTGCGGGCGCCTCCCGCTTGGAATATGCCGCCACAAGGAGGCCGCCACGCCCTAAAACCACTACTGTCAGTCCACAAGCCCTCAAGCCGCTTCTCCAGCCGGCCTACCGAAACCACTTCTGAACGCCGCCGCCGAATTTGATTGTGTTCTTACGGCGGAGGGCCAGGTCATCGGCCGCCACTGTCCTAAGAACAACAAAACCAACCGCTTCCAGCTCCGCTGCGACTCGCATCATGGCCTGCCAAACCACCACGCAGGGTCACTGGGGCCGCCTTCCCCACTGGCTCTCGTTCGCCTAAAGCTGGCTGACCTGGTTATTAACGCAGAGGGAGGGAAGCAGCTGTTTGCCTTTCTTCGAAGCTCCTCATACAGGATGCATGTAGCCCTAATTCTTGACGCTGTGAGTGAAGGCAGCGCTTCCCATTACTGCTGTTCAAGCATTTCTGGCCAACCCCCGCTTAAACACACTCTCGCGATTATAGCCTCGCCCTTGTGGATTCCGGGCTGCCTCCCACTGCTTAATGCGGTTCCCAGGTGGCAGCAGAGGAGCTAGGTCTAGACCAAACCCCTGGCTAAGCTTCCATGTCGATTCCACCCAAATGGACGGGCAGCCCTCCGGAAACGGCATAAGGACCGCCCATAGTAAACAAAACACAAACTGTTCCTCCTCCTCGCTATACCGTAACTCATTGGGAGGTAATTAGTTTTTATATTTGGCTTGTGGCCAAACACTCCATAGTTTTGGGCATGCCTTTGTTATTGTTACATGAACCAAAGTTCATTTGGAAAAGAAAGGACCCTAGAATTCATCGGACCCTCTCTGCGGTGAAACATACATGAATTGGGAAGAAAACCCAACGCTTCCTGACACACCTTCTCCTGGCTTCACCCTCTAGTGATTGCTCCCCGCGATTCCTATTGGCATCCCACCCGCATATCGGGCGATCTAGCCAGAGTTTTCGGTCAGGAGCAGTGAATGCCATCAGTTGCCAATTCCCCACAGACACTTCGACTGTAAAATTGTCATACAACCAGGGGTACAACTATCTTAAGGGTAGGAATCTACCATGAGTGAGTCCCTAATGAGGAGAAGGAACTGTGTCAAGATTCTCTAGACAAGAAACTCATTGCTCGCTGGGTTCATACGGGCGGGCTATCCAAACACACACATTTCACGCTTGCTCCCTGCTTTTGTTTGTCAAAAAAAAAAGAAAGATGGTCTTTACGGGCTTTGCACAGATTCATTATCGAGGGTCTCAACCGCAGTCTCCCTGTCCAATAACACAATATCCTTTTGCCTTTGATCAAGGACCTTTAGATGCACTCGGCAAAGGACGATTTTTACTAAATTAGACTTTGAGAGAAGCCATTATTACAGAGTCAGAATTAAAGCTGAAGTGATATGAACACCTTTGACTGCGCTTTAACACAAAGTTTGGGACAGGTTTGAATATTTAATAATGCCATTCGCTGGTTAAGTGGGGCCCCGGAGCTTTCTATGGCCCTTTTATCAACCTTAGTTCTCCATGATTTCAACATGCGCAAGGGAGTTGTTGTATACTTAGATATGACGCTTTTCTTTAATTCTACTCACAAACTATAGAAGAGGCATGAAATATTGGTCTCGAGAGGTATTGAAACTGCACTTGCTCAACAACTCTCTCTTTGCCAAACTCTCCAAATGCTGCTTTTCATCGCAGACTTCCATTGACTATTTGGGTTACCGGATCTCACCGAGGGGCTTTCTAAAATGGATCCTGCTAAAATTGACGCAGTCCCTCCCAAATGGCTCCGCCCCCACCAACCGCAAAGAACCTCCAGTCGCTTTCTTGGTTTTGCTACTTTCTATCAGTGGACTTTTATAAATTCCCAATTTGTTGAACTGACTCTCTCCTCTCACAGGACCTCTTAATAACGCGACTAAGGGTGCGTAAAGATCCACTGTCCGCCAAGCCCGGCCCCTTCCTGGCTATCTGAGGAAGAATGTCAAAAGCCTTTCAACTATTAAAATTCATGCTACTCAATCAACTCATCCCTGCAAAGCAACACCCTGACCCAGATTCTCCCGCTTTGTGGTCCACGTGGACGCTCTCGGACAAAGCACTTTGCCAGGCAAGCCTTCTGTTGCAGAAAAAAAATAAAGATGGTAGGCTGGTTCCGGCAGGCGCTTATTTGTTCCAAAGAAATTCTCTCTGGTGCCGAACTCCAACTGGACTGTGGGGAGAAGCAAAGAGACTGGCGGCCATCAAAGTAGCACTCTCCACTCTGGCGCTTCACTGGCTGGAGGGGCTAAGCACCCCTTTCAAGTTTGGTCGGATCATAAAAACCTGCAGCTCTTTCCCCCACCCCCCCTCAAGATGTCCTAAAACAACTTCTCAAGTAATGATTTCTTTTCTCGCTTTCTCTTTACAGTCCATTTTTTTCCCTGGGGAAAACTAACAACTGGCTTTCGATCGCCTCATTCGCTGCCTACCCGGGAGGGGGGGTGGAGCTGCCTTTCACTTGTGACATTCCCACGCGACTGTTCTTTCCTCCCAGCGCCAGCTGGCTGTCACCCGATCTCAGACGCTCCGACTTCTCCCTCCTCCTCCTCCACTACCCCCCTGCTCCCAGTCTCGCTCTCCTTTCCCGCGGGAAAATCTGGAGGAGGCGATAATGAGGCTGAGGCACCGTATTCGCCCAGCCTGGACGGCCGGCAAGGAGACTCCCAACTGGCGCTTGAGAATGGAGTTTGGCGGAGGGGAATGCTGGTAATGCGGCGCCCGCGAAGCAGGTTCTTTAGCTTGCCACGCATGCCCGCCTCGCTGACATCTTTGGCTTCTTTTGGAAAACTCTGCATTTAGCCCGCCGGGCAGTTTCTGGTGGCGCCGCAATGCGCAAAGACATTACTGAGGCGTATTGCCATTAAAGGCTGCTCGGTTTCCAGCGTGCAGAAGCCAAACTATCCTCTCCGTGAAAGCTCCCATGGACTATTGAAACTTCTCCCGTAGCTCTCCCCGCCTTTGGGGAAGTCATCATCTCCATGGATTTTATTTTCATTACAGATTTGTTCGAAAAAGTCATTTTTGGCAACACGGCCTTAAGTGGGTGGGGTAGGTGACTTTATTCTGGCAACAAGCCCATTTTTTATTCCATACGTGCTTCCATCCTCCTCACCTTTCGCCTCCTAAGTTGGCACGGCTATTTATCTCAACATGTTTACCGCTCCCCCATTCCGGCCTTCGCTATAGCGGTCCTCCGGATCGCTGCCCCCCAATTCATTCCTTCTAAAGTTCTGGAAAGCTGCTTTTGGGGTTGTTAGTCGCTTCGCCGCCGCCGCCTCTCTACCAACGCTGTGCTCAAAGTGACGGCGAGACGGAGAGAAACCAATAGAACCTCTAGAGCAGTATTTATCTGCTGTTACACTAACTACTACTCACCACAATTGGCAGCGGCAGCTTTATTCCGCTTATGGCGGAGTACGCCTACAACAATGCAGGTTCATAGTAGTACAAAGAAAACCCTCTTTGAATTAATTGTGCCTGGTCAGCTTCCTTCCCCGGCCAAGGTTACAACTACCTCGCAGCAGCTTTGGACCCCCTCCAGGAATTTCAAATAATGGATTTCATCCCCAGCCGAGGGATGGAAGTCGGTCCAGACCGGCCTTTTACAACAAGCAAAGCGACTCCCCAAAACTGCAGTAAGCGGATAAACACCGGGCCTCGGATTTTCCTCTCATGCGGTGGCGCTCCTGGGTGTATTTATTCACAAAAAAATCTCGCCGCTAGAGATCGTGCATAAATATTCCAAACTTAGGCAAGAGATTTGTGGGACCTTTTTTCAGATTACTTTTTTTAAAGTGCGATTAATGAATGTCACTGCCCGGGCTTAGGATTTGCCATTTTAACTCTCAACTTAGCAAGTAACATCCATCCTGTCTTCCATTCCAGCTTGCTCAAGCGAGGCTCCTGCACTGATGCCTGGCACGCACTACTCCGCCGGAGAGAGGCTTCTCCCCACCGACTATTATTGATGGGCCACAAGGCACTCACTTAAATTGACGCCTTATCCTGGACTCTCGCTTTTAATCGCAAAACGCCAGTAATATTTTGGTGGTAGTCTCTTTGGGTGGGATATTCCTCTGGGTATAATCAATGGCGGTTTATTCCGGTAAATATTGAAGCCCCCACCCTTATATTATTCTGCTTTCCAATCGCCACTTCTTCCGCGATAAACCTGGGGGGAAGGGTCTTCTTTGGCGGGAGGCAGAGTGCAAGGATTCAATGGTGTTTGATGGTGAAGCGTTTTAATCCCTTGGAGTGCATTCCACAGCCCGGGCGCATAAATAGATGCATCGGCGGAGAGACCCTTTATCTCTTTGGCGCTGGAGATGAGAGACTCCGCTCCCATGGGAAGCAGGAAGGGGATGGGGTGAATGGTGTTATAACCTTCGTGCTTCATGGCGGAAGTGCCATTCCCGTTGCCAAGGCGGTACTTTGGAGCTTTCTAAGATGCTCTTAATAAATGGGATTCCCCATCTCAAAAGCCTTTTATTTCTCTGCTTCTATGGAATTCCTTACACACGGTAATCGGTACAAAGCCTCAATGAGCCATCTTTTTTCTTCACAAACAGAACAGGGCGGCGCAGTGTTTGGTGGCTCGCCGCATGAATCCCTCTAGAGCCAGATTCTTATCTAAGAAAGC
The DNA here is from genome assembly GCF_021028975.2 of Sphaerodactylus townsendi. Taxonomy (NCBI): domain Eukaryota; kingdom Metazoa; phylum Chordata; class Lepidosauria; order Squamata; family Sphaerodactylidae; genus Sphaerodactylus; species Sphaerodactylus townsendi. The sequence goes on along the minus strand of NC_059439.1, from coordinate 8,419,170 downwards.
ACGGAGCTCCTTTTCTTCGGGTGGGGCTCATGCGACAGATTCTTCACCTTGGGCAGTTTATTTCTGCTTCTATGGATGATTCTTGTTACAATCGGTATCCCGACATGGGGCAACTGATCGCGATTCCTGTTCCCTTTGAAAACACCCTGGCCAAGTCTTTTATAAGCTTCTGTGGGATTTTTGAATTGGGATTAGAGTCACCGGACGCGGTGCAATGCACTGGAAGCCAAATTGGTTCAATGTCATTTGGAGGTGGAGTTTCCCCTCACTTACAAAAGCGTTCCCGCAGGGGACAGTGAATTCTATAATTCAGCTCTTTCCACGAAATGATATTTGGCTGCGTAGTAATAGCAACCATGGCATGCCTCCAAGACAATGGAGTGTTTGGCCACTGGAGCAAAGCAGAACGAAACTAATCTTTTCCCCAATGGTCAGCGCAATGGAGTGGCAAAACGGGTTGCGCTCTTTGAATCGGCTGGAATCCTCTCAGCCCCGAAAGGGCTGCCATCCATTTGCGTAAACGGAATGGGCTTCGCTAGGGAATTTGGTCTAAGCTAAGCTTTCCTCAGCCACCTGGCAAGGGTCAGAGAGATTAAACAGTGGGAGCAGCCAGAGTCAACGCAGGGCGGAGGCTAGGAGGACGCGTGGTATGCTTGGCAGGGCTTCGGCTTAAAGAGGCTTGAATAGGTAATGGGGCGCTGCCTTCTCACTCACCGGATCCGGAGGTAGGACTCCATGTCCAAGGGCGCTGAAGATAGGCACACTGGGCTTTCACTTCCCCTTCCTCGAAATCCTCCTCGATGGCGTGCCTCTGATGAAGCCAGCCAGCGTTGGGGAGGGCCAGACTTCCATCGTGGGAGGTTTGGCAGCGGGTGCGGGAGACCGGACTAGCGGGCTTCTGTTTTGGGGGCAGTTGGCAGCCAGATGGCCAGGACCTCACCACATTAATAGAGGCATAATCCCAAACGGGCGGCGCGGGCGGCTTCAGATGTGGTCTCTGTGGAGACGGTAAAGTGAGCTTGGCTTGCGAAAGTGGATGGTAAGGCAACCTGGGGTAGGGTCTTCGGATCGCTAAGGCCCCCCCGCACGAAGCGTGAATCCAGACGGGCCGCGAACTTAGAACCTAGATCAATCCACTCAGCAACGGTGCGCGGAATGCGGGATGAGGGAGAGTACTGTTTCCGGGTTTGGTATTCATAGCCTTCGAAGAAGTATTCCACATTTCATGCATCATCAGGCTAGTCAGGAGGAAGTTTAGTCATTGCCGGCCGCATCGAAACCGCGGGCAAATTCGGCAAAAGAGCGTAAGGTTGCCCTGTTGAATGGACTTTATGAGTACCTAATGGCTTCTGCTCTCAGCATCCGGATCTTGGAAGCGGGCACGAAGGCTTGAAGAAATGCAGCCACTGTGCGAGTATCAATCCGGCTTGCAATTCGCCAGAAGAGTCATTAAACCAGTCAGCAGCCAACTCCCATCCAAGACGGACTCCGGATATCCCGTAGATTTTTTTCAACGCTCAGAACGGTACAGATCATCTTCAAACTCCTCCGGATAAAAGGCCAAGTCTGCATGAATTGGAAGTGAAGGGAGCTTAGAGGCGAGAGTTGACTGTGCGCCAAAGCGGGCAGGGATGGGAGGCCTCATAAGGTATTCCCTTCTTTCCCTTCTGGATCTGGTAGACCGCAGGAGAACGTAATTTCGCGGTAGTTCTTCGGCCTGCAGATCAGCACGAAGTCTTCCTTTACTTCCAGTTAAACGAGACGGACGCATCGACGGTATCTCCATGAGTCGCTGGGCGCTTGTCCAGGATCGAGCGGATCGATTTCTACCCGCTGCAGGATTACAAAACGATGCAACCTGCGGAGGACGGGTTGACCATCTTTCATGCGGCAACGGTGAATCCATTGAACGACTTAATTTGTTCGCGGATGTTCGAAGGAACCACCGTGGTACAGCACTGGGGCCCGCCCAGCGACACCGACTCAACCTGAATTGGGAGGTATCCCAGATCGCCTTCAATCGACTTCATCCTCGTCCGAAGCGATCGAAGACCTGATATGCTCGAGCCACCGCGGCTACGGGCGTTACGTCTCCAGGCTCGCTTCCTGACGCACGGAAGAGTCTGAAGAAAGTTTTCCGCATTCCTGGCTGGACCGGTTTCTCCCATCGAGAAGACTGGGATGAGGAAGTAGGGCTTATCTCCTGGTCTGCTGCATGGAACCGCCGGAATCTGCCAGGAGGATAGAACGGCGTTGCAGCAAGAGCGCTGAACCGTAGAAAGAGGACGTGAACAGCAACGCCAGTGCTAGTCCAGCTCAGTTGACCGCGCTAAAGACGCTACCAACGGGCATAATACTGGCGCTCCAGAATCTGTCAGTCCATGATAAAGTCCTGAACAGTCCAGACTGACGCACCAACGAAGTCGCCTTTCAGACTTCCACGCAAAGCGAACTCTACCGGTGTTCTTAAACGCGGACGGTAACTCGCTAAATTAGCGCAGAAAAGCCGCTTTGTACGCCACCAAGATGCATTTGACTCGCAAGGAGAGGAGCCGGCTTTGCCGGAGAGGGAATCAAGGAGGCAGCAGACCAGGGGCCCCGTTGTCCTATGTTGTTACTGGATCATGCCGGTGCCAGGCCACGCATCTGTCCTGCCACCAGGCACCGCCAGGCTACCGTGATTCTCCTCCGCCCACAGCTGCCTGCCCAACTGCTCAACCAGCTGAACCACCTCCCAGCAGGCTTCGTTATCGACCGGCTACTTTTCGCCCCCCCGACATACCAGCCCGCTTTTGATGGGACCGTCAACTTCCATCTTGGCAACCACACCCCAAGACTATGATGATCTATACCGTCTGAACGCTGAGAACAGGTTTAGAGGACATCGTCTAGTTCAGATGGGCGTGTCGACTGCTCGTGACTACGATTTGCGGATGAGGACTTCGTGACAGTGCCCGCCTTTCCTCCAAGCTTGAGAGCGCCGCCAAGATCCAGGCTTTAGAAATGCTTATCCACTCATCAAACCACCATCCAGTAAGCAAGTAAATCACCGGGCTTGGTAATTTGTCCGCGCGCTGCTCTCCTGAGTACTGAACGCATGAAATGCTATTTTCGGATGCTGTGATATGTTTTTCGCTTGAAATTTGCTTTTAATTCGCATCATTGCGTAGATTGGATCCAGTTGGGGTCCTGGCGAGCTCGCGAATAATACGCCGCTGGCGAGGCCGCCTACCAAAACTACTACTTCGTAACTAATTGTCAGTTTCTCCAGCTTCGCCTTACCGAAACAGCTCTTTGGACGCCTCGCAATTGGGGTTGTGTTCTTTGCCTTTATGCCAGGCCGATTCAGCCGCCAACTGTCCGTAAGAAGTAAAACTAACCAGCTTCCAGCTCCGGCATTCGCCTGCCAAACCACCACATGCAGGTCAGGGCCGCTTCCACGGTTGCAATGCGTGGCTGGGGGCGGTTAACGGAGAGCTGGGAGAGCAGGAGCTGGTTGAAGTACCGCTGGTTGAGGAGGCAGAGCTGGCCCAGCAGCGCACGCCCCTCCGGCGAGAAAGGAGGCGGCAGGGGGAGCGCCGAGGGGATCGGCGTAGGGCTCCTTCGGCAGAGTCGCATCCCATGGCAGGGGCGCCGTGGTGGCCTGGTAAAGTTGTAAGCACCGACTCGGGTTCGTATCATCGTGATCTTGCTGCTCTCTTCAGCTCCCCCTTGTTCCAAGCAAGCAGCCACCTTCTCTTTGGCGAAGTTAAGCGCATCCTGGTAAGCGCATGTAGGGCCGCTTTTTTCACGGTATCCAGTTTTGTTCGCTCATCCCGGCTTTCGAATGGCTTCGCGAGTCAGCTCGCTTCCGCTTTGGATGGTCTCTTAATGCTCTCGCCGACGCTTGGCGCCTCCGCAGATCCATTCTTGGAGTGATCCAGGACTTTTGTCATGAATCGATAAGTTCTGGCTGGTAACTGCTCGCTGGGCAACGCCTTCCTTGGGTCTCCGGCTTAACTCCGGAAAGTTGGACGGCCCTGACGTTTGTTGTTCTCGGTCCCTTTGCAGGCATTCACGATCTTTTGCAGCTGTTCGCTGCTCCTCCTCCCAGAGCCTGCGTTCTCGGTCCCATGCCTTGGCATCGCGCAGTCTGGCCACTTCATCGCCCCAGCTTTGGACGGGAGGGGAAACAGATCTGGATGGGCATCTTCTTCAGATTCCCCCTCCTCCGGATGGTAACTCCTCCACTCCTCCGACAGCTCCACAGGGTTTCTTGCACATCGGTAGTCGCCGCCCGGAGCTGGAACTGGATTGGGGACCAGCACGGAAACCTCTCCCAATAATCGATCCGGATCTTGACAGCGCCCGGTTTCAACTGTGGATTTGGGACGGGCTCCAGTGTTGTGCCACGGCGGACCCTGGGGGCATTCTGGCACGAAGTCAAGGAACCGCTTCAATCGACTCCTGAGTGGCTGCATGAAGTGTAGTCAGACCCATCTCTTCTGGAGACTGGTTGCATCTGGGGTTTGTAATCCACACGACACGGGTAGAGATCCGATCCACAGGCCGATCCATAGACAGCGCCCCAAACGGCTCGTGGCAACTCCACATGGTCGCAACCGCATTCCCCATCCCAACGAAGTAGGGGAAGACTCATGCTGGAACGAGGACGGGAGAGAGTCACCATGCGAGACCCGGTGCCCGGCTGGTTCCTCAGAATCAGGAAGAGAAGGCTCGGAACCCTCTATGGGGGCTACCGCGCCTTCCACAGTTTCAGGAATATTCAATCTCTGCATGTTACAACACCAGAGATCCACTGAGTTTTAAAAAGGAAAATAACGATTGATTCCTGTCATAATGTAAGGAATTCCAACGAGGCAGAAATAAAAGGCTTTTGGTTGAAAGACCATTTATTCAGACAACTTAGAAAGCTCACACACACGACATGACAGGAATGGGCCTTCCCGCCCAGACCACAGGTTATAACCCCCCGTTCCATCCCCCTCCCGGAGTCTCCAGTCCCATTCTCATGGGAACGGAATTCTCATCTCGCTCTAAGAGATAAGCCCTCCAACAGTGTGGTTGCTGTAGATTCTGGCCCGTCGCCCGTGCCAGGAAACTCAGTCAAGGCCAAACAGCTGTGAAGAGATTCAGCACCACTAAGATCTTTACAGGTGGCTGTTTGCTTCGCAGTGGGTGGGTGGGTGGGTGGATGGGTTGGTTGGTTGGTTGGTTAACTGCCCACCCCTGAAGGGCTCTGTTTTTGTTTGCACAGGGATTCTCCTCCAGCAAAGTGTTGTGAGCAAGCCGCCATCGCCCCCCCCCCCTTCTTTGCCATTTCTGTGCAACTTCCATTTGGAGAGGTTGCCTGACTTTTTTTTTGCAATCTTTGGTCTAGCAGAGGAGTGCTGGTGTGGCCAGTGGGGGCTGATGGGAATTGTAGTCCATGAACATCTGAAGCGCCAGAGTTGGACACCCCTGGTTTAGCATTATCTTGCTAGACCGTGTCAATTTCAAGGGTCTGTCTCTCCAGCAATACATGTTCAACATTAAAGAAAACCCTTCTGATTGTTTTGAAATGGTGACCTGAAGAGTGGGAGAAATTGCTGTGGAATGGCGGAGGGGAAGGCAGGGAGAAAACTTGAAGGAAACTTAAACCACGGTGATCTCCTTCACTTTCCCTGCAAAGGGAGAGGGAAAGTTGCACTTTAAAAGGTTTTGGAAACAGCAGAGATTCTCTGATCTGAGAACATGGTGAGTTCCGAAAAGGGCAAAGCATGTGTACAACCAACAGCCAACTACCATCTTCTCTGTGATGAATGATCTGGTACGTTTATAGGATTTACCTTCAATATTAGTCCATCTGAATCCATGTTTCAAGCAGAACGTTTAAGGTTTTGGGGGTTTATTGTTGGAACCTGCTCAGAGCCTGAAAGGGGAAGGGTGGCCTATAAATTGAATGAAGGAATAAACAAATGAACAAATAAATAAGGGGGGAGAACAGCAATTAGCTACAATAGTTTAGCTCGCATTGACTCTTTACATATACCAACTAGAGGGTATTTGGTTAAAAGAGATACTTAATTAGCAGAGATGCAGAAGCAGCATCCACTGGGAAAGAAGAGAGCCAGAGATACCTTGAGCTGCTTTATATAAAAGTTTACTAATTTAAAAGGAGTAGGGTTACATGGAATAAAACAAATAAATGCTGTGCTGCTCTGTTACATATTTTCAGTACTAACTATACACTTAAGACCACATTTTGCTCTTCCTTCCTACTTCTCTCTGTCCATGTGGTCTTCTCCACTGAAACAAAGAAAACAAGTGAACTTTATACCTTCTGATGTAGGTGCTCACTAACATGTAAGCAATAGCTAATCAATAGGTCAGCAATAGGGTTTTATCGCCATCTGCTTATTTATTGTTTTATTGTTGATAAGTTTTTAACTGATATGGCTAATTGTATACTTTTTTTGGTACTGTTTTATTTGATTAATTGATGTTCGCCACCCTGAGCCCTGTTGGGAAGGGCGGGGTATAAATTTATTTATTTATTTAATTAATATAAATTACAATATCATCTCAGCATCCTGTTTACATACAGTTAAGAAGAAGAGGAGGAGGAGGAGGAGTTTGGATTTATATCCCCCTTTCTCTCCTGTAGGAGACTCAAAGGAGCTTACAATCTTCTTGCCCTTCCCCCCTCACAACAAACACCCTGTGAGGTAGGTGGGGCTGAGAGAGCTCAGAAGAACTGTGACTAGCCCAAGGTCACCCAGCTGGCGTGTGTGGGAGTGTACAGGCTAATCTGAATTCCCCAGATAAGCCTCCACAGCTCAGGCGGCAGAGCTGGGAATCAAACCTGGTTCCTCCAGATTAGAATGCACCTGCTCTTAACCTCCTACGCCACTGCTGCTCCCTTTTATGACCTTTTATGACCATGTATGGTCACTTGCAAATACCAACACCAACTAAAATGAATCTCCAGTGTTGTCTATATATAAGGGGTGTCTTGTTTTCCCTCTGTTCTCAGCCATTTAAGTAATGTGTGTGCTTTGTCTGGTGCCACAGAGACATTTGATCAACCGCTGGTGGTTCTGTTTGCAGCTGGATAGCTTATGCAGTGTCCCAAGGGCACAACCTAGTACTAGCCATAAGCCGTACAAATTGAGGCAAGCATTGTGGTGCTACAAGCGATGCTGAAAAAGAGGAATTAAGATCCTTGCCTAAGAGATTCCCCCTCGCATCTTTTAAAAAACATTTAGCTTGATGAAAAGTTCTGGAGAAGGTCAGAAGGTTGTACCCAATGTTTTGATGTATTTATTGGATTGGTATTGCCCACTAGCAGATGGCATCCAATGAGAGACTGTATGAACAGAGACGGGGGGCATCAAAGGTGTAACATCATTTCCAGGACGAACACAGAAGTGATGTCATTAGGTCAGTGTGATACTCAAGAACTCACCAGAAACTCTATGAGTTTACTATAGATTTAGGGCTCTGGGGCTACTGCTAGGAGTTCTCCCACTATACCTGCCAGCTATGTTATGTTGTTTTAAGGTAATTAACCTGAAGGTGTGAGCTGGAGATCTCCCGGGAAAGAGGTCCAGACGACAGAGATTATTTCCCCTTGAGAAAATGCCTGATCTAGAGGGTGGACGCTATGAAATTATGCCCTGTTGAGATCCTTCCCCAAATCCTGCACTCCCCTGGTTCTACCTTCAAATCTCCACGAATTTCTCAAGCTGGCAACCCTATCTCCAGCAGAAATAAACCATGGAAATTCAGTTACGTTGGGATCTATTTGACAGCCCTTCTATCTCCATTGGTTGGGAACTTTGTGGCAGTTGTTGTTTTGGCTGGTCTCATGAACTGGCTGGTCTCATGAACTGGTTTTCAGAGTTTGCCATGGCCAGTCCAGCTATTTGTCTTTCCTTAACTATGTCTGCTGGAAGTTGCAGTCAGTCAACATGGCCCTTTACACACACCAGTTCTCCAGCTTTCCTACAAAACAGTCAGAGTTTAAAACCTTTGCAGGTTAGAAAAGAGGCTCGGGAATGCCAACAAGGAAGGCTGAATAATTCCTTTGTGTTTTCTGCAACTCCAAAGGGTGCACTTCCAGGAAAGCTCACAAGAGGGCAGCACTGAAGAGGAGACTGCATGGGCACAGTAGAGCCCTTGGACCAAATCCTACCCATGGCTGGTTCTGCCATGAATACTGTATGCTAGAATTGAGAAATTGCTGAATACTTGGGTAGGGGGAGAGCCTCAGGATTTTAGGGGAATTGAGGAGGGACCTCAACAGAGTTTAATGCCAGAGTCCACTCTCTGAAGCTGCCTTTTTATTCAGAAAAAGATAATGTAGTCTGGAGATCAGTTGTAAATCTGGGAGATCTCCAGCTGCAATCCGGAGGTTGGCAACCCTATTCCCCGGGAGCAGACTTCACACCAAAGATTAAATTAAACGTCACTCTTTTGGTGAATGGGAATTGCCGATGTGGCTCTCTGCGAAGAGCAGAGCGAGGATTGCTAGGCTAAAGAGTTGGGACCTGTCCAGAGAAAGAGCAGCTAAAGGCCTTACTGTATATTATGTTTTGCTTTGGGAATGTCACTGGAGCCAGTGTGGTGTAGTGGTTAAGAGTAGTGAACTCTAACCTGGAGAACCAGGTTTGATTCCCCTCTTCTCCACATGAGCAGTGGACTCTTATCTGGTGAACTAGGCTTGGTTTCCCACCTCTACACCTGAAGCCTGCTAGGTGACTTGGACCAGCCACAGTTCTCTCAGAACTCTCTGAGTCCCATCTGCCTCACAAATTGTCTGTTGTGAGAAGAGGAAAAGAAAGACTCATATGAAGAGAACCAGGAAAATCAGAACCAGGAGAGTTCAGCAGGCAAACTGTGCAGTAAGAAGTGGGGTGCCTACTCATGTGCAAACAGAGAAACACAAGGTGATCGCCAGTTCAACCCCAGTTTTGATGTGTTCACTTCTGCTTCTAATTTGATGTCATTTGCAAATTTAATGAGTAGTCCCTCATCCAGCTCATTTATAAAAATATTGAGAAGTGCTTGGCCCAGAACCAAGCCCTGTGGCCATTCAGATGAAATACCATTGACAACTATTTTTTGAGTGAGTTCTCCAACCACTTCCGTGTCACCCTCACTATCCTGGAGTCTAGTCCACAGACCTCCAGATTACTCAGCAGAACATCATGGGCAGCCCTATCAAAAGCTTTTCTGATGTCCAGATAAACAACATCAGCGGTATTCCCTCATTCAGTAAACTCATCACTCGATCAAAGAAGGAAACAAGGTTGGTTTGGCAGGACCTGTTGGGGAAAAATCCGTGTGAACTTTCTGGAATCACCAAATTGTCCTTCAGATAGTTGTAGACTGATCCCTTTAAAATCTTTTCCAGTATGTCCCCTGGGACAGAGGTCAGACGGACTTGCCTGTAATTTCCTAGGTCATCCCTTCTCCCTTTTTTTGAAAATTAGGATAACATTTATCCTCCTCCAGTCTTATGGCAGATCTCCCATCCTCCAAGAGGTCTGGAAGATGATGGACAAAGACTTTGCAAGCTCTCCAGAAAGTTCTGTGAGTTCTTTTGGTTCATACCATCTAGCCCAGGGAATTTGTACTCATCCAGTGCAGCCAGTTGCCACACTGTCCATGTCAACCAGCAGCCCAGATGCCATGCCTTGCCTACCACCATTTCTAGAGGAGCCTGTCTTCTCCAGGGAGAAACACTGAGACAAAATAGGCATGGAGTCAGTGGTGGGATTCAAGTAATTTAACAACCAGTTCCGAAAGGACTCAGTGGTGGGATTACAACCAGTTCTCTGAACCAGGGGGCATTCATTGAAAATGCTGGGGGGAAGAATTAGGACTAATAAAAGGAAACACTTCTTCACACAACGTGTGATTGGTGTTTGGAATATGCTGCCACAGGGGGTGGTTATGGCCACTAACCTGGATAGCTTTAAAAGGGGCTTGGACAGATTTATGGAGGAGAAGTCGATTTATGGCTACCAATCTTGATCCTCCTTGATCTCAGATTGCAAATGCCTTAGCAGACCAGGTGCTCAGGAGCAGCAGTAGCAGAAGGCCATTGCTTTCACATCCTGCATGTGAGCTCCCAAAGGCACCTGGTGGGCCATTGCGAGTAGCAGAGTGCTGGACTAGATGGACTCTGGTCTGATCCAGCAGGCTAGTTCTTATGTTCTTATGTTCTTATGAACTAGACAAAAAATTAGCAACCAGTTCTACGGAACTGGTGCAAATAGGCTGAATCCCACCACTGCATGGAGTCCTTCTGCTTTCAAAATTTCTCAGTTTTCACCCATGGCCAAATACTTATTCTTACTTCCTGACCCAAAGCTGCATCGTGCACTAACTTTAGCTAGATGCAATGTCTTACCTTCTGCTGTGAGACAAGGAAGAGGTACAAATATGAAAGACTTTGTGTATGCAGGTTAAATAGTGAGGAATCTATACACCATGTTTTGTTCCACTGCCCTCTATATGAGACAGCTGGATTAAAGCTTCTGCTACCTCTCGGCCGGTTCTGAAGTCTGGACTGATCAACAAAAGACGACGTTTCCTTTGAACAATATTTTGGGTGCTGCTTTGGAGCAAATGGCTAGGTTTCTTAGTATAGTTATAAACGCTCTTAATCAAATTTTTGCCTGTAATTTTGCATGTAAGTTCATGTTTCGTTACTATACTGTGTGAGTTTTCTTTTATTTGAATATATGCCATTAAAGGTTCTTGACTTGACTTGAAAAAACTTTTCACTCAATGATGGGTCTGTCGCCTCTTTTATCTTGTGTTTGCTCCTTACATATCTGAGGAAGGTTATGTTGTTGTTGTAGCAAGCTTTCCTGACCAGGCACAGCTCACTTTATGCTCTGGCCTCTCTGATGAAAAATGAAGAGACTGTGTCCACAAGAGGAGGATGAGTAAATATCAGCAATCCAGAATAAACAGTCAAAATAGATATGTGAAAAAGATATTAGTAACAAATACTGTGTAACATTGACATCATATCACCAGACAGAATGGCAGACCACTGTGCACAGAAAGTTTAAAAAGCAAAAATTCAATCTCTAAGAATAAAGTCTGTAGTCCAGCTTTATATGAAAAAAAGTCCATTTTCAAGTCCAAGAGGATATCTGGTTGTATCTTGTTTCGTTTGGGTCTTCCTCACAGAAGGTCACCAGAATCAAGTTATATGTTCATATCTGGTTCTGGTGGGTTTTCCGGGCTGTGTGGCCGTGGTCTGGTAGATCTTGTTCCTAACGTTTTGCCTGCATCTGTGGCTGGCATCTTCAGAGGTGTATCACAGAGAGAAAAGCACAGTGTGAAACAGACTTCCTTCTGTGATACACCTCTGAAGATGCCAGCCACAGATGCAGGCAAAACGTTAGGAACAAGATCTACCAGACCACGGCCACACAGCCCGGAAAACCCACCAGAACCTGTTGAATCTGGCCGTGAAAGCCTTCAACAATATGTTCATATCCTTCATAGCAAGAAATTCATAAATCTTCCAAGAAAATCTTCACAAGGAAATATGCACCCATCATCACATCATTTCTTCAGGGATGCTACTATTCTAAATATAAATATAATATTTTGACTGTTTATTCTGAATTGTTGATATTTACTAACACACTGTACAGTCTCTTCATTTTTCATCGGTTACTTCACTGTACCTTCCCTTTGTATCTGGTGTCCACCTTTTGAGCTCTCTGAGGGCTGACCTACAGTGTCTAGCGACCCACAAATACTCTTCTTTAAAGTTATGTCCTTCCCTCCATTTCTTGAACATTTCATTTTTCTTCCTTAGAAGAAGAAGAGGAGGAAGAGGAGGAGGAGTAGTTTGGATTTATACCCCACCTTTATCTCCTGAAAGGAGACTCAAGGTGGCTTACAAGCTCCTTTCCCCTCCTCTCCCCACAACAGACAACTTGTGAGGTAGGTGGGGCTGAAAGAGTTCCAAAGAACTGTGGCTAACCCAAGGAGTGCGGAAAGACATCCGGTTCACCAGATAAACCTCTGCCACTCAGGTGGAGGAGTGGGGAATCAAACCTGGTTCTCCAGATTATGAATCCACCTGTTCTTAACCACTATACCTCGCTGGCTCATCACTGAGTTCTCTGTTCATCCACAGTGGCTTTTTGGATCCACTACCATGTTTCCTTCTGGTTGGAATAGCAATGGTTTGAACTTTCAAAAGCTCTTGTTTGAGGAGAGTCCACCCATTGTTTGCTCCTTTCTCTTCTAGCAGTCTTGCCCATGCAATGACTCCCATCCTGCCTCTGGGTTTATTAAAGTCTGCCCTATTAAAATCTAACAGACACATGTGGCTACAAGGTTCCTTGGACCCCCTAAGCAAAAAGAATTCTAGGAGGACATTTCTCCTAAAGTTCCCCCCTAAAGTTCCCACCACATTCATCCCATTGACCAAATCTTGCCAGTCTTTGTGGAGTGAGGGGTATCTGTTTAGGTTTGGCTGAGTCCCTTGTAGCTGCCTCCACCATTCGAAAAAGGAAGTTATTAGCCGGTCAGGTCAGGAAGTTGCATGAGTGGACCCTTGGCAGAGTTGTCTCCCAGCACACACCAGGGAAATTGAAGTCACCCATGAATAACAGGTCGTGTTATTTAAATACATTGTCATGCTGCTCAAGGAGGGCAGCATCTATGTCCTCACTGTGGTCAGGCGACTACCGTCTGTCCTTTCTTCACTTATCCTCACCCAGATACTTTCCCCTGGGCTGTCACCTGCCTCATCCAGTATTTCTTGACAAGCAAACCTTCTCCTCACATACAATGCCTCTCCTCCTCCTCTTCAACCCTTTTGGTTTTTCTTGAACAACTCGTATCTATCTGCTACTACATTTCACTCAAGAAGTCCCTGTAATGCCTTCCATTTTCAGTTCCTAAATGGCAATGTGCAGGCATTGGCGGGGGGGGGGGGGGGGTGTCAGGGGCATAGTATCTATGTGATTGAGATGCATTCCCTCCCCAGTGTAATTGCTTGAAACAACTAATCAATGCTGCTAAAAGATATATGTAACCAGCCTGCTATATGTATCCACTGCCATGTGGAACATTCTTTCCTTGATCTTTACTTTATGGCTTCATGTGTTTCATAGATAACTAGGCTTCCCCTGACACCCCTGTCCCATGAGAAACAGAATTATATCCATTATCTCATGGGGGCAGGAAGCCAGGTAGCTCTCTCATGCTGTCTGTGGCAGACCTTGGGGCGCCTTAGTTCTGGGGACTGTTTTTCACAACTTCTTGGGAAATTGGAAGGGGGGACTTGTTTCGGGGATAAAGGGAATGCCAAATGCCAGGTTTGTCAGAACTGGCTTTGCCAAGCTTTGGCGCTTCGATGCCTCATCAATAAATGCTACTGATCAACAACACAGAGTCCGTTAATTGGCTTCCGGTTCGAGACCTAACCGGGGGGTGGGGGTGGGGGGGCAAGCCCAGATCAGCAATTAGTTTTCCAAAAGCCACAGAGAAAGTGGGCCCAATGGCACAACACAGACCAAAACCTCATGCCCTGCAGGAGTTGACCCACTACCACCAGTTGCCAACCTGACAAAAAAAGGGGGATTATGTAGCTTTAGTAGCTGCTTGATGGGCATAAATTAAGCAAATGAAGCATTCCTGATGTAAAGATGCACCACCCAGATGCACCGCCCAGAACCCTTTGGGGGAGGGCGGTATATAAAACTAAACAACAACAACAATAATAATAGGGGGAGGAGGGGGAGAATGTAATCCTGTTAAAGGCGCCAAGGCAGAGTTAGAAAAAAAGCAAGCAAATTCGCTTTCTCAACCCGTATTTTTTTTAATTGGGAATTTCAGTAGCTTACCTCACAAGACTGTTGTGCAGCCAGACATTTCAAGCTCTCAAGAGCTTTGAAAACTCAGTAATTTAAGACACTGAGGAAAGTCAGTTCAGAATAAAGGCAACCATGGGAAGGAGAATAAATGTTGCTTGTGAAATCAGGCATAGCAGAGAGAATGGATGAAGAAAGCGTTTTTCTGTTTCTTCAAATACTGGAGCTGAGGGGCATTTAATGAAACCGGCAGGCAGAAGATTCAGGAAGTCCTTTTTCACACATTGCAACTTGTGGACTTGACTGCCACGGGATTTTAGACACTGAAAACGCTCTATAAATGCTGAATATTCTCTTCTTTCTATGACAAATATCTGCCTGTTATGCATCTAATGACTCCTGCTTTGTCCGACATGGAAAAATTCAGTTTCCTCTACTAGTTCTTGAAGCCCCTCCTCACACAAGAGGTGGGGAAATGTGTCCCTCCAGCCCCATCTCAAGGCTACCTTGAGCTGCCTTCCAAACCCAAACAGATACCCCTCACTCCACGAAGACTTTATCGCCCACTGACGCTTGGGCACACTGTTTAGTCTGCTGCTTGTTAGTAGGTTGCAGACTTGTAGACAGAGGCTCAGGGCTGAGTTGAGAGGAGTCACCCTTACATTTTGATACTGTCCAAGCAGCCTTGGAGAAAAATTGATCTCCCCCGTCCCCGTCCTAACTTTCAGCTCTTTCATTGTCAGTTAATTCCAATTCCCCTTTTTCTTTTCCCCTCGTACCAAACATAGCAGTGCTCTTTGAAGTCTTATGAAATGCTCTTGAGAAGTTCCTCCCCAACTGGAAGGCCTCTTGTCTCTGAACAATGGATTCTCCCTTTTTTGCTCCAGGTCTACACCCTGTGATAGCTGGGGAAAGTACAGCGACAAACCAATGTTTTTTCTCCCACAAAACATGTAATAGGTGAACACCAAACACTGGGGATGTTGGCCTCCAGGTGGGACTGGAGATCTCCCACAATTATAGCTCATCTCCAGATGACAGAGATCAGTTCACCTGAAAGAGAAAATGGATGCTTTGGAGGGTGGACTCTGTGGCATTGACCCCCACTGAAGGTTCTCCCCAGGCTCCAACTCCAAATCCCAAGGAGTTTCCCAAGCTGGATCTGGCAACTCTGCTCCCCCATCATCAGCAGCAGCAACAACAACAGAACCTTTATTAGGCATAAATGTAAAAAAAACCCCACCATAACAGGAAAAAATGAACAAATCAGATGAAAATAGGCTATATGTCTCTTACAATCAAATAAAAAGTGGGCTGTTTTCCTTAATACCATCGGGTCGTTACTATTCAATAGTTTTTACAATACTTGCTTTAGGAGAGCAGTTACATGTAATCCCTGATAGCAAAGCATCCCTGAAAAGCTTGTATTTTGGGCAGCTAAACAATACATGTTCAAGTGTTTCAGTAAGTGTTGAACAATTTGGACAGACTCTATCTGATAGAGGAATATTACCAAACTGGCCCTGTAACAGAGCTGGAGAGACATTACATCTGGCCCTAGTAAGGGCCCATCGATTCTTAGGATTGGACAGCTGCAGTAAGTACCTAGCCATCTTGCCAACAACCGGAGTAATAAAGTATAAAGGGGAGCATGTTGTGTGCAGTGGGCAGCGAGGACCTGGCAACTCTACCCTACACAACAAATGCATTCGTATCTGGGACATCAGACAGAAAGCGCATCACTTTCCAGATTGATTCTGGGATTTAAAGATGTGCATGGCAATCATGCGTTGTCCTCAAACTACAGGGGGTGAGAAAGTGGCTCAGCCTTTGCAGATTAGATACACACACAATATATATATATACACTATATACAATATATATACACATTTCCACCATTCATACACACACGTGCGTGCGTGCGTGTATGTATATGTGTGTGTGTGTATATACACATACATATACACACACACGTTTCCACCAAACACTTTGCTTTTATGACGAAATATGAAACTTGCTTGAAGAAGAAGAGTTGGATTTATATCCCCCCCTTTCTCTCCTGTAAGGAGACTCAAAGGGGCTGACAATCTCCTTTCCCTTCCCCCTGCCCCCACAACAAACACCCTGTGAGGTGGGTGGGTGCTGATGATCCACAGCATTAACTAGGAAGACTTTGTTGCTTCCTGGGTGGTTTGCCACTTCCTTTCTCAAACGTCTACAATTAACCGCCAGCAAGCTAGGTACTGATTGCACTGACTTCTGGAAGGATGAAAGGCTGAGTCAACCTTGAGATGGCTACCTGAAACCAACCTCTGCTGGGATCGAACTCAGGTTGTGAGCGGAGTTTTGACAGCAGTACTGCAGCTTACCACTCTGCCCCAAGGAGACCTGTATCGCTTGGGACCAGCATAACTCAAGGACTGCCTTTTCCCATATAAACCTACCCATCAACTCTGGTCATCTTCAGAGACCCTGATTCATCTGCTATTTCTGTCCTAGGCTAGACATATTGCACACGGAGAAAGGGCCTTCTCCATCAATTGCACAAATCTTGGGAACTCCTTCACCAGAGAGATTTGTCTGTCTCCCTCTGTCGTCACTGTCTTTCAGCAGCAAGTGAAGGCTTTTGGTTTTGTTTGGCATACCCCTAGCATGGTATAGTGGTTAAGAGCAGGTGGGTTCTAATCTGGAGAACTGGGTTTGATTCCCCACTCCTCCACCTGAGTGACAGAGGCTTATCTGGTGAACCAGATGTGTTCCTGCACTCCTACATTTGTGCTGGGTGACCTTGGGCTAGTCACAGTTCTTTGGAACTCTCTCAGCCCCACCTGCCTCACAAGGTGTCTGTTGTGGGGAGAGGAAGGGAAAGGAAGCCACCTTGAGTCTCCTTACAGGAGAGAAAGGTGGGATATAAATCCAAACTACTACTACTACTACTACTACTACTACTACTACTACTCTTGGCCCACCTGTAGGGCTACCGACCTCCCGATGGTAACTAGAGATTTCCCACTATTACAGCTGATCTCCAGCAACAGAGATCAGTTCACCTGGAGAAAATGGCAATTTTGGAAGGTGGGCTGCATGGTATTATACCCCATTGAAGTCCCTCCCCAAACTCCACTCTCCCCCTCCCCAATTCTTACTCCAGGTATTTCCCTACCCTGCTGACTTTCCTAGTCATGTTGTATTTGTGTGGTCCTGTTTTTAACCAATTGTTTAAATATTTAAAATGCTGCTTTAACACTTTAAGTGTTGTAACAGTTGGATGTTCACTGCCTTGGGGTGTCCCTATTTGAGTGGAAAAGCAGTATAGACACGTTTTAAATAATTAAGTTGGTTCAGTGTTGATTGATATGAGATTCCTGTGTTTAATATCAGGGGACAATATCATACAGAGTAACTTTGCAAGGTAGTCCCAAAAAGTACAGGAGATTTTAAGAAGTGGCTCCTGCTTCAAAAAAATTGAGACCTGCTCCATTATGGGGCATGTGAAAACAAGTGAGCTCCAGCTCACAGAAGCTGATGCTGAATTTCTTTGGAGGCCACTGGACTCCTATGTTAATTTTGAAGGGAAGCAGGAGATGCCCTCTAATTGGCAGGGAATGTGTCTGGTAGGCGGGATTCCCTGACTGAAAAGAGCTTGGCTCTGAAGTGCCAAAGGTTGACAGGGAGAGGAAAGTGTGCCCAAGGCTTGGCAGGCTGAAAGAGAGATGGGGCCCCAGAGAGAAGCCCAGCGCTTGGCTTGCTGCTGCCTTCTCTTGATATTGGGGGGATTAGCTCCCCTCACCTCTGCTCAGTGGCTTCCTGACTTCTTTGGGGACTACACAGAGGAGCCCACAACCTTTGAGACACCCACATCTCCCCAAGGTAGGTGCAAAAGGCAGCAACCAACTTTTTCTCTCTCTTTCTTTTCCCCAATAACTCTCCAATGGGAGATGGGATTGGAGAATGTACAAGACTCCATACAAAACCAGCATGCTGCATGGCCCACTGGCGTTTTACAGGTGGCCCCACTCTGCCCTTATGTTCAGTGAGGGGCTTTGGGCAAGCCAAATAAATGTTCCTCACAGGGTAGCCATGAGAATATTCTCATGAATCCACTACTGAGCAGGAAGGAAGGGAGGGACGGACGGACGGACGGATGGACGGACGGACATGTTCCAGTTTGGGGTTTTCTTTGCTCTGACGAGGCTCTGAGGGATACAAGGGTTTGATTTCTCTCAAATTTTTGAAGGCTCTGATCTGGTGTGATCTCGTTTGCTTTCTCCTTGCCTCCCAAGGTGGGAAATATGAAGTGCAGACAACAGAGAAGATAATCTTGACCAGGCCGCCTCTTTGGAATACCCCAGACCCTCTCAGAAAAGAGACAACTACATCTCCTGCAACCCCAGAGGTAGTAGCTATGTGTTGATTTCATGGGGGGCGGGGGGGGGGAGGAATTGGTGCCAGATATCTTTGTATGTAGTGATAACTAGATAAGCTTGCAACTTTGTGGGGAGGGGAGGGAAATGAAGTCCTTTATTTTTAAGGCCAAAAGGCAGCTGTGCTGCAGGAAAAACTAATTGAGAATCTAGAGATCTTTTTCAAGGACTGAGGAGATTTTATCCTCTGGACTAGAAACCACTTTGTCAGGTGCATAAAGTCTTTTTAAAAGGATGCTGGACTCCTGTATCTTAAGGCAAGCTTTGCCTGCTCAGTTTATCACAACTGCTATAACCAAGGGAAGGGGAAAGTGGTAAATAGGAGTGTTGTGGGGTTTCCAGGCTGTATGGCTGTGTTCCAGTAGCATTTTCTCCTGACGTTTCACCTGCATCTGTGGCTGGCATCTTCACTCTGAAACGTCAGGAGAAAATGCTACTGGAACACAGCCATACAGCCCAGAAACCCCACAACACTCCAGTGATTCCAGCCATGGAAGCCTTCGACAATACAGTGGTAAATAGACTTCTCTTTTGTTTCTTTTGAAATATTTGCTTTTATGGAGGGTGTTTTACATAGATAGCAAAGGCATGCATACCTGTGTAAAAAGGGGGGGGGGGAGAGACATAAGCAGCCAAAAATTATGTACATTTGATTTGATTTGACTTTTAATTTATATACCGCCCTTCCCCAAAGGGCTCAGGGCAGTGTACAACATAGTATAACAACAGCATATCAATGCAATAGGCATGAAGCAACGTCAATTACAACAAATCCTAACACTGGTCCAACATCTCAGGTTAACAACTAACACATATCAGCATGATAGCATTGTGACAATTTGTAACAGTATAATTGAGTATACATTGAGAAAATACATCAAATAGAGTTCTGAATGGTATGCAGTGCACAGTGCAAAGAGTTGCAAAATATGTCTTGGCGGTGGACTGATCTATGAAAAAAAAAAGAAAGTGCAGCGGAACAGGAGGTAGAAACCAAACAAAACCTGCTACACAAAAGCTCTTGGCAAGAGAAAGTGGTGTGTGTGAAATGCTATCATTAGTAAGTCAATTGCTTAACAATCATGTAAATAACCCCCTAGAAAACAAAACAACGAAGCACATTGAACAGATCAGCACAATATACTACATGAAGAAGCAATTGACAAGCAATACCCTGACACAAGTTAAGGAAAAAAGTTTTTTCACTCAGGTCCAAAAATCAGTGAAAGTCCAGAATAGACCTTTGGGTAAATAAGACAGAAGTTGGGGTCCCAGTGTCTTTTATGCCCATTTCGCTTCATACTTGTTCACTCAGTTATGAGATGAGCTACCTGCCTCAACACAGAATATCTTTCTAATAAATTAAACCATAACAATATTCTATGAATAATCTTAAAACAATAGGTAATGGCATAGAGTGGTAAGCTACAGTACTGCAGTTCAAGCTCTGCCCATTCCTGAGTTCGATACCGACAAAAGTTGGTTTCAGGTAGCCAACTCAGGGTTGACCTCAGCCTTCCATCCTTCTGAGGTTGGTAAAATGAGTTCCCAGTTCGGCGGTGTGGAATGGGGGTACAGTGTAGAAAACTGGGGAACACAATGGCAAGCCACCCCGTAAACAAAGCCTGCCTAATAAATATTGTGATGTGATGTCACTCCGTGGGTCAGTAATATGCAATATTGCACAGGAAACTACCTATACCTTTACCTGTAAGGAAGAGTAGTTAACTCATCCTTGTATTGTTGTCGATTGCAAGAAAGGGTCTAAGGCAGAGAGACAGAAGTGTGGGGTGGGGATCATGTGTATTCTTATCTGAATGAACACTAGTACTTGGGGGCTTCCCGGCTCACAGTTAATATACCACCCTGGAGCAAGTGTATTGAAAAGGCTTGGAACTTGGGTGGGAACACAGAAGTGGATAGTGGGAGAAATAACAGAATTGTACCCAAAAAAGGTCGTGTGAGCCTCCTGCGCTTCGTGGCACGTATTTATTTATTTAGGAAACATATATGCTGCCTCTCCTGTCTTGCTCAATGAAACTAAGTTAAAAATAGTGCCATAAAATCTTTTTTAAAATCATGAATTATCAATATGAAAACATAAAAGATAAAGGTGTGCAAGTACTAGATCATTAGTGACCTATGGGGTTATGTCACATGACAGTGTTTAGAAGGCAGACTATGTTTACAGGGTGGTTTACCATTGCCTTCCCCAGTGGTGCGTCCTTTACCTGCAGTAAGCTGGGTACACCTGGGTACTGCAGGTGCGTCCTTTACCTGCAGTAAGCTGGGTACTCATTGCCATTGCCTTGAGCTGGCTACCTGAAACCAACTTCCATCGGGATAGGACTCAGATGATGTGATATAGCAGGCCATTAAAAACAAACAAACAAAAAGAAGATGAAGAGATACTTGCTAGTGTCTCCCCAGGTGCCTTGTGGCTATTCCAGTAGGTGGTTTTGCCCACATCTGAGCATGTCTCTTGAGCATGGCACCACTTATGGAGCATGGGGGAGCCCGTGTACACAAGAGCATCCCCTTGCGCTCTTCAGTAATAAATCCAGAAAAAGAATCCCCCTAGTTGTTAAAAGAAAAGTCAGTTGCCTCTTGACTGAATCCTCACTCTCCAGTGCATGATCTGAGATATGCCCCTCTTTTAGCACTTCTGCTACTAGATGGTTAATAAAATGGCTGTCATGCCCAGGGACAGTCTTAACCACAGGACGTCCAGGACAGCTGCCTGGAGCCCATCACCGGGGACTCACCACCACCTTCAGCCAACATTTCCAGCCATGTCAAGAGTAGACTGGGAAGTTAAAAAGGCCTTAAAACAAGTCAAGCCAAGTGGCACTTTAAGTAGTGTAAGCCAATGGTCCAGGAATGTTGCCTTCAGAGGCGCCAACAATGAATAACTCACCTGTTGCTTCCTGCCCCAAAATGGGGGCTGAGCAGGAATAGACAATTGATGAGATACCAATTATTATTAGGGTTGCCAGCTCTGGGTTGGGAAATGCCTGGGGATTTTGAGGTGGAGTCAGGGGAGTGTGGGTTTGGGGAGGGGAGGGACCTCAGCCAGGTACAATGCCATTGAGTCCACCCTCCAAAGCAGCCATTTTCTCCAAGGGAAACTGATCTGGGTCATCCTGAGATCAATTATAATAGTGGGAGATCTCCAGGTATGACCTGGAGGTTGGCAATCCTAGCTTGAGCCAAGGTTGTCAGTTTCCAGTTCAGAAATCCCTGGAGATTTGAGGGTATAACCTGGAGAGGGTGGGATTTGAGCGGGGAGAGAACTTAGTGGGATACAATGCTGTGGAATTCTCCCTCCATTTTCTCCACAGGAACTGATCTCTGTAGTACGGAGATCAATTGTAATAGCAGGAGATTTGCAGCTGCCTCCTGGAGGTTGGCAGTCCTACTGACTGTCATTTTTTGGTGAGTTTGAGCCTAGTGGTCTCTGAAGCACTGGCAGGGTGGTTGCTGGGGCTGGCTTTGCTTGCTCCATGCCATCAATGGTCCTTTAGGGCACAAGCCTCCCAGGAAATTTCCCTGTATGTTACATGTGTTGGAATTTACAGCCTTGCTTGCATGCAGTAGCAGGGAATTCTGGGAAATCTCTACGAATGTTCTAAAGGTGACAGTTGGAAACAATTGCTCCCCAACTCTTGCTGAGGAAAGATGTTATGTGTTCTGTTTCAACCAAAAAGGCTCTGACTGAAAAGTTTAATATGCTTGATATTGTAACCAAACGATGAACTGTGAATGTATCTGTATATAAGTTATACTTTGTTTATGTAAATAGTCTATTTCTTTCTCAGTTTAAGTAAAGCTCTCTCATGTTTAATGATTTCTGAGGTTAAAAGGTGGCTCTTTAGCTAGACAACTGTTCATATCACAAAGCTACATTCTGCTCGTTACTCTGCTATAACAGAATCATATAGAAATATACCTGTTGGCCTTCAAAATGGTTACTCCACCCCTGCTCTAAAGGTCTTATGGCTGCAGTTCCCACGGCTTCGCTCAGCTAGCTGTTCTGGTCACTCAAAGTGACCACCTTTAGGGAGATGGGGTGCTCGGGATAGCAGCTGGAACAGGCCCAGTGGCACAGGCAAGGGGGCATCTGGTCTTGTGCAACTACCTGGGCAGATGACTATTACTCCCTATTTCCCTATAGGGAGGGAGGGGAGTTAAATCATCCTACCACCAATGCCCTTGGCGGCTTCAGCATCAGGCACTGTAGGGGCTCTGGAATCATGGCAACACCCTGGGGGGCATCAGATGCACAGTGGAGCAGGGGTGGGTCTGCCTTCCCCTGGTAATTCGAGAGCCCATCCTTGAGTTTTTCCCAGGACCCCAGAAACACTAACTATGCTTGAATCTTGCACCTGGGTGTTCTAATACCGTGCAGCTGAGCATCGCAAACAATCAAAAAGTTATCTTTTAACAATGCTGTTATATATTGTAACTAAAGGTTGGGGGCATCTTCTGGGCACAACTGGACACCTAATACTGGACAAAATTGACCTTTGATCTGATCCAGTAATGCAATTCTAGCATTCTAACAGCAAACCAGTGGATTCTCCCCGCTGCCCCAACCCTTGCAGACAAAGTGGTGGTTTTAATCCTCAACTGAAGATTGTGAACATGGAAGCAAGAGAGTGGGGATTTTTCTTATGCCTTAACGTGCTGGAATCTCCAGTCAGCATTAAAGTTCAGGCACATGGGGGTCCTTCTGTGCATGTGAAAGGGTGTGACATAAGTGTGTTCTTCAGGATGAGCGTTTGTTCTTCAGAAACTGGTAATCTTTCATCTGTGTGAGCACCATGCATATACATTCTAAAGCACTGTTGTACTGTATAATAGAAACCATGAAAAAGTAGTTTCCTTGTCTTGTTTTACTACATAAAACCCTGGGCTGTATCCAACCAGTTTTTCTGCAGGTGAGAAAGGGAGGAAGGCATCCCCTGTGACCACCAAAAAGACAATTTTGGCAATCATGGGCCCCAGACAAAAGCTATATGGGATGGGTAGAGTGGTGAACTTTAGGTTGGGAAATACCTAGAGATTTGGGAGGTGGAGGCTAAGTAGGGCGGGGGTTGGGGAGGGGAGACACCTCCACGGGATACAATGCTATAGAATGTGTCCTCCAGGTCAGCCATTTTGTCCAGGGGAACTGGACCATCCACAGATCAATTATAATAGCAGATGACCTCCAGGTGCCACCTGGAGGTTGGTAACCCTTAAGATGGGGGTTGGTGGAAGGCAAGACTGAGTGGGAAAGCTGGCTGGCTCCAACCCCCTATCTGTGCAGGAGCACTGATGAAGTTGCCTTTAGGGCTGCAGTTTCGTGTTATATTTTTAGGTTTGCCATTGAAAAAAGAAAACTTAGGCGTACACTTACATGCATATAGTGTAAATGTACCCAACATCTACCCTGGTATGCTCTGTGTACCTGGCTGTAACTACCTGTATAACTATAGTGTAAATGTAGCCAACATCTACCCTGGTATGCTCTGTGTACCTGGCTGTAACTACCTGTTAAGTCAGCATAAGAGCAAACCCAGACTGGCTTGGTGTCTGAAACTACCTTTTGGGCTGCTTTACAAGTCTGGGACAGGCGTGTGTGAATTTGAGGCTGGAATTGGTGGAACAGCTCTGCATCCACGCAGGACCCCCTGGGAGACATGCCCTTCTCTCCTCCTCGCTGCAGAGTTGTGCCATAGCCTCTATCTTCTCTTCCTCCCCTCCCCCCCCCCCCCGACTTGTTTGGCAGCCCAGGTTCTGTGCGTGCTCTTAAAGTAGGATATGAAGGCCAAAGTCCCAATTCTGGCTCTCCTGCCCAGCAACAGACGTGTGTGTGTCCCCTGTTTTCACACACACACACACACACCTGCCCTACCATTTCATGCCAAATCCCTGTTGCCTTATCAACTATCAGACCCGATCAGACGCAACAAGGCCTTGTGGTTGTGGCAGAGTGACCCAGACTTTTGAAAACCTAGAATTCCTCTCTCCCCCACCCCGAATTGCAGTAGGATTTGGCCTAAGCCCAGGATCTTTTTTGGATATCGCTTTTTCAGAGATCAACACTACTGTCTATTTAAAAACAAAATAGTATTGTTATTTTTTTTTTACAATACTGTTTTCAAGGCAAAACAAATTGATTTCCCCATCTCAGCATATGCAGATCTATCTGACATTTCAGAAACTGGGACGCTCACATGTACTTAGAACACTCTTGTTCAAACACCAGACTTACTAGCTTGAGCTGCTCTTTGTCAACATCTGTAGAAGGCTCTTCTTTGCCTACTGCAAACTGTATTTTGCAATAGCTGACCCTGCAGCAGCTTCTGGATCAATCAAGGACTAGGATCTGGCAGACCCAGGTTCAAATCGGCTCTCTCCCTGGGTGACAGTAGTCTAGTCACTTTCTCCCAGCCAATTCTATTTTACAGGGTTATTGTGAGGGCAAAATGGGGAAAGAAGAACTGTACACAGTGTCCTGAGATCCTTGGAAGGAAACAGGAATGCAAACATGCTAGGCAGACAGTTCAGTGTAGAAGAAGAGAATAAAGACTTCTCATATATTATCATAAACCAGCTTAGAAGGCTCTAGAAAACATAAAAGCTTTTCAAAAGGATTCTATCCTGTTCTTATTATAGCAGCAAAAGCAGAATGTGAGGATCTCAAATATCTGTTCCATCCAGAAGTGAGAAATTCTGATTCTGTTCTTTGGAATGCATTTATTTGGTTTAGAGACTGTTGGAATAGGATTGAGAGACCCATGTTCAAATCCCCACTCACTCATAGGTGATCTTGGGGTCAGACACACCGAGTCTTCACAGCTATGCTATCTGTCTGAATTCCTTAACTTTCAACTGTTCACAGTTGTGCTTGTAACATCCCTATTTTCACACCAAAGTTCGCCTGTTTACTCTTTTGGTTAAAGATATTCCAGAAAAAAACAGACTCATAATAAGTTAGCAAGAGTCCAAACTAAATCTGTGAAACAGAAGGCTTCATACTCTACTCTTGAGGTGATCTCTGTGTGTGTTGGTATTTGCAAGTGTCTGTCCCAATCAGTCATGAAAGGGTTAGCATCTGTTTGTATGTAAACAGGATGCTGAGGTGATATTGCAATGCATTGACCTATTGATTAGCTATTGATCAGTCAGATGGCCATTGCTTACATGTTAGTGAGCACATACATCAGAAGTTATCAAGTTAACTTATTTTATTTTTTCAAGAAGTATAGCGTATAGAACAGAATGGATTAGAGAATAGACTGGTGAACATGGACAGAGAGAACTAGGTTGTGTAGTAAGATGTAGTTTTAAGTGTATAGTTAGTACTATAAACATGTAACAGAGCAGTACAGTGTTTGTTTACAGAACAGTACATGTAACCCTATCCTTTTTAGTTAGTAAACTTTGGCGTTTTCCAGACAGACATAATATCCCAGGGGAAAACCAGGATCATACATGTTTGTATCCCGGTTTCTCCCTTCGCACGGCAGCCCATCAGTTCGTTCAGGCCGGGAGGAAGAACTCCAGGTGATTATGCACAGCCCCGGGTTAGTTTAATTTTCCTCACCAACGTTGCCATGCATGCGCGAACTGTCCCATTTTTCTGATGTTCTGATTGGCTGCAGGCGGTGAGGTGGGAAAAATAAACCAGTCTGTCTCCCACGGTGTTTGCACGGGAGCAGGATTGGTGTGGGGGGTTTTTTAGAACCACCAATTTATCGTTTTTTGAAAGCCGCAGGATAACGGAAAACTCACGGGACGGGGCCAAGTTAGACCCAGAAGTCATGGCCGAACCGGGATGTTTCACCTCCTTATCCCAGGACATATGGTCCGCGTGGAAAACCACTTTTATGTAAAGCAACCAACGCAACCTTCCTCTTGTATGTCCTGTGCAGCCTCAAACTGTCTCTTGTATGTCCTGTGCACAGTCAAAACAGTGTCCCTGTTGGTGTAGTGTTTGCAGCTGTCTTGTGGAGCCTTGGCAAACCCCTCCACCCTGCTGCCCTCGAAAGCCACTGATAACTGGTGCGTTAACTAATTATTTTTGTTATCATTTTCAGTCCTGAGGCCAAGGTTTTAAAAGATGAGGCTCTTGGGTTATTTTGTCCCTCTGTGTTGAGTCATATCAGCTGCTCTAGAATTGGAGAGGATAGAAGTATCATAACGGTAAAGACTAAGGTGACCTTTACTATACAGAACATGTTTTCCTTCTCTCATAACCTGCCACAGCTGACTTTCACATTGATGGGATTAAATGCCAAACCTTCAAGGTGCCAGTGGGCCTTCAAAATCCAAAAGGATGCAAATTCCAGGTGGGCTCAAAAGAGAACAAGAATATAAATATTTTTGCTCAGTTTGCAATATTGGATATCTGGAACTGAAATATTCTAAAAGGAGTCACTAGATGCTATGAAAAGAAAAATGTCTTAAGTTAAAGCATTAGTAGTTAAAGTACTATACAAACATATTAATATTCAAGCAAGCGAATTAACTTAAGATGAATTTATTTTTAGGACCTGTAATGAAATGTAACCAAACTATAATAATTGTTTAAGCAAATGAAAACTCCAGTAGGAAGCCAATTTCATTTTAAGCAATGTATGTAGGTTATTTTTTTTTCTCTTTCTTTCTCTTGTTGGCTTTTTATTCTTATTTCCTTTTTTCCTTTTTTCGAGTTTTGTTCTCGTTTGTGATTATTGTAAACTTGATGGAAAATAGTTAGATTTTTAAAAAATAGATACTTAATAGTAGAGATGCAAAGCAGCTTCCCACAGAAAGAAAGAAGAGAGCCAGAGATACTTTGAGTTGCTTTTTATAAATGAAGTTCACTAACGTAAAAGGGTAGGGTTGCATGAAATAAAACAAATAAAAGCTGTACTGCTCTGTTACATATTTACAGTTTTAACAGTACACTCAGGACTACATCTTCCTCATCTTTCTAACCCTTTCTGACCATGCAGTCTTGTGCTACTACTGAAACAAAGAAAACTAGTTAATGTATTGTCGAAGGCTTTCACGGCCAGAATCACTGGGGTGCTGTGTGGTTTCCGGGCTGTATGGCCGTGTTTTAGCAGCATTCTCTCCTGACGTTTCTCTGAAGATACCAGCCACAGATGCAGGCGAAACGTTAGGAGAGAATGCTGCTAGAACACGGCCATACAGCCCGGAAACCACACAGCACCCCAAAACTAGTTAACTTTATAATCTCTGATATAGGTGCTTACTAGCATGTAAGCAATGGCTATTTACTGACCAATAGCTAATCAGTAGGCCAGATCATAAACAGTGACCTCAACAACTTATTTACATACAGTTAACCCTTTTGTAACTGAATTGTGACAGACACTTGCAAATACCAACAAAAAATTAATAAAAATTAAGCAGTGCCTGAATTCCTATGGCTGAAAAGGAAAGAGCACTCAGATGCAAGGGAAAGACTCAGTTCTCCCACACACCAATTAATGTGTGAAGCTGCACCAATTTGTTTAACATGGGTATTGGGCGAGGACCTGTATTAGATGTGTCCACAACTTCCTGTTCTTTCTGCCCTCCCAGGCCCCAACAGCAGAAACAAAGAAAGCGTCTCCTGACATCACATTTCCCGTCTCCGCTGCATTTGAAGGCAGCTCTGAAGAGGAAGAGAATGAATTCCTGAAGTTCCAGGTAACAACTCTGGGCCTTTCCCCACTCCCTTCCATCCTCCCTATGCCACGCGCTGCTCTCAGCGCGCGGCATCCCAGGCGCGCGCCCAGGCGTCCCCACGACCCCGCGCTCTGTGCGGGGTCGTCAAAAGGCGCCGTTCGGAAGAGCGCCTGGGATGCCGCGCGCTAAGGGGGCGCGACAGCGGCAGCGTCGGGGCGGCTGCGCTGTGGCCGCCCCTGCCGTGGGGAGGGAGGAGGAACCCCGCGCTACTCTCCTCAAGTAGCGTGGGGCTTACGGTAAGTGGGGAAAGGCCCTCTGGTGTCATCCCAGAATTCTCAGCAGTAAATTGGTTGCAATTGGGCTTTCCTATCTGGACTGTTTCACCCAACACACTGTCCAAGACCTAACTCCAAATTATGTTTTTCTTCTTTTTTTCACTGGGACAACACAGAAATGTGTTGTGAATTCCCCATGAGGAACTCAGTTCCCAAGACAACATGGTAGGGAAGTCAACCCCCAGGTGGGTCTTGGGGGATCCCTTGGGCTTCTTCTGCACATGCAGAATAATGCACTTTCAATCCACTTTCAATTCACTTCGCAGCTGAATTTTACTGCGTGAAATAGTAAAATCCACTTGCACATAATTGGGAAGTGGATTGAAAGTGTGTTATTCTGCACATGTAGAAGGGGTCCAAGAGTTTCTACATGCCAAGCAGCTGCTCTGCCACTCCCAGCTATGTTGCCTTCCCAATAATTACATTAAACATGTAAATAGATTATGCAACAGTCATGTCATCACCCAAATAATGTATTTATGATATCTGTATTCCGGCTTTCCTCTTGCATCTTGGGAAATGTAGTTTGAGTAAGTGCTGAGAACTACAGTTTCTGTGGTCCTATTCAGGAAGGAAAGGGCTGTTAAAATAGTTTAAATCTGTAGAATGGATTCATTAAAAGGGGTTAGTCCTAAAGAACAGTGGATACCCTCCCAGATCGAGATAATTGTTTTTAATTCAGACGGGAAGCGTTTGTGGTTCTTTTTTCCACCTGGTTAGAAAATACCTTCTCATAAAGTCTGATGACTCCTTTCTTCATTTTTCAGAGAAAAGAAGAGCCAGCTAAATCGTTGTTTCCTGCAGCAACCACAGAAGGGTCTCAACAGAGAAGTGAAGTGAGTCAACAAAGAGTTTTGGACTTCACCATTTGAGAATCCACAGTATGCAGTTTGGCCAGGTGGCAGCGCCATTCTCCTGTAGAAAATGGCTGCTTTGGAGGGTGAACCCTCCCACATCATACTTAGCTGAGGTTTCTCTCCAAACCCCACTCTCTCCAGTCTCTAGTCCCCAAATCTCTAGCTATTCCCCAAAGTGGAGCTGGCCACTCTAGGTCCCTTGGAGTAGACCATCATTTAACTACTTTCTTACTGTAACCTAGGAGATCTCCAATCTCTTGACGCCTTCAGATGTCCGAAACACAGCCCAGGGGGATTTACAGGTATGTCTAAATTTTGCTGTTGCTACCAAATATGCATAGACTGATAGCTTGCTTTATTGGCTTAGATATTTATTCCCCCTTTTCCTCCCTAATGGGGACCCAAAATAGCTTACAACATCAATCTCCTATCCTCCATTCTGTCTTTGCAACAAGAACGCTGTGAAGCAGGGTTAGGCTGAGTTAGCCTGAAGTCATCCAGTAAGGGCATTGTGGTTTTTTCAGGGCGTATGGCCATGTTCCACTAGCATTTTCTCCTGACATTTCGCCTGCATCTGCAACTGGCATCTTCAGATGCAGGCGAAATGTCAGGAGAAAATGCTACTGAAACACGGCCAGTCGGCCATACAACCCGAAAAACCCACAACACCCTGGTGATTCTGGCACTGAAAGCCTTCGACAATACATCATCCAGTAAGCTTCCCTGGCAGAGTGAGAGCTCAAACCTGGGTCTCAGCCTGATACTGTAACTACTACTACTACTACTACAACTCGAGGGCTGGAGATATCATGTCCAGACATTGACAGGTGAACACTGAATTTTATTCACTATGGTTCTTCCTATAGCAGTGATGTGCAAAACCACACCAGGAAGACTTCTCCTTTGTTGGCAGTTTTTAAGCATGGCCATCTGCTAGCAAGTCTGATTTTATGAACTTAGGCACATCGGGGTTTGGGGGGTGGGGGCAAGAAGGGATGAGCCCATGCTTGCTGCTTGTGGGCCTTTCTTACATGCCCAGGGTAATTCCAATTCCTGACTTTGGGGTCAGCAAAGAATTTTCCTGCAGGCCATATTGGCCAGGGATCCTGAAGTTTTTGGCTTTCCTCTGGGCATAGAATAGGGGTCACTGGGGGAGTGGGAGGTAGTTGTGAATTTGCTGCATTTTTCGGGGAGTTATAATAGATGATGCTTGAGATTCCTTCCAGCTATATGTTCCTATGTTTCTGTCCTTTGCAGTGTTTACCAGTGCAGGGAAGTCCTTGGGGACTTCATTTAGCAATCTCAGATCCTACTACGGCAGGGAAAATATGTAAACGTAGCTCTGTTTTGCCTTTGAATTTTATAAGGTCCCCAGGACAGCTAATGAGAAATGAGTCTAGCCTTAAAAACCTCTTCTGAAAAGTGCCTGTTTTACTGGCCACTTAAATACAGGAAGAGAAGGACTGAGGACTATCTCCCTTGGCTTATTTTGACAGAATGTCATTCCCCAATTTACCTGTTTCAGCTTAAATAGTGTACTGTTGGTGAAATCTTTGCAATTCAAGTCATCATGTGGGCCCTGTTGTTCTTGCCAACTTTGGGTTGAGAAATTCTTAGAGATTTGGGGGTGGTGCTGGGAGAAGGGATGGTTTGAGGAGGGAATGCTCCAAAGGGTATAATGCCAGAGAATTCACACCCACCCACCCCCAAAGCTTCCACTTCTCCAGTCTGGAGATCAGTTGTAATTCTGGAAGATCTCTGGGCCCCGCCTAAAGGCCAGCAATCCCAGCTTCATGCGCAGATGTAACCCCCATACAGGCAAAAGCCATTTGTGGTTAGATATAGAATCGGCTGCCAGCTATGGTACTGATACAAGATGTTTGGCATGAGCATTCTTTATGCTCGCCATGGTAATGAAAACAAGTGCAAATAAATGTCCTTTGTTTCATTCATTGCCCTGTGTTTTGCTTTTCATTGCCCTGAGTTTTCCCTTTAGTTGCCCATTAAAGCTGGGATCTTTGTTTATGTCTGCCTGAAATGTTGGCAAGGAGGACGTCCTTGGGTGAGGGTACAGTCCAAACTGGATAAGAAAGACTGAAGTAGCCGCTAGAAATGTTTTCATTATGATGGAAACAAAAGGAAATGTAATCACAAAAGCAAGCATGTGCAACCAGCATTATAATTGTAAAAGAACAAAGCCTTGGAAGTGAAAACAAATTCCTCCCCCTAAAGAGTATTTAAGGCTTTTGAAGTGCTGAGCTCCCACTTGCTGGCAGTCCTCAAGCAGCGGCTGGATGAACAATGGCCAAGTGCTTTAGGCTGATCCTGCCCTCAGCAGGGGGCTGGACTAGATGGCCTTCTAAAACCCCTATGATTCTCTATGATTTTAGACATGATGGTGTCAGATCTGTGTGTTTCAAAATGTAGAAAGGGGAGGTGAAGTTTGCTCTGTGCCTCTCTGTTGGATGTGTGTGTGTGTGTTAGCAGAGTAGAACAGAAGAGACAGATTCTCAGTTGCTTTTTGTAAATGAGTTTACTAACTATAAGGGAGAGTTACATAAAGATAAAATAAGAAGTCCTTTCTTTCCTGTTACACATCTACATCACTGTATGTTTGGTTACATCTTACTACCTATCTGCTGTCGTCTACCTCGTGTCTCCTCTCTGGTGTCGTGTCTGCTGAAACAAAGAAACAGAGTTAACTCTCACTAACATGTAAGCGATGGCTATCTGACTGACCAATAGCTAATCAATAGATCAGGTCATAAACAGTGACTTCAGCAACTTGTTTACATACAGTTAACACTTTCATAACTGAGTTGTGACAGATACTTGCCAAATCCCAACACTCTCTTCTCCCAGCAATCCCTCCAAGTGCCTCTTTCCCAGCTGGCACGCTTCTGGTCCTGGAGTGTGGCTGAGAGCAAAATGACAAGGATCTTGCTCTGTAATGCTGCTGGGGCCCTGAGGGTACAAAGAGCATCCCCAGATACTTCCTTTGCGCAGTGAGGCTGCTACATAAGTACTTCTCACTGAGTCCCCACGATTGACTGTGGGCAGGTAGCAGGGGAGCACATGTGGCATCATGATTAGAGACTAGACTAAAATTTGGGATTAGGGATGCCAGCCTTCAGGTGGGACCTGGGGATTCCATAGAATTACAGCTCATCTTCAGACTACAGAGATCAGCTCCCTGGAGAAAATGGGTGGTTTGGAGGGTGGTTTCTATGGCACTATCTATGCCCCACTGGGGTTCCTGTCCTCCCTAGGCTCCACCTCTATCTTTTTAGGAGCCCCCAACCTGGATTTGGCAACCATACTCCCCACCCCGATCCCTTCGCAGTGGGCAGAATGGACCTGGCAAACCCTGTTTGGGAGATCCAGATTCAAATCCTGCTCTGCTATGTACTCTCAGCATGGTCGTGAGGGTGAAATGGAGGAGCTTTGTAAGCCGCTGTGGGTCCCCACTGGGAAAGAAAAATGAGGTATAAATAAGTACAACAAAACATATTTTCAATATTTGGGGGAAGATATCTGTGCACAATTCTGATTGGCTGAAAGGTTATGACACCACAACCTTCCTCTTCGGGTGCGGTTCCCAACTTGGTTAGCATTTGATTAACATTGCAGAAGCCTAAGATAAGAGAGTTTCCTAGTGTCCCCTCTGGATTTCGTGATCTTTCTATTGGCCTTCAAGAAGATCTAGTTGATATTTCAGCCTCCTCTGCACCTGCACTTGGTCAAAGAAACTTCATTAAATCAACAGCTCAAGTCCACCACTATGACATCATCCCGAATAACGGCTCAACTTCGCAAAACACCGGAACAATTTCCAGAGTACCCATATCAGTCACACACCCAGACATGAACTCTACAGTTAACAGAATTTCATCTAATGGATGTGTACAGTACTCTCAGTCACAGATCACACCACTGGACGGTACAGCCTGACGCCAGAAATGTCCTGCACTATCGATACTTTCCTGGAACATATCAGGGTGGTGCCGCCACATAGGGGATTCTGATTTAATGAAATTTCTAGCCAGTTTTAATATTATCTCATTACAAGAGACTTGGACCAGTAGCGACATTCATCTTGCAGGTTATGCCTCCTTCTCAATTCCAGCATTCAGGTTAAAAGCCAGAGGGAGGATGAGAGCAGGTACTTGTATCCTAGTCTCTCTCAACGCAGAAATCAATGCAGTAGCACTAAACTCGTGTCCGCCTTTGCCCAAGCCCTATTGATTTCGCAGCTCAATCTGAAATTTTTACTAGTAAATGTTTATTTGCCACTCCGCAGAAGAGGCAAGCATTCTTGTAGAGAACTGGTCACTTTATTCCATCAATACATACTTTCGCTTGAGCAAGAACATCCCTCTGACACCCGTGGCTATTGCTGGTGATCTAAAACACCAGGATCGGAGAAAATGATTCAGCCTGCAAGTCAAAGATGTACTTAAACTTGGATGAACTTAATTCTGACACCGATATCTCCACGTAGGTTGTCCAGCTTATCACACCATAAATCAAGTAGCTCCCCATTTGATAGACTCTTTGCTCTATCAGCAAATAGGGTAATTTTAAATGGTCTTCCTCCCTTTGATTACCCCTGAAAGTTCACGCGAGATTCGCACGTGGGGTGAGTGTGATTGATTATGTAATAATATCGCCTGAACTAACAAACCACATTGATCACTTTGGTACTATGGCTCGAACGGAAAGTGAGCACTCTCCCCTTCTTCTTAGACTAATAAACAAATCCCTTCAAAGTTAAATCAGCTCAGGAAGAAGGGTCTTCCTCTCATTGCCGGCTTCGCTGGACGCACGAAACTGAACTAAACGCCGCCCAATCTACCTCTGATGATCGGATGGCTAACTTTCTTCAATATCAGCAACTGCTGCAAGGACAGCAGAGGAGGTTTGTCAAATCTATAATGAACTGGTTTCCTATCTAACCATTCAGGGTTCCAGTAATCAATCACATCATAAATTTTCACATTCAGTGAATCCTTCCAATCTATTTTACTTGAGACAAGGAGCAGCAAGTCCCAACTCCGGAAGTTATTTGTCATCATTGTGAACTTAGGAGGAAAAGTGTCCTTATCAAAAGAGTACCTCACAGCTAGAAAGTCCTATCATGATCTTTTGAAGACCAAAAAGAAATTACATCTTACAAAGATTTGGAACCATCTCCATCAAGCCTTTAACTCACGAGCCAGCCAAACCTTTTGGCGCATACTTAATTCCAGTGCCGGCCAGCCCTATACAGCCATCAGTTCTCAGATTACGCGGGAAGCATGGAGGACACATTTTACAGCCATTTTTCTGCAATCCAGGAACTTTTGGATACTCCATGTGCAACTGGAGCAGCAAAAGCATTTACCTGAATGGCCTCCTTCTGTCACAAGCATTTAGGTGATCACCCTTATATTCGACCTAAAACAAGGGAAAGCGCCAGGCCCTGATGGCCTGCCACCTGAACTCTTTAGAAGATTCTCGGAGTTCTAGTCTCTATTTTGGCTACTCCTGTTTACCAAAATTAACAACAGTGGCTGTATCCCTAAGCATTGGACTGAAGCTATCATTAAAAATTCTACACAAAAAAAGGCGCATCCATCAAATCCATCTAACTATCTACTTCCCATAAGCTTGCTTCTCAGTGGCTAGTAAGCTTTACGCAAGGTACCTTATGATACGCCTCACTGCCTGGTCCTCTTCAGTGCTAGGTCTCGAACAGATAGGATATGCCACAGGTAAATCCACCCTTGACCATTGTCTGGTTCTTTAAAACCATTTATGG
Source organism: Sphaerodactylus townsendi (assembly GCF_021028975.2). NCBI lineage: Eukaryota > Metazoa > Chordata > Lepidosauria > Squamata > Sphaerodactylidae > Sphaerodactylus > Sphaerodactylus townsendi. The sequence continues at coordinate 8,384,247 of NC_059439.1, read as the reverse complement.
AGAAATATTGCCACCTCTGTTGGTAAAACTCCTTGCGGCTTTCCTAGATTTTGAAATGCGCATTCTAATTTCTATCCCCAGGAATCAGCTGTGGGAAAAATTGACTGTGTTGGGAATAGACCAGAGATTACCGTTTCCTTATTCGCCAGTTGCATTCCTCAACCACCCGTCAAGTTCGCTAGACTGTAAGCGGGTCAGCCTAACTTCACCTATAGTTTCTAACAAGGGAGTCAAGCAGGGTTGTATTCTTGCTCCTCTCCTGTTCAATCTTTTATTTAAATCCATCTTTGCTCCTCATTTATCTCAGACTGAAAGTCACGCACTCCATTTTTTGGGACAAAGACCTACATGTGCACTTCTCTATGCAGACGACCTATTAATTTCGTGTTACTGTCTCGGTCTTTGTTGTGGGCCTGCAAAGACTATTTCAAGCCTTTGCGACAGATTGCAATAAACAGTGCCCTGTCGATTAATTATATCGAATCCAAAGTGCTGATCTTTTCGAATTCAAAAAAACTCAGCACGTAGAAAATAAACGGGTACATTGGATTGAACAGGTCCATTCTTTATACAGATATTTAGGAATCACTCTTCCCCATCATTCCTTAACCTGGACCTCTCATATCCACCTCGGTGACTCTCAATACAAGTAAAATCAAAGTGTTGGCATTATCCAGATTTTTTCACACCAGAGGCGGTCAATTTTTTCCTGCCTCAATGGAAGTTTTTTCAGTTAAAACTACTGCCACAATTACTAATGGGAGCCCTCCAATCTGGGGAGCAAAAACCGCTGAGAAATTAGAGAGTGTTCAATCTTTTGTTTCTTCGTCGTTTATTGGGTCTTCCAAACTCAGTCACGTATCAAGCTCCTTACTTTAGAAACCGGAGCCAAGACAATTTTTTCCCGGGTTTGGCTCTCTTTGTTTAAATACTGGCTTCACTTTCATTATAGATGCCCTCCCGGGCAGTCTCACATATTTTCTGTTAAGCCGCACTACTTCCAATTCACCTGGCACACCAAAATTATCAAGCTAAATAAACAACATAGGTGTATCTTTGGACCAACTCCTACTGATGGACAAAAGACAGGCTTCTCGGAGTTTTGAAACAACGCATTCTTGACATTGAAGGGCAGCTTCTCACAGCTGGAGCCTGCAGAACTTGTTCTCCACACATTTTATGGCATTTCACCACCATTGCCGGGTTTTATGGCTAAATATATGAGTAATTTAATCAATCCACATCTCCGCAGATATTTTATGCTTGCTCGGCTAAATGTGTTACCGACTGCCCAAACAAGAGGCAGATATCATGGCATCCCACAGGAGAACAGGACTTGTTCCTGTGCAGCGGGCCTACCCGAAACAACTGAACACGTGCTCCTTCATTGCAAAGATTTGGCAGTCTATCGGTTGCTTTTTCTCGAGGCCATCTTGAAGAAATTTTCAGTGAGATCAGACAAGGAAATAGTTTCACACCTGCTTAGTGACCATCATCCCCACACTACTGAATCAGTTGCCAGGTTTTTAACAAAGGCACTTGGATCAAGAGTGAAACCTTTGTGTAAATTTTAGTCAATTGGTTTTAACATAATCTGTATTTTACCACTCTTTATATGCCATTAAAGGTTTTGTATTTGTATTTGTATTTGTGAGTTTCCTAGTGGGGGAAAAATGCAGCAAATCTTTCTTTTGAAGTTACATATATAAGCACCCTCTGTGATGTTGCTTCTGTATCTTTAAGAGCAGTCTGAAAACCAAAATGTAGATGATGATGAAGCTTCCCTTGGCCTGGAGAGAAACTGATGGGGAGAATGTCTACTGTTTAATTTTTGTACATGAGGTGCTGTTTAAGGAATGGCCTGGGAGAAGTGGTAATTTCAAACACTGCAATAGAAATGATTTATCACATGCACAATGAACTGAACATTTTTTTTAAACGCTGCAGATATTTTTGCATGCACTGAGCTAGTTTGTCTTGTACCTCTGTACGACAGCATTGCGAGACTCAAGGAAAGTGAAATGCTCAATCTCTTTGGAATCAGCAGAACGCCTCCTGCTCCCGCCTAATGGTGCTATGAAAGCCACCTTCCACTGCTGGGATGCCACATCAGAAACATGCACCTTAAATGCATATTGGTCAGGATGAAGAAGATGTTGCTGTTTCCCATTCAAATGTTGCCTGTGTTGGTGCTGTTTCTGTTTAGGTTGGAAGTTTAGGTTCTTACACATATTTCTTTGAACTGACAAAGTTGGGTGTAAAAATGCCCTTTAAGTAACTTAGCTTGGGTTTTTGTCTGTCAGCTCACCACTGATTCTGCCATGGCTGTTTGTTTTAGATGAAAAACCTATCCCAGTGCATCTGTCCGGCAGTGCACGGTCCTGCGGGTCCAAAGGTACTGTTCCAACTTTTTATTTTTACCTTCTTAGATAGTTATACTCCTGGGGGCTTCAAACATTGTCTTAAGAAACCATCCTAAGACAAGCAAATATTTTTTATTTCCTAAGGCATAAATAAGGCCCATCTATACTACAAAGTAGGGTTTCTGTCTTTATTTCCCAGCCCTTAATAGTTGCATGATAGCCAACAATTCAACATGTGCAGCTTTCCCCACCTCCACCCCCCAATACTCTGGCAGCCCCTTCCAGCTTCCATGCTCCATAGCAAAGGGCAGCAGTTCAACCAGGGACAAGGATGGGCACAGCAGGAGACGGTCTGGGAGAGTGGGAGACCCATTCCATCAACCAGCCTTCCCAACTGCAAGTCGCACGTTCTGTGGCAAAGAGTCACCATTTGGCAGTGGTGTATCTGCCTAGGGACAAGGAGGGTCAAATATTCCCAGGCACCCCCTTGTGGGGGGCACAAAAATTGCAGGTTCATTTGTGTGTATTTTGAATTTTTTAGTGTTTTTTCAGTATTTTGCCTGCAGGGGGCGCTGTGTTTTGGCTAGCACAGGGGTAGGGAACCTGCGGCTCTCCAGATGTTCAGGAACTACAATTCCCATCAGCCTCTGTCAGCATGGCCAATTGGCCATGCTGGTCCCCCCACCCCCCCCCCCCCCCACCCCCCCCCCCCCCCACCCCCCCCCCCCCCCACCCCCCCCCCCCCCCACCCCCCCCCCCCCCCACCCCCCCCCCCCCCCACCCCCCCCCCCCCCCACCCCCCCCCCCCCCCACCCCCCCCCCCCCCCACCCCCCCCCCCCCCCACCCCCCCCCCCCCCCACCCCCCCCCCCCCCCACCCCCCCCCCCCCCCACCCCCCCCCCCCCCCACCCCCCCCCCCCCCCACCCCCCCCCCCCCCCACCCCCCCCCCCCCCCACCCCCCCCCCCCCCCACCCCCCCCCCCCCCCACCCCCCCCCCCCCCCACCCCCCCCCCCCCCCACCCCCCCCCCCCCCCACCCCCCCCCCCCCCCACCCCCCCCCCCCCCCACCCCCCCCCAATACTAAAACTGCAAAGATTGTCATGCCCTTATATAAAGCAGTGGTGCGACCGCACTTGGAGTACTGTGTCCAGTTCTGGTCGCCGCATCTCAAAAAGGATATTGAGGAGATAGAAAAAGTGCAGAGAAGGGCAACAAGGATGATTGAGGGACTGGAGCACCTTCCCTATGAGGAGAGGCTGCAGCGTTTGGGACTCTTTAGTTTGGAGAGGAGACGGCTGAGGGGGGATATGATTGAAGTCTATAAAATAATGCATGGGGTAGAAAATGTTGACAGAGAGAAATTTTTCTCTCTTTCTCACAATACTAGAACCAGGGGGCATACATTGAAAATGCTGGGGGGAAGAATTAGGACTAATGAAAGGAAACATTTCTTCATGCAATGTGTGATTGGTATTTGGAATATGTTGCCGCCGGAGGTGGTGATGTTCACTAATCTGGATAGTTTTTAAAAGGACTTGGGACAGATTTATGGAGGAGAAGTCGATCTATGGCTACCAATCTTGATCCTCCTTGATCTGAGATTGCAAATGCCTTAGCAGACCAGGTGCTCACAAGCAGCAGCAGCAGAAGGCCATTGCTTTCACATCCTGCATGTGAGCTCCCAAAGGCAGATGTGAGCTCCCAAAGGTGGGCCACTGCGAGTAGCAGACTGCTGGACTAGATGGGCTGATCCAGCAGGCTCTTTCTTATGTTCTTATGTTGTTTGGTAAATGTTTTGCTGGGGGTGATTTGTGAGAGATTTACATGCTTAATACCCACTTGCACTGGCTTGGAGCTGTTTTTCAGGCTAACAACCTACCTCATAGGGTTGGTGTGAGGACAAAATTAGGAAAGAGTTGGTGGGGAGAGAGCCATGTTTGTTTTGCTGGGGATGGGAGGTGTTTTGTGAGCTGGTGCATTGTTTGGTCATGGTGGGGGAGGGTGGCTGCCCATATTTGGGGGGGGCGCCAAACTCAGGTTTTGTCCCCGGGCTTCAGTTTGCCTAGATACGCCTCTGCCATTTGGCCACCCCTGGTCCAACCACTCACTCAAACACTAATATGTAGAACTCTGCCCACCGATCTGTGTTTCTGGAAGACATGATGCTCATCACAGGACGCTCCTCGTAAGTCCCAGAGTTTGTATCTCTCATCACAGCTCATTTTTTCTGACAGGGAGACAAGGGTGACCAGGGTCCTCCAGGGCAGCGAGGTCTGCCTGGGGAAAGAGGTCAAGAGGGCAATGCAGGCCATCCAGGGCCTCCAGGACCGCCAGGGCCTCAGGGACAACCAGGGCCCCTGCAGCAACCAGGTCTGCCCCTTCCAGGAAGCCCAGACTGTACTGGTATCATGGATGGAAACGATGGTTCTGAAAAGGTAAGATTTTTCCAGAGGGGGGTCACATATGGGGGTAGATGTGCAATCTATTACCTGGAGATGCAAGTATTATCATATTCTTGATGCTTGGCTGGCACACTTAAACAATGAAAAGCCTTTTGCTCCAACAAAGCTCAAACTTTTTTTTTCGCCAAAGGACTTGTCTCCATGCATTAATGTAAGTGTATGGGCCCACCCTTACCTCAGGAATAGACAGCTCGGCTCACCGGGCCAAAAATACCACACCTGCAGGATCAGAGCCTGGGCCAGCATAGTTGGGTACCTCCCAAGGTAACGAAGGGCTTTCTTAGGATTGGAGGTGCTCAGCTGATATACCGTTTCCCAATGGGAGAAATACTTGGCAACATTAGTGAATTCAGGGTGCACTTTCTGCCTTAAATCAGGCTGTAGGGATGCCAACCACCCCTGGGTGGTACTTGGGGACCACTCAGAATCACACCTCATCTCTAGACTGCAGAGATCAGAGATCCCTTGGAGAAAAGAGATGCTTTGGAGGGTGGTCTCTATGGCATTGAGGTCCTTGCAGAGGAGGAGTGAGGGGGAACTGCGCCGGGGGCGCACATGTGCCCTGCACCCCTGCCGCAGCACTGTCTGCCCCCACCACACCCCTGGAATGCCACACCACGACCACACCACATTGGCCCGGCCAATGCTCCGCCCGGGGCGTCACGCCCCACGCAGCCCAGTTGGCGCTACATCACTGGTTCTTTGTCCTCCCCAAGGTCTATCCCCAAACCTCCAGGAGTTTTCCCAGCCTGGCTCTGACAGCCCTATCCCACCACCACCATCAGTGGCCTGGGGGGACCTGGCAACCCAACCAGACCCCTTCCCCAATTGGCCTATCAGGCCTGGAGAGGTTTTTGATTTCCCATTTCCTAGAGGGAGAAGAGTTGGAGAAAGCGGACTTTCTCACGCATCTTTAAGCCCCGTTAATAGATCTAACAGATGCATAAATATGTGTTATTGTCCATTCTGGCAGGAAAAATAAACAGGTCCAGCTCCCGCGATGTTTGCATGGGAGCGGGAGCAGCGCCGTTTTTTAAAAAGAACCACCAATTTCATCATTGTTTTAAAAGGCGTGGGACAAGAGAAGTCTCGCACAGCAGGACCGAGTTAGACCTGGAAGCCTTGTGGAAATCATGGCTGAACCGGGATGGTTCGCTTTCTTATCCCAGGATATATTGGCCAGGGGGAAAACGTCCAGGTGTGTCTTTTCTCCTTCAACTTGTGAAAACATCATTAATACACCAACATATGATGTTGTTTCATTATTTTTCCAGGGAGATGCCATCCTCCGAGGCCCTCTTGGACCGCAGGGTCCACCTGGCCCTGCAGGCACTCCTGGACTTCCAGGATACCCAGGGCATGAAGGCCCCGAAGGACCTCCTGGCCCCGCAGGCCATGACGGATTGCAAGGTGTTCCAGGATTGCCCGGTGCACCAGGCCAGCCTGGCCCACCAGGATCAACTGGGCCACCAGGTCTTCCAGGGCAACAAGGGGCAGAGGGACCCATTGGCCCTGAAGGACAATCTGGGCTTCCAGGCCATGCAGGACAGCCAGGACCCCAAGGATATCCTGGGAAGGCAGGGACTCCGGGAGATGGAGGGTTTCCGGGAAAAGATGGGTCCAAGGTAACCAGTGCCATAATTATGAACATTTGGGACAGATGGGAAGCCAGCAATGGAAAAATGGGAATGGTGAGGAAAGTAAACTTCAAGTGGTGGGCAAGAAGAGGCTGATGAGATATGTGGAGCTTTTCCGCACAAACCATTAAAACGTTTTGAGGCAGGAAATAAAACATTTCTTGCATGGAGTTCCGCATTGTTTTTCCCCCTTTTGGCTCTGAAAGCAGTTTATTTCCTACATCAAAACGTTTTCAGTGAATCCCCTTTAACATGTATGTGTTTTATGAATATTTTTATTTAATGCTCTAGAGCAGTAATTTAATAATTTGAATCCTACGCCGTTGTGTTTGGGGCCAGCAGTGGGGCTGCATTGTGATGAGGGGAACGTTCACTGATTGAGTATACCTTGAGTCAAAGGACTGGTGATAGGAACTGCTATCGTAGAGGCTATCAACTCCTAGCCTAGGGCTTACTTCTAAAATTCTGTTTTCAAATGTCGATGCAGCTTTCTGCCTCAAGACTTAGAGGGATAACGTGCATACGTGTTATCTTTGCAGGGCCAGAAAGGGGAGAGGGGCCTGATGGGAGAAAAGGGGTTCAGGGGTTTGCCTGGTCCACCGGGGCCCCCAGGCACATCTGATGAGAATAAGGTAAGGGGGAAGCAACCCAGCCCTGAGCCAACGTGTTACTCCTTTTACTCACCTGGGATTGTTTTATGGTGGCCATACTAATACCAGGTTCTACCGGGAAGGAAGAAAAGGCAGGATTGTGTATGTTGCCTTCCACTTGCTTTTCAAAATCAAGTTTGTAGACCTCCTGACTCCAGACATCTGTGTGAAAACACAGAAGAAGATCCTGGTTGCATTTAAGCTATAGGAATGGGACTTCCGTTGCTCTGCCTCACTTCATGGGCAATCTGATTACCCCACCGCTGTTTTGGTTTCTTTCCTGTCTGCATCATCTGCAACCAGTGTCTACAGCTCTCCCTGGAGAGCAAGGTTTGATTCCCTACTCCTCCGCATAAAGCTTGCTGGATGACATTGGTCCAGTCACAGTTCTCGCAGAACTCTCTCAGCCCACATGGAGGCAGGAAATGGCACCCCTCCACCCCCAGAAGACCTTTGCCTTGAAAACGCTATGATTTGACAGAACTTTCCACCATCACATAGATCCTGTAAGCAAAACAAAATTATGCAAAATATAACCAGCAATGGTGTACCTAGGCAAACTGGAGCCCTGGGCAAAACCTGAGTTTGATGCCCCCCCCCTCCCCCCGTGGGCGGCCACCCTCTCCCACCGTGACGAAACAATGATTTTTTTCCACCAGGCCATTTCAAAGTCACCATCACAATACAGAACATGCCCCAACTCACAAATCTGAACACAGCAATGGGCCATGCCACACAGCAGAAATATTTTTGAAAACATTTTCAAAATGCTTTCAAAATGTTTTATTATTGCTATTAAAACATTTTATGGTGTTGTATCCAGTCCCCCCAATTGAGGGAAACAGCATCACTTTCAATGTTATTTGAACTGGGGACCCCAGATTCTCCCTTTAAGGTGGATTTAAAAGGAGAATCTGGGCTCCCTCGTTTAAACAAGTGATGCTGGAATCCACCCCCAAACAGCATTATTTTCAATGGTGTTTAAACTAGGGAATCCAGATTCTCCTTTTAAATCTACCTTAAAGGAAGAATCTGGGGTTTCTCAATTTAGACAACATTGAAAGTGATGCTGTTTTGGGGAGGATTATCCCCCACCCTGAAACAGTATCACTTTCAATGTTTAAACTGAGGACGTCAGATTCCCCCCTTAAATCCATGCCGAAGGGAGTGGATTTAATAATAATAATAACCTTTATTAGGCATTGAGAGAATGAAATAAAGAAAGAAAACAAGCATTGGCAGGAAGGGGGTGGATTTAAAAGGAGAATCTGGGGAAATTTAGGGTGTGCCTGCTGTCAGGGGTGCAATTATTAAGATAGCAGCACCAAAATTTCAGAGTATCTTCGTGAGACCCTACTGATGATACCACCCAGGGTTGGTGAAGTTTGGTTCAGGGGGTCCAAAGTTATGGACCCTCAAAATGTAGCCCCCATCTCCTATTAGCTCCCATTGGAAACAATGGGGGATGGGTCACTCCCTTTGGGAGTCCGTTACTTTGGACTCCCTAAACCAAACATCACCAAACCTGAGTGATATCAGGAGAGTCTCCCGAAAAATCCCTGAAATTTTGGTGCTGCTAGCCTAAAAACCGCGCCCAAAAACGGAAAAACACTGAAAATACAAAAAAATCCACAAACAAAACTGCAGTTTTTGCGCCTCCCACAAGGGGGCGCCCTGGGCAACTGCCCACTTTGTCCAATGGGAGGAACGCCTCTGATAACCAGCTCTGGGCAAAAACTGGCTGTTTGTATCTCTTTTGTAAAGAAAACATAGCTCAGGCCTAAAGGATGTAAAGCACCATGATGTCTTTGACACTTTTGCTGGCACCCACCAAGTGTTTTCAAAAAGTGGGGGGGGGAGGGCTTTTGTCCAGCTTGCCTTCTGATAGGGCATGGAACATTTGATTGACTGTGCAGATTTTTTAAAATGTTGGTTCAGCAGCTGTTGCCATCAGGGCTCAAGTGAAGGTAAGCTGCGGCAGCCTCTACTTGGCTCCACTTCTTATGGCAGCCATTTGTGGCTGCACCCACCATGCTGTGTGTGGATCCCAAGGTCCCCAGGCTCAAAAAGCTTGAGAACCCCTGATGTAGGTGGTTCTGAATGCTTTACACCACAGGTGTCAAATTCGCACCCTCCAGATGTTATGGACTACAGTTCCCATCGTCCCCTGCCAGCGAGTTTGACACCTATGCTTTACACTGATGCTCTCCTCCCCACCCCCCTTCTCTCTTAATAGTGTAATACCGACTCGAGACTAATTGGTTCTCCAGGTCCTAAGGTAAGTACGAACACCACATTGCAACTGATTTCCAGGTGACAGAGATGGATTCCACACAACAAAAAAAGATCTGTTGTGTATTTTGTGTTCCCATCACACAGGAGAACACAAGCATTGTCAACCAAAATGGATCTTTCTTTCCCGCTTGTTGCACAGAGCTCTTGTCAGTTTCTGCCCACCATTTTGGGTGCTGCTGGAGATTCTCCATGAAGATTCCCTGTGGAGGTTTCCTCTGCTTGCACTCATCCATTTGCTATTGCTCTGTAAAAAGAAGCTGAATAAAGTTTGTTTAGCTTAGCAATCCCATGCACAGGTCATTTTTCCCTTTATTTTTGTTTTGAGGGGGCCATCTTTAAGAATTTCCCAACCCAGAGCTGGCAACCTTGAATTATAACTAACCACCAGACTACAGAAATCAGTTGGCCTGGAGAAAATGGCAGCTTCAGAGGATAGATTCTATGACATCACAACCCCACTCTCCCCTCCCCAAATTCTCCCTCCAAATCTCCAAGTATTTCCCAGAGTTACCAACCCCAGCTGCAGCATCCTTCTTCCCAGTCTCAAATTGCTATTGAGGAAACCTTACACTTACATGGCATTTGTTTTTGAAGTGTTTCTGCAGAACAGCATGGCTGCCTTCAAACTTTGTCCCTACTAATGTGATTCTATAGCAGTGGCGAAGCCACCAGGGGACGGGGGGTGCGGCGTGCACCAGGTGCACGATTTTGGGTCACGTGGGAGCCGCAAAATTCCCCCCAGACCCCTCCCCCTTCCCCCCACGGTGCCCCCCCACACTTACATTACAAACCGAGCAAGCTGGAGAACAGGCTTCAAAGGCCCTAGTGGGAACTACATTTCCCAGGGTCTCCTGGGAAATGTAGTTCCCACCAGGGCCTTTGAAGCCTGGAAGGGAACAGGCCTGTCCTCCAGCCTGCTCGGTTTCTAAAGTAAGTGTGGAAATGAGAGGATAGAAAAAATCACCCCCCTTGACACCCTTACTTTAAAAACTGAGCAGGTTGGAGGACAGCCTTCAAAGGCCCTGGTGGGAAATACATTTCCCAGGGTCTCCTGGGAAATGTAGCTCCCACCAGGGCCTTTGAAGCCTGGAAGGGAACAGGCCTGTTCTTCAGCCTGCTCGGTTTCTAAAGTAAGTGTGGGGGGGGGCCCCCGGAGCGGGCTGCTGCGTGTGGAAGGGTGCCGCCAGGGGGGCGCCGTGCTGGGGGAGAATCCAGAGTGCGCACTGGGCACACTCTGGCCCAGCTACGCCAGAGTTTCTCCATTTAAGTCAGTCTTTCTGGATCTGCCAGTATTAAAACTTGCTTAGTAACAAAGAGAGATTTGCAATCTGACCACCAATTTTGTTTCTTTTCTTGCAGGGTGAAAAGGGAGACCCTGGAGATTCGGTACGTAGCTAGAAGAAAATACTACTATCTCTAGCCTTCAAGGCACAGTGGTAGAGAAAGGATACTTTTTTTTGCTTTTAATTCCTTTCTATTGTTTCTGTGTTGTCCCTCTCACATAAAAAAAATGCTGCTTTCTCACACAGGTTTGCTGCAGCTGCAATGGGGGAGCAAGCTCTGAGATACATTTCCCAGACTTCAAAAGCCCACCTGACTTTTGGGTGCCTCTTACTTACCAGGAGGTATATCTGGAAAAATGTGTGTCCCTTTCAGGACAGATAGTCTGACACTTGCAGAACATCAAGCCCACTAAGGTCAATGGACTTATACTAGAGTAACTCTGCATAGCAGGAAGTCCCAATGCTTTACCCCCAACACCTCTCCTGGTGCCCACCAAGGTTTTTTACAAAATGGGTGGGGCCAGGCGGGGCATTTGCCCAGCAAGGCTATTAATTGGCTACTGGAGATTTGATTGGCTCTGCAGATTTTTTAAAAATGTTGCTTTGGCAGCAGTTGGCGCCACAACACAAGGACCTCCACTGTGTTGCCGTGTGTTGGAAATATAAGATAAAGAATTGCTGTGGCCTCGTAGTAATCACACATACAATTAAGAGAATCTATATATAAAAACACGAAATACCACTCACTGACTCATGCACAGAACTCAAAAACCACTGAACCTACAATGTTAAAATTTGGCACACCAGTTCATTATGTGGTTTAGGTGCTCACTGAGAAAGGATTTTTTCAAAATATTCAGTTTTACTTGAGTTATTACACATTTACTGTTTTAACTGTTCATCTCTGCGCGAACATTCTAAGGGCAAACCAGCCCCTCAGTCCACAGATATGCTGCACGAACATTCTAAGGATAACAGTTAAACACCACCAGCTTCAACAAACAGGCTGCAAAAAAGCATGCTGAATGTCACCCTGAAGTTAACAGACAGGCTGTAAAAAAGTACTCCTCCACCTACCTTCACGTTAACAACGCCGCTACAGCCAAATACAATCAAAACAGATTACAAACCACACTATCACCTTGGACTACTAAACATTTGTCGGGTTTTGCATATGGACATCAGATTGATTACTGTGCAGACAAGTTTACTGCTCTTGGCCTCTGATCACCCTGTGCTTGGTGTCATGCTCTGAAGTGGCGGAATGGGTCCCCAGGAATGTGCTGCAGTGGCGGTGCAATCCAGCTCCCTGCCCTTCAACCCTACCCTGAACCTCTTCACAGCCTTCTCACTCATCAGCATCCAATGGCAGAACAATTCCTTTCTGCATCTCGAAAATACAATGGCTACTTCCACATGACGTCTTTTGGAGCCCACCAGGTGAAAGAGCAATAACACATTGCATTAGAAAAAGACAACTACAGGAAGCTGCTGTAAAATATGCGAAAACAAACCCATCAGTCCACAGACAGGCTGTGAGAAAATATGCTGCATGTCACCCCAAAGTTCACAAACAGGCTGTAAAGAAGTATGCTGAATGTCACCCCAAAATTCATAGAGAGCCTGTGATGAAGTATGCTTAGCGAAGCATGGGTGCCCTGCTAGTGTATTATGTAAAAAGATTATGGGTGGGCAAAAGCTGCCAGGGAAAATTTCTGGATATTGAGTCTTGCATTTCTCTCTTTTTTCATCTTCAGAATGATAAAGGAAGTCCAGAGCTCTACGGTGCAATTGTCACCCACGTAAGCCAATTCCTGCCTTCTCCAAGATCTAGAGTGGGGGTTTTTTTGTATAGACAGACAGATAGTGTGTGTTTGCATGAGTGTGAATGCGTGTATTGGGTTGAATTGCAGCTTGTTTTTCTGCTTGAGAAAAAGGAAGATGGAATCCACGTTGACTATCAAAAAAAGGTTATGCTGGTTATGCTGGGAATTGTGGAACATGCAGGGACAATAGCAGTATGTCACAGGGGTGTAATAAGGGGGTGGGGAGAACAGTGCGAGATACAAAAAAGCCAGTTGAAGGCAACCTGTTGTTTTATTGGGCCTTCTAGGTTTCCATTCCCACTTGGAGCTCTGTGTCTTATCTGGCTGCATGTTCCTAAGCTTTTTGATTGCCTCTCCAAACTGTGGGACTCTCTGACCACCAGAGTACATGAATCTGTTAAGGGGGGCACAAAATGTTTCCACGGGTGTGCTGTTTGCCTGTACATCCGGACATAGGAGTTTCATTTTAGGATGTGCCCTATGCACCTAACCATTCTCTCTTTTCCTTCTAGGGTCCCCCCGGCCCTCCTGGAAATCCTGGGCTGCCAGGTCCCCCGGGCCCTCCCGGACCACCAGGTGTTTTTTATTTCAACGTAAATGTCTCTTCCACTTATTTCTGCTAGCGTGTTTCCAAATTGCATGACTGCAACTGTTGCAGAGGGGTTATGTGGCTGCGTGGCTTTTAGAGAAAGCTCTGTACAATGCTTGGAAAATCCAGGGACCTGGGGGCTCAGCTACACGTTATCTTTCCTCACCAGTTTACACTCATTTTCTCACATTGCTCACAGTGACATGTTAGCTGCAGGGAACTGCTTGTAAAAAACAGAGTGAGAGACAGAGTTCTTTCCTGCTGTCCTGGGATGGCAGGCAGCCCCTGGTCTTTGCTGCCCGATACTTAGGTGCTGCCTGATACTTGGGTGCAGCAGCAGTCCAGGAAGCTTTCCAGTCCCCTGGAGGGAGACCTGACAACGTGGAGGCTCACAACGACTGCTGGCTGATGTGGAATGGGGCTGCCGGTCCTGACCCCTCCTGCACCACCTACACAACCGCCCCAGGAGCCAGAGCCTAACTTTGCCATGGGTGACCATCCTGCCACAACCAAGAGGACCAACAATGCCAGGCACAGGAGCAGCCGTGTGGAGAGGCAGGAATCAGGCAGTGAGGAAGAAGCTGGACAACAGGCTGTATGGACCAGGAGGGAGAGACAGCTTGTGAGTTCTCCTCCCTTGCTTCTGAGGCCACTCAAGGAGTACAGGCAGGGGAACAGACGGCTGTGGAGTCCACCAGAGAAGATGCCCTAACCAGCAGGATCTAAGCTTTCAAGAGTCAAAACTTCAATGTATTGTTGAAGGATTTCACGGCATGAATCAACTGGCTGTTGTGGGTTTTCTAGGCTCTGTGGCCATGGTCTGGTAGTTTTTGCTCCTAATGTTTTACCCACATCTATGGCTGGCATCTTCAGAGACAGGAGCAAAAACTACCAGATCACAGTCATACAGCCCGGAAACCCCACAACAGCCAGTCAAAGCTCCCTAAATCAGTGGAAACCCCACAACAGCCAGTCAGATGCCACCTAAATCAGTGGTTTTCAAACTGTGCTCCAGGGAACCCTTTGGGGTTTGGGGTGCTCATCATGAGAGTCACCTATCCCTGAAAGACAACTTCATAATTACTACCAATCTTCCCAGGATTGTGTGGCTGGTAGGGACTGTAATATGTGTTTGTGATCATGCTTTCAATTTTCACTGGCTGTACTGTCCCTTTCCTTAGTAAGAAACTGGATGGGTGCCCCAAGTGAACCAGGGCATGTCTTGGAACATGCCCCAGAATCCTCTGCAACAATCAGGCTTTTTCAGACAAGCCAACTAACTATCAGTCTGAGATTTGAGAATCCATGCATAACGGCAACAGAAGGTTTCCTCATTCCCAAGGAAGCGCCATTTATCATGACTCCTGGATCACATTAAATAATAAAGCACATATTTGCCATTCTACCTGATCTAGGTGTGATGACAAACTTTAGTTTCTCAGGAGTCCATCAGCTTCCAGTCTACTTGCTCCTTGCAAATTAGGAAGGGCGGGGGAGTGGGGAGCACATGAGCCAGATACTAAGCCATGCTTATTCTTGGACTGGTGTTTTGGTCAACTGAATCCAGCCACACAGATTCTACAGCAGACAACTGATGTGGAAAGGAGCCCCTAAAAGGAGGAAGATTTGACAGCCATACTCTTTATTGTTAAAGAAATCCCTTTTGTGTACAGAAAGGAGAGAGAGGTATTTGAGCTATCTAAAGCTAGGATGGAGAGAGGTAAAGAGAACACATTTTGCTTTCTTAGAGGTGGGAGGGGGGGGAAGACAGCCGGAAGGGAAGACGTCACAGAGATTAGCTATCAAAGAGACAGTAGCAGAACACACAATGGAAGGGGTACAGAGAGATCTCACCTGTCCACCTTACTAGCTCTATAGCCCTCACTAGCATAGAAGAAGGAGGAAGAAGAGGAGAAGAGCTGGTTTTTATACCTCACATTTTTCTACCTTAAAGGAGTTTCAAAGCAATTTACAAACTCCTTTCCCTTCCTTTCCCCACAACAGGCACCTTGTGAGGTAGGTGGAGCTGAGACAGTTCTCAGAGAATTGTGACAGGCCCAAGGTCACCTAGCAGGCCTCATGTGGAGGAATAATGAAACAAATCCAGATTAGAGTCTGCCACTCATGTGCTTGGTGCAGACACATATTGCAATGTCCTTCACTTCCAACAAAGAAATGCTGGGAAAGTTAGGGTGGCCTGATCTACCTGCTGCTTTAACCCATTTTCTCCCATATTTTTGGGACTGCTTGGCACCAATTTCTCTTTTTCCTTTCCAGAGAGCTTATCCCATCCAAGCCAGGCCATACTGCAAGTGCCCAGTAAGTTTGTCTCACTTTTTCCATGGGTCCTATCTCCACACGTTATTTCTGGTTGCTGCAGCTCAGCCAATCTAATATTGCTCATCTCTTTCCTGCCAGCTGACCGTGAGTCCATCTGGGTATACAGGTATATCTTCTCTTCTTTGCATACTGCAATGTTTCTGTTTGAAACTTTCTCAAGTATGTGACTGTCCTGTGTGTCTCGTCACTTCTCAAGTTTTAAATTCTGTGTTTTAATGAATAACTGTTAATTGTTTATGCTTTTATTACACTTTGTTTTGTCAGCCACCTTGGGCAGGTTCCCTAGAGAGGCGGCATAAGTATTTTTCAAATATGCAAAAGACTCCTTGGCTATAATTCCTAGCACATGGTAAAACTAACGCTGGTTAAGCTATGTATCTGTATCCACACACCATGGACAGTGGTGGGATTCAGCTGGTTCGCACCTGTTCAGTAGAACCGGTACCTAATTTTTTTGTTAAAAGCGGCTTGCAGAGCCCCAGAACAGCTGGGCACCTTGCTGCCCAGCTGCTGTGAGGCGCTAAAAGCCCCGTCAGCCCCTCTCCTAGGGGAGGGGAAGTGAGGGAGCTTTCAGAGCCCCCTCTCCTGGAGGAGCAAGGGGACTTCAGAGCAGCAGCAGCAAGGCCCCGTTGCCCCTTCTCCACCCCAAGATGTTCCTCCACAGCAGGTAAGTGGGCAACGGGGGGAAGGGACACGTGGTGGGGGGCACGCGGCGGGGAGGCAAACCAGTTGTTAAATTATTAGAATCCCCTCACTGACCATGGACAACCTGAGTTAATCTTATCCCAGCAGAGTTTTCTTGTATGAGAAGTGAGAAAGGAAGAAGAGACAGATCTGGGTGTGTGCACTGCGCAAAAGTCGGGTTCAAGCATGTTTCTCTTGAATCCTGATTAAATTAGGTGTCTGAAGGCAGCCTGCATGAGGGAAGGAAACCTGCAACAAATGGTCAGGTGGGATTCTTTTGAATTGCTCACTGGGCCTGTCAGCATAGTGGTGTGTGAAGCTGAGGCATCACTATGCGTGCAAGAGCTAATATGTACAGAAAGGCTCTCCTGCTGTCAGCAGAGTAATTAAAAGGGTAGGCAGCAAAGGTACACAATCTGATTAAGGAGTAGATAAAGGCTTATTCAGAAACTAACTTTTTTGATAGTAAAGAGGAGAGTGAGAGAGAGGGTGTGGGGGTCTTAACTACATGACTAGCTGAGAAAGAGGGCAAGAGTGAGATGTCTAAGAAGAAGGAAGATATTGCCTTCAGAGTAACGATCTGCAGACAGACAAGGAATGACATTTAACATAAGAACATAAGAACAAGCCAGCTGGATCAGACCAGAGTCCATCTAGTCCAGCTCTCTGCTACTCGCAGTGGCCCACCAGGTGCCTTTGGGAGTTCACATGTAGGATGTGAAAGCAATGGCCTTCTGCGGCTGTTGCTCCCGAGCACCTGGAATGTTAAGGCATTTGCAATCTCAGATCAAAGAGGATCAAGATTGGTAGCCATAAATTGACTTCTCCTCCATAAATCTGTCCAAGCCCCTTTTAAAGCTATCCAAGTTAGTGGCCATCACCACCTCCTGTGGCAGCATATTCCAAACACCAATCACACGTTGCGTGAAGAAGTGTTTCCTTTTATTAGTTCTAATTCTTCCCCCCAGCATTTTCAATGAATGCCCCCTGGTTCCTAGTATTGTAGGAGAAAGAGAGAGAGAAAAATTTCTCTCTGTCAACATTTCTACCCATGCATACGATTTATATGAACTTCAATCATATCCCCCCTCAGACGTCTCCTCTCCAAACTAAAAGAGGTCCCCTAAACAGCATGCAGCCTTTCCTCGCATAAGGAAGGTGCTCCAGTCCCTCAATCATCCTCGTTGCCCTTCTCTGCACTTTTTTTCTATCCTCTTCACAATATCCTTTTTTGAGATGTGGTGACCAAGAGACTGAACACAGTGCACTCTCAAGTGTGAGTCTAATCACCATGGCTTTATATAAGGGCATGACAATCTTTGCAGTTTTATTACCAATTCGCTTTCCTGATTATCCCCGTAGCATAAGAGTTTGCCTTTTTCTACAGCTATGCCATACATTGAGTTGACATTCCCATGGAACTATCCAATTAAGGCAGCCCAAATCCTCTTTCCTGGTCTGTGACTGATAGCACTGACCCCTGTAATGCGATGTTATGTGAAGTTTGGATTTTTTGCCCCTATGTGCAAACTCACTTCTTGCATTTTGCTACATTGAACTGCATTTGCCATTTCTTCCAGCCCACTCACCTAATTCTATCAAGGAATCCGGCTTTGGAGCTCCCTCGCAATCCTTTGTGGTTCTCACCACCCTACATAAGCAATTTGGTATCATCTGCCAAACTTCTGGCCACCACGCTACCCACCCCTACTTCCAGGTCATTTATGAATAGGTTAAAGAGCACTGGGTCCTAATAATATCGGATCCTTAGGGGACACCACTCCCACATTTCTCCATTGTGAGAATTTCCCATTTACACCCACTCTTTTAGCTTCCTGTTTCTCAACCACAAGTTTTTAATCCCATAGGAGGACTTCCCCTCTTATTCCTTCATTAAGCTGAGTTTTCTCAATAGTCTCTGGTGAGGAACTTTGTCAAAAGCCTTTTGGAAATCCAAGTGAGACAATGTCCACTGGTTCCCCCTTATCCACATGCCTATTTACATCCCTCAAAGAACTCTAGTGGCCAAGTTTGTAAAGACAGGATTTGCCTCTGCAAAAGCCATGCTGACTCTTTCTCAGCAAGGTCTTGCTTTTGTACATGTTTATAATTTTATCTTTTAATGACAGATTCTCTACTAATTTACCAGGAACAGATGCGTCAAAACTGACTGGCCTGTAATTTCCCCGGTCCCCTTTGCAGATCCTTTCTTAAAGATTGGTGTGACATTGGCCACATCTTCCAAAGTCTTCTGTGGGATGGAGCCTGATTTTCAAGGATGCAAGTTGCATATTAAAAGTGAGAGAACATCAGCAATTTCATGCTTGAGCTCTTTAAGAACTCTTGGGTGAATGCAATCTGGGCCAGGGGATTTGGTAGCATTTAGTTTATCAATGGCTGCCAGAACTTATTCCTTGTCTACCACTCATTATCTTCAAGTTAGTTCCTCGGATTCACCTCCTAAGAAGCTTGCTTGGTTCCAGGTGCAGGAATTTTTCCTCACCTCCTCTTTGGGTGAAGACAGATGCAAAATTCATTCAGCTTTTCTGCAATCTCCCTGTCATCTTTTAGTTAACAATCCCCTTTGTTCCTTTTGTCATCCTAACGGGCCTACACAGCTTCCCTTGCTGGCTTCCCACTGCTTTTTGATGTACTTGAAAGACACTGTTTTACATTTGCTGGTTTTGATGTTCACAGCCATCGTTCCCTCATAATCCTTTTTTTGCCTCCCCTTACAGCTTAACTTGCTTCTCTTTTGCCACCATTTGTGTTCTCTCTGGTATTCTTTATCAGTTAAGTTGGACTTCCATTTTCTAAAAGACATCTTTTTTTCCCTAATAATTTCCTCAGCGTCCCTTGTTAACCATGGTGGCTTTCTTTTGGACTGGGTGCTGCCTTTCCTAACCTGTGGAACACATTCCAGTTGAGCTTTTAAGACTGTGTTTTTAAATAACCTCCAAGCATCTTGGACATTTTTGACTCTCTTGCTTTTGCCTTTCCGGCTTCCCTTTTTCAAGCACTATCCCCCTCTTACTCTTTGAGTAAATTTCCCTTTCTGAAAGGCGCATCGTCTTAACTTCCTACATTAGTAGTTGTCACTTTGTTCAAGCATGCAGAGATACTGCTGAATCATGACAGCATTGTGGTCGCTGTTCCCCTAATCGACTCCAACAACACTGACTTCCATCGAGGTCCTGGGTCCCACATAGAATTAGATCTAGGATCACCTTTCTCTCTCCCTTGTTGAGTTTCCAAGTAATAAATACCATCTTGTTCTAAGCTACAGTCATTTAGCATATCCAGGAATGTTCTCTCCTTACTATGACCTGAACATGCATTTTTCCAGTTTATGTGGGGATAGTTAAAATGTACATGTACCACGACATTATTTTTTTGCTTCTTGTTGGCCTCTCTAATTTTTCTTTTTTTCCATCTCACAGAACTCCTCTTGTCGCTTTGGTCCCGGAGGGGGACGATAATATATTCCTAATGTTAAACTATGCTTCACCCCTGGTATTGATATCCACAGTGCTTCTGTAGAGGAATCAGCTCCCCCTGCATTGTCTATTTTATGTGACACTATGCTCTCTTTGATATAGAGGGCCACCCCACCCCCAATTAACAGGAGAGAAGGTGCTGATGACCTCACTATTTTAACTGTCTTCTTGCTGCCTCCTGTAGTGTCTTCTTTTTGTACAACAGATGTTGCCTTTGCAACAACACTTATTCCCTTCCCTTGCACTTGAGCTCTTGAGCAAAGGGGAGTTTGTAAAGATCTCAATGCAAGCAGCATTTCGATGAGCTTGATATCAGTGAAAGCAGTGGGGGCTGGCAGGGAGGACATTGAAGCCTCTCCATCAGGGGAGATCCTTGTTTTTCTACAGCTGCCAGGAAGTAACAGTAATTCTGATCCACTCCTTCCTTCCAGATGCTGACTTGCCTCCGAAGGACTCTCCTGAGGGAAACCAGAATGGATTAAAGGTGTGTCCTTGGTTTTCTTTGTCAGCTTGTCCTTTGTGAGTGAGTTTGGGGCAAAGAGTTGCCACCTGTGCAGACTAACTGCAGTCTAAGCCCACTACAATGAGTGTGCTTAGACTGAAGAAAGTGATTGCACTGGGAACTGTGAAGTCGGAGTGTTGCTATTGTAGAATAAAATGATAGTGGAAAGTGCCGCCAGGTTACAGCTGATTTATTGTGACCCTGTAGAGTTTTCAAGGCAAGAAACATTTGGAAGTAGTTTGCCATTGCCTGCCTCCATGGCGGTTGAGAAAGTTCTGAGAGAACCGACTGGCCCAAGATCACCCAACAGGCTTTATGTGAGGAGTGGGGAATTGAACCTGGTTCTCCAGATTAGAGTCCCGTCACTCTTAACCACTGTGCCATGCTGGCTAATTATTAAATCAAGGGCAGTTCTAATTGAGGCTTGGTAAGTTTCAGTGGGTGATTCCACATGGGCCAAATATAACAGGTTCAGGGGTATGAAAAAAGTATTATGGGGGAGAACTCACCCCCAAATGCTTCTGATCCGTTACATTTGGCTGAATCTGGATTAAATGAAAGTTGCTAAATTAGCGACTTTTCCCCTTTAACCTGAGTTTCAGGCACTTCCTGCTTACCTGTGTGAACAAGCAGGAAGGGTTCTATTTCCCTCCTTTCGTCCACCATTATGGTGGATTCTCCAGGCAGCAGCCATTTTGTGCTGGTAAGTGGTGGTGGGGATTCTCGGGTGGGCGGGATGCGGTTCACAGAGGAATGCAGCATTTCCTGTGCAAACCATGCTGCATCCTGATACCAGAGCCCCAGCAATCCTGGATGGCCTTTGGCTCTGCCACAGGCAACGCAGGTCCATTTAACTCGTTTGTGTTACCTGTGCAGAAGGGGCCAGTGAGGTTTATGACGAAAGATTTCTTTTCTATCTTGCCTTTCAGAGCTCCAACTTTGTCTTCAAATCTAAAGAGCTAATGTTCAAATCCACCTCTGCCATTCCTGAAGGCAGCTTGGTCTATGTTAATGAAGGGAGTGACGCTTTCTTCCGTACCCCCAAAGGATGGAGCAAGATTCTGGTAGGGTCTGCTTAGACCTGGGTATGTGGGGAGGGATTGTTTCTAACTATGTACTATGTACAATAAATATATAACATTTTGTTTACTGACTTTGTAGATGTGCACTACTTGGGTTTCTTTCATGCCTGCCTGATTATAAATTTCAGGTCAGACTGGGCCATTTCCTCCTTTGAGGGAGAGAGGGAAGAGGGCTATAATTGTGTAGCTTGGGTCACTTGCTTGAGTTATCTGGCAGTAATGGTTTAGAGGGCAAATCTATTTTAAATGTTTACTGTAAGAAAACAAATGATCACTGTCATGTTTACTATCTGCTCTTGCTTCTTGGTCAGCTGGAGGATTCTGACTCTCTGTTTGCCGCAGATGACCCTTCAGTGTCTACAGAAGGAAATGAGGTGAGGCATTCCCCCAAGCTCCTGAGTTGGCCCCGATGCATGGCATAAGCCCTGTTGCTCAAGTGGGAGCACCTGGGCCACTGATTGCAATTGCAAGAACTAGTTGAAGTCTTGCACAGTGCAGGTGAGCCTCTCCTTCAAAACAAAGTCTGATTCTGTTTTTCAGATCTCTACCAGCGTTTGCTTCAAGAGCAAACAGTTCTGCATAGTATTGTCGAAGGCTTTCACGGCTGGAGTCAACTGGTTGTGGTGGGTTTTCCGGGCTGTGTGGCTGTGGTCTGGTAGATCTTGTTCCTAGCGTTTTGCCTGCATCTGTGGCTGGCATCTTCAGAACTGTATCACAGAGAGAAGTGTGTTACACACTGTGTCCAGTGAGAAGGGATGTTTAGTAACCAGTAACCACCCTGGGACAGATGCAGGCAAAACGTTAGGAACAAGATCTGCCAGACCACGGTCACACTGCCCGGAAAGCCCACAATAACCAGTTCTGCATAGATTAGCAAGGATTGTCTCCCTGTAAAATACGTTGTGTGGCAAACTAGATATTTCACAATACTTTGTGTTACTTTCCTGTGTGGGATTTTGGGGGGCAGGGGAATATTTTGCAGCCATGAAAGCCTTGGTAGGCTGAAGGGCAGTCTTGTGGGGAGATGGTGCTTTACACTTTTCCTCTCCCACAATTTATCCACTCACCATTGCCCCGTCCAAAATGCTTTTCTCCCAGTGGAAGAAAAAGTAAGATCTGAATCTCCTCACTCACAGGTAGGAAAACAGCTTCTGTGTTTGTAGGGGAAGTGCTACTGTTCTGAGTCAAGAAAGAAGCAGCTCATAGATCCCCTGGAATTACAGCTCATGTCCAAACTACAGAGATCAATTCCAGTGGATAAAATGGATGCTTTAGAACAGGGGTGTCAACTGGCGCTTCAGATGTTCATGGACTACAGTTCCCACCAGCCAATTGGCCATGCCAGCAGGGGCTGATGGGAATTGTAGTCCATGAACCATCTGAAGCACCAGAGTTGGGCACCTCTGCTGTAGAAGGTCGACTCTATGGCCGTTTCCGCACGGCCCATTAACAACGGCCTGGGGGCGGTAAAAACGCCGCCCCCAGGCCGCCGTTCGCACAGGCGCCGCTGCTGCAATGCAGCAGCGGCAACCTGACTCCGCTTCCCTCCCCCCAGGGCGGCCTCAGGCCGCCCTAAACAACAACCCTTTAAAGGGTTGTTGTTGGGGAGGAAGTGTCTTCCCGGTGGCGCGGTGCGAACCGCGCCACCGGGAAGACGCTGTCTCCCTTCTGCGCCCCACTCACGATGTCCTCGTCGTTGTCTGCTGGGCGTCGCAGCCCCGCCCACACTGTCCTCCGACCTCCAGGGGTCGGAGGGCAGCGTGGGCGGGCGAACGTACCACCAGCAGGCATCCTGAAAACATCGTAAGTAGCAGAAGGGAGAAGAGGCGGCTCCGTGCGGAGCCGCCTGCCGTCTGTCGGCCTCTGCTTGGCCCGTTTGCATGCTTGCATGCGAACGGGCTTCCGCCCCCACGCCGCCAGAACTCTTGGCGGCGTGGGGGCGAATGGAGGCCGTGCGGAAACGGCCTACGGCATTGTATCTCACTGAGGTCCCTGTCCTCCCCAGGTTCCATCTCCAAATCTCCAGCAGTTTCCCAACCTAGATCTGGCAACCTATCCCCACCCCAGTGGCCAGGGGGACCAGGCAACCCTAGCACAGATAGGAAGGACAGGTTTGATTCTCTATTGCTGGAGTCACCAGAAGCAGGAAGCAGAATTAACATGTCCCTCCATTCCCATTGGTATTGTTAAATACCCCCTTCCTATTCTTTCCATATAAAAAAGGACCTGCTATTCTCTCCTATAAGAGAATATTGTGAGCTGTAATCGGGGGCACTGTTTGCTCTCCCTCCCGTTCATGACATGAACATCACGATAATTGGCATTTTGCTAGAGGTAATTTATTGGAGAAGTTTATCTTGGTCTTGCAAGAGTTTTCTGCAAAAACCAAACGAAAATTCTACTAGTGGGACTGTGGAAAGAAATCTGAAAATATGTTGGCAATACTTAGTCTGGCCAGAGGGGATCAGTGGTCCAGTGTACTTCTTTCAGAACAAATAAATCCCCCCCCACCCCCAGTCATATTTATTACAATTGCATAACAAGTCTGTGTTGTATTGTTTAAGTCATCTTGGCATACAGTGTGAGTTGCATGATAAAGCTGGGCTTGTAAATAAGATTACGTATGGATAGTTCTGTGTGTATCTGCATTATTTATTGACCTCTGAAGAAGATCCAGTGGGATTGAAACGTGTCATGTCCTTTTGGGCAAGATTCTGGGATATTTTGTGTATGACCATAACAATTGAGATCTTGTGATTATTTTTGGTATATGTTGTGATGTTTTGTGTATGTTTTTAGGGATTGATGTATATTTTCTATTTAGTTTTTTATGTATAGGTTTCTATTGATAAGAGTTAAGCAGAGCTGAATAAAATATATATTTAATATATTTTAACAGACATCTGTCAGACTTCTCAACCTCTTTGGGTTCCTTGCCTGTCAGATTTTCTTAATGCATGGAGAGCAACAGAACTCTGACAGTGCCTTTATGCTGCATCCTGGTTGTCCTAGCGCAGTGATGGCGAACCTATGGCACGGGTGCCAAAGGTGGCACTCGGAGCCCTCTCTGTGGGCACGCGCACATAGAGTTCATCATGTAGGGGTGGAAAATCACCCCCCTCCCACACACACACCCATCTAGGCTGGCCTGGGCCGCTGAGCACGACGTGTGCGCACCGCGGTGAGCAGGGAGGACTCGGCTGGCGGGCCTGGTGCCTGTGCTCCGGGTGGCTGCTGCCGGGGGTGGGGGGGCAGAGAGGCTAGAGAGGCACAGAGCGGTGCGCTTGGGAGTTGCTGGATCCTACAGCAGGCTGGCCCCTGCTCGAGCGGGTGGGGCGGAGGAAGAGGGAGCCAACCGTTTTTTTCTAAACTAAAACCTCAGCATTCAGGTTAAATAGCTGGGTTGGCACTTTGCAATAAATAAGTGGGGTTTGGGTTGCGGTTTGGGCACTCGGTCTCAAAAAGGTTCGCCATCACTGTCCTAGCGTGCCAGATAATTGGGGAATGCTGCGTGGGTTTGGATTTGTTGTACTGAATCTAATCAAAACTGTCTCTTTCACATTCTCTCCAAGGAGCATTTAAAGCAGAGACAGCAGGGCACCACATCAGCAACAATTTCTCATGTGACACCTCTGATAAAACCTGCAGCCAGGCCTGTGAGTGGTGCTGTTCTGCCCTAAGAAAATAGAAGCAATACATACCACAAGGACACATCTTCCACCATGTGTCTTTTCTTCCCCTCCACCCCAGCCTTCTTAGGACCTTTCTACCATTCCCATTCTCTATCCTACAGCTTTTTAATATCCAGGAGTCCCTTCCTAGGACCCCAACAGACTGAATAGCTGCCTGCATCATCTTCTGCCTCTTGATTCTAGATTTCCTTGATTCTAGTGCTGGTAGGGAACAGGATGATGTGGAGGAAGGACAGTTTTGCTGGCCCAGGCCAAAGGTCCATTTGCCTGGGTTGGGAAGGATAAAGGGCAGGAAGAGTGGTGTACGTTTGGTTGGAGGTGGAATGAGATGAGAAAAGGAAATCCAATATTCTTATATAAATTTGAACTAAGCAGATAGTTCATAAGGACTAGAAACTTGGTAGATTTTTTTTAAAGTAGATATAGGACTGAATTATACCAAGTGCCTCATTGTTGCAATAGACACATAGCCCTGAGTAATATACTTATTGAAATATAAAATTCATAACTTCAGAATGCCAGTTAAATTTGATTGGCAAAAGGGTAGCTCAAAGGAAGTTTTGCAGGGCTTCTAGAAATTGTTCAGGCTGGACAGACCTTATGCAGGAAGAAGCATCATTAGTCTCTGTTTCTCTAGGTCCAAAAGAATGAAGCCCAAACTGCAACACCAACCAGCATCTCCAAGAAGATTCCTTCAGTGAGTTCAGTAGGAGCAGCCACATATTCTTTCATAGAAACTTGGGAACTGTAGCTTTTAAGGCGGAAATCTTAATAGGTAAACTGAGCGGACCTATCATCAGTAGGGTGGCAAGAAGCTACTTATCTGTTTTATTACAGAATGCAGTAAGACCTGAAAAAAACTTTCATTAGATAAAACAATGGATTTTTCCACATTCTGATTATCCTTGCTTCTAAGTTCCTGTTTCTTCCGGGAGTCAAGGGGTCAGTTCTGCATGTGTTTGCTCCCTCTAGTGGTCGATTTAACATCAAACAGTTTTACATCCAGTGTACCTCTGCAGATTTAAAATTGCAGGTTTTGTGCTGGATGCAGTGGCGTAACTAGGCAAACTGGAGCCCTGGGCAAAACCTGAGTGTGATGCCCCCCAGGCGCTTGCCCGGTGCAACACACACACACACGGCCCCCTTTTAGCTATGCCCAGTGGCGTATCTAGGCAAACTAGAGCTTGGCAGCCGCCCTCCCCCACCGTGACCAAGCAATGATTTTTTACACCAGGTCGTTTCAAAGTCACCATCACATTATAGAACATGCCCCAACTCACAAATCTGAACATAGAAATTGGGCATGCCACACAGCAGAAATAATTTTTAAAACATTTTCAAAATGCTTTCAAAATGTTTTATTACTGCTATGAAAACATTTTATGGTGTTGTATCCAGTCCCCCCAATTGGGGGAAACAGCATCACTTTCAATGTTATTTAAACTGGGAACCCCAGATTCTCCTTTAAGGTGGATTTAAAAGGAGAATCTGGGCTCCCTAGTTTAAACAAGTGATGCTGGAATCCACCCCCAAACAGCATCATTTTCAGTGGTGTTTAAACTAGGGAGCCCAGATTCTCCTTTTAAATCCACCTTAAAGGGAGAATCTGGGGTTCCCAGTTTAGACAACATTGAAAGTGATGCTATTTTGGGGTTGATTCTCCCCCACCCTAAAACAGCACCACTTTCAATGTTTAACTGGGGACCTCATATTCTTCCTTTAAATCCATGCCAAAGGGGGGGGGGAGAGGAAAATCTGGGGAAATTTGGGGGGTGCCTGCTGTCAGGGGTGCCATTGTTAAGCTAGCAGCACCAAACTTTCAGGGTACCTTTAGGAGACTCTCCTAATGATACCACCCAGGTTTGGTGAAGTTTGATTCAGGGGGTCCAAAGTTATCGACCCTCAAAGGTGTAGCCGCCATCTCCTATTAGCTCCCACTGGAAACAATGGGGGATGGGGCACCCCCTTTGGGAGTCCAAAATGGAAAACCCACTAAAATACCAAAAAACCCACAAACCAGCCCTGCATTTTTGGTGCCCACCACAAGGGGGCTCCCTGGGCAATTGCCTGCTTTGCCCAATGGGCATTACGCCCCTGGCTGGATGTAAAGCTGTTTGAAGTTGAACCAACCCCTAGATGGAGGAAAACAAATGCAGAACTAACTGACCCCAGAGCCGTAGCGAGGGGGAACTGCGCCCGGCGCATGTGTGTGTCCTGCGCCCATGCCACGCCCATGCCACACACCCGCACCAGTGCGCGCCCTGGGCAAGACGGCCATACCCCACCCCCTGGGTGCTACGCCACTGCCTGACCTTCCCCGGTCCCCCAGAGAAGCAGTTGCTTATAAGTGAGAAAACTGAAAACACAGAAAAGCCCAATATTCATTAAAATAAAGAACATCCTGTTGTTAGCTATAATACACCTTAAGTCTCACTCCAAAGCCCAGTTCTAAAACCAAGCCATCAAAGTGCTCTGTCCTTTATGAAAAGGCACACCTTAAAAATGTAGCTGTATGCAGCTTCTGGAAAAGCCAGCTAAATGGAGACCTTCCTCACTGACTCACTCAGGAAGGTCATTCTATAAAATAGGGGTTTCTACTGAGAATGTTCTGAATAGGCAACAGTGGACTTCACTGCCTACCAGCAAAGAAGTCCTGGATCACGATGCTTCTGTGCAGTTCTGATAGGGGGGTTTCCTAATACCCTAAGACCCATGATTCCTAATGATCCCCAATGTGATATAGAACTGTAATTGCCACAGTTCCAGGAATGGAACCATGATAGCTAAGTGAGGGTAGTTACAATTAGTAGCAGAGATTCATGCTTTTGAGGACTTGACAAGGTCCTTGCAAAGAAGGGAGGTTGCTAATGTCTATCTGGTTCGTCCAATTGACTGAGAAGCAGTGCTGATTATTTCTCACTAATGAACTGAGTCTTCTTCTTTGCCTGTAATATGTTTTATCCCAAATCCTTCCCTTTTCTAGCTTCGCCTAGTGGCACTCAATGTCCCTCTGACTGGCAACATGAATGGGATCCGTGGTGCTGACTTTCAATGCTATCGGCAAGCACAAGAGACACAGCTATATGGTACATTCCGGGCCCTCCTGGCCACACCTACTCAGGATCTAGTTTCACTCGTGAAGAGGACGGATCGGGATAGGCCTGTTGTCAACCTGAAGGCTAGTGACAAAATTCTGCTATCTTCTTTTCGGTGAAGGGATCCTTCTTGGTTGCTGGTGATGGAAGAGGCACTTTGTGGTTGCTTAGCACTTGCTCAAGTATTTGAGGGGGTAAAACAGACCTGAACAAGATCATGTACCACTGTTCTGTAATATGCAAATTGCAGGCACGTGCAGCTTCAGTTTGCTTCAGGGCCATGTGGTTTACCTTTCAACCTGCACAGTTCACTAACTGAAATTGGGCTCCCTGATTCATTGTTAATATTTTAAGAGGGGAGAGGTGTCTTTTTACAGGACATTTTTCTGGAAATGCTAAGAGTAGGGTTATGATTATTTAAACCGAACAGAAGGGTAATGGTGAAACACTCCCTCCCTTTTCCACATGGCCCCATAACTTGCATGTTATGTATATATGGGAGATGTGTGATCTTCATCTGAGAACTCAGAGGTTCTGCTAGACAGGTTCTAGGTTTCCCCCCATCCTTCTTTATTCTAAAAGGAAAGTCACCATTTTGGTGCTTGAGGACTCTAGTTGAGGAAAGGAAGAAGTTACTTTGGGAGGCTTGGACGCTAATCCTCAGGAATGGGTCACAGTTTCTACAGTTTAGGGCTGCAAGACATGGGCATGGGGCCTGAATATTCTGCTGATCATGTACCAGCTTGATGTTGTTTCCCCTCTAGGGTGAGCTGTTGGCAAAGAGTTGGAGTTCCCTCTTCAGTGACAGTGGGGCTTTGTACTTCAACACTCTGGGTGTTCCTATCTACACCTTCAGTGGGCATGATGTCATGATGGATCCTACATGGTAAGCACAGCCAAGGAGGAGAAAAGTGCTAAAACAGGGGATTTTCCACACTTCTTATTTTTGTTGCTTGGGTGTCTGTTCTGTGTCAGGGATTTGTTTCCTTTTCTGCATATGTTTTGCTCCCTCTAGTAGTCACTTCTGTGTTTCATCGCTGTATCGCGGGTTTCGAAGCACTTTTAAAGTACTCAGGAATAATCTATGTTCCATTCAACATAAAGATCTAAGTGTGGTTGTGCATGCTGCAGTGGAAGGTGCAGCATGCACTACTGCAGTTCAGAATAGTGCAAATTCTCTGTTGCTGTCAGAGACCCTTATTTAAGTATCACTTCTGTGGAAAAAACAACAGTATGCCCTGCACTGGGAACCATAGAACTTTGGGAAAAAACAGCATTTATATTGCTCCAGACAGCTATTAGCAAAACTCACCTTTTTGTAAAGTTGCGCCTGCCATTTTCTTTCCCATTCCTGCCACAGTAATTTCTTAAACCTGAGATAGCTCACGGCCTCAGCATGGAAAACAGTACATACCGGTAGTATGTATTGTCGAAGGCTTTCATGGCTGGAATCAACTGGCTCTTGTGGGTTTTCCAGGCTGTGTGTCCGTTCTTGCTCCTAACATTTTGGCCACATCTATGGCTGGCATCTTCAGAGGTATGTGACAGCAAGGTGTGTTTCTCTCTATGCCATAGAAAACCCACAACAGCCAGGAAATGGCATCATTGCTGTCAGGATCTAGTTCATCTCTTGGAATGATTGATGGCAACAGGAAAAAGGAGGGGTGTTCAGATGACCTGGATGTCTTCTTGTGCCTTGTGGTTGACCTCCTCTGCCTGCTGTTCAATTGTTTTTATGTTCAGGCCCCATAAGGCAGCTTGGCATGGCACAAAGCAACGGGGAGTCCAGTCGCAAAACCCAAACTGTCAGAATTGGCGGTCAGCGTCTAACCAGTCAGAAGGCTTTGCCTCATCCCCAACAAGGGGCCACTTCCTCACAGCAGGTGCACACAGATGCTCAGATCCCCTGATTGTCCTGTGTGTTGAGAATGCCTCCCGGTATCTGCATATGTGGTAAATGTCGTATCAGATGAGCAAAGACCATCAGAGGGATCTGGTTGTCGCCAAGTCTCGACTGGGATGAGCAAAAGAGGGCCCAGTCCCTCAGATGATGAAGTTAAAAGCAGACAGTTGCCTCTTCGCATCACCTTTGGAAAAGAAGAACCTGAGAAGAACCTGGACTGCGTGTCCCCAGTCTGGTAGTTTTTTGCTCCTAATGTTTTGCCTGCATCAACGGCCGGCATCTTCAGAGGCAAGTTACGGGAAGATGCGTTTCTCTCCAGAGAAACAGCCTATCTAGCAGAGGCATCTCATATGTGTCCTTTACTACTTCAGCCACCTACATAAGATCTCCTGTGAGAAGTCATGGATGTTCCTTTGCCCTAGTCCAGTTACATCTCCTTGGCTGCTTGTGGCATAATCTCTTTGAGAAATGCCTTTAAATGTTGGCATTCATATTATTCCTTTCAAGGGAATGGTGAATTCTCATGCAGAGTAGTGCAGTCTCAAAAATTTACGCCCTTCTAAATCCAGTAACTTCAATGAACTTAGAAAGGAGTAATCTGTTTATGATTATACTGCTTGCCACGTTTATGTGCCACTAGGTCTGAACTGAGGCAAAAGCACTGCCATATGCCACTTACAGGCAATGAATCCATGAGCACAGAGAAATTAATCCCATTGTCTCAGCAGCCAGGCCACATTCCCATGACTTTCATTATATTGATCAAATTTGTTTTGTAAATTTTGTTTTTAACTGTATGTTTTTACATTAGTGGCTTTTTTGTAATAGAATAAAATATCTCCAAACTAAAAATGTTTTTAAAGAAACTGTCATCTTTCTTTGGAGGAATAATATTATTTTCATGCTCTTCCACTGGTTGCATCCTGATGGCTTAGGACCCCCCAATCTTGTTAGCTCTCAGAAGCTTAGCAGGGTCTGCTCCGGTTAGTATTTGGATGGGAGATCAGAATTATAGCACAGAGGCAGGCAGTGGCAAACCAGCTCGGTCCATCTGTTGCCTTGAAAACCCAACAGGGTCACCATAAGTCAGCTGTGACTTGATGGCAACTCTCTACCACTTCTTGTGCGTGCGTGCGTGCGTGCGTGCGCGCCTTCTTTGGTTTACATTCTGTTCCACAGATAGATAATAGTAGAGTTGTACATTCATCCGCCACATGCTGGATCATCTCTGCTATAGAATGCTCTGCCTGGGTCCTAGTGCCTTCCTAGCTCTGCTTCCCTCCCACCCCACTTTGCCCCTCCCCCAGGTTCAAAAGCATAAATACATATTGGCTGCACCCTCCCCATGCTTCATTCCCAAGTCTCCAGAAATTTCTGAACCTGGAGCTGGCCATCCTAGGTGGGGCATAAATGAAATAATAAATGTAGTTAGACATGGAGGGACGGATGAAAGGTACTGTATATACTCGTGTATAAGTCGACCCGAATACAAGTCAAGGCACTTAATTTTACCACAAAAAACTGGGGAAACTTATTGACTCGAGTATAAGACTAGGGTGGGAAATACAGCAGCTACTGGTAAATTTCAAAAATAAAAATAGATACGGTCAGGCGCTATTGGGGGGTCTCTGCCACTGACCCCATCCCACCAATCCCAAGGTCTCTGCCACCGACCTTTCCATCCCGCAGCTTGTCCAGCTCAGCCAAGTCGACTGGTTGTCACCCGCCGAGAGCCAGGGGCCAGCTGCAGAAGGCAGAGACAGAGAAAGCAGCTCAAAGGGGGAAGGCAGAGAAGAAGGCAGAGGAGAGCGAAGCAGAGAAGGAGGCTGAGAAAGCAGCTGAAAGGGGGAGGCAGAGAAGAAGGCAGGAGAGAGCGAAGACGGGAGAGGAGGAATGCCACACAATACTTAAGTGGAACCCTCACTCGCGTATAAGTCGAGGGGGGGCTTTTTCAGCACAAAAAATGTGCTGAAAAAGTAGACTTATATGCGAGTATATAAGGTCACTTTTTTGGTGGAAAGGAGAGAAAGAAGAAGAGGAAGAGGAGGAAGAAGAAGAAGAAGAGTTGGATTTATATCCCCCCTTTTTCTCCTGCAAGGAGACTCAAAGGGGCTTACAAACTACTTTTCCTTCCCTCCTCACAACAAACACCCTGTGAGGTGGGTGGGGCTGAGAGAGCTTCGTAAAGCTGTGACTAGCCCAAGGTCACCCAGCTGGCATGTGTTGGAGCGCACAGGCTAATCTGAATTCCCCAGATAAGACTCCACAGCTCAAGCATCAGAGCAGGGAATCAAACCCGGTTCCTCCAGATTAGAGTACACCTCCTCTTAACCACTAAGCCACTGCTGTGCCACAGGGAGAGGTGAGGAATTGCTGATTGCCAGCAGGAGTATGGGGAAGGGGGCTCCCCTTTTCTTGGAGGTCCCAACAGAGTATCCACCTGAAACTGGACAAGCCAAGACTGGATAACTGGGTCATAGTTTCCCCAGGTAATTGCTACCGGATAAGAGAAGAAGCAAAAGCTGAAGACGGGGATAAATAAAGGCAGATTGGATGATGGGTAAGAAAAAAAGAAAGAAGGAAAAGGGGAGAGGCTGTGGTGCTTTCAGGGAAGGGAAAGAGGAAATAAGATGCCCCCACAAGTTCTACTTGTCCACAATACTGGACAAGTATGTCCAGTATTTTTGTTGTAATCACTTGGCATAAGGATGACCAACTTCCAGGGGGGCCTGGAGATCTCCAGTGATTACAACTGGCCTCAGACAACAGAGATCAGTTCATTTGGAGAAAATGGCTGCTGTGGACAACGGACTCTATGGCATCACACCTTATGAGGTCCCTTCCCTCCCCAAACCCCACCCCCAAATGTCCAACATTTTTCCAACCCACAGTTGGCAACCCTAATCAGGGAATCTTACGCCTCTCTGCAAATGCTCCAGTTCTACCATTTTCTGCAAAAGATGGTTGGCTTGAAGCCTGGCACCACCCTTCCCATTAATATCAGAGTGCGAATGACTGAGGGCATCAGTGATGGCACTGTAACTTTCCAAAACAGCTTCTGCAGCTTTTGTATGTGTTTTGAAAATTATTTGGGTACTTTTGAGTAAGGTTACAAAAATGATTTTAGAACTTCCCATCTCCTTGTGGAAGATGAAAAGGTGGTATAAATTTCATTGATAATACCAAATAATGTCAAAACAGTTCACGGCATGAAGGAAGTAATCAACAGCTGAATGGCCCTCCAGATGTAAAGAGTGACCAGTGCATGGAATAAACATGGAGTAAATACAGAGGCGTAGCTCCAAGGGGACAGGGGGTGTGGGTGCAATGCACCTACAGGGGTGTGACAAGGGTGTGGGAGGCATTCTGGGGAGGGGCAGGGGCAGAGGTTGCACCAGTGGACCGGGCGCTTTTCCTCCTTGATGCGCCTCTGAGTAAATGTAATAAAAATACAGGCTAATAGCCAATTAATATAAACACAATCCTCCCTCCCCTTCCAGGAATCAGTGTAAGACATTCTCATACATAGAATGTTAATATGTAGTTTATAACAAGGTTGGAGTCAGTGGTGGGATTCAGCAGGTTCACACTGTTACCACAGAGTAACGTGTTTACTAATAGTTAGCTAATAAGCTTGAGCCGACAAGGGCTAATTAAATAAATAATTTTTATTCCAAACCCACAGAGGGTCTGCTATAGAATCAGAGGAGTCGCCCTGAGTATACAAAAGTCACAGTTCTTATAGGATAAAGACAGCTGATGCATCATAAATGTTGCAAAGCCAAACCCTGTCAATTCATGACGTTTCAATATTCCCATCATTGTTAATCATGGCGATACATTGTTAAATAGCATTCTTAAGAATATAGTTTCTCACATGGCTTGACTCTCTTTCTTTGCTTTAATTCTGCTTGGTCAGTTATTTTTCTACACACACACTTTCTCAGCTCATTGCTAAGTAAAAGTATCTTTTCTTTGGAATGTGGGAAGAGACAACAGGGGCTGTTTTGGAAAGCAAAGTACCTTTTGCTATTTCTGAGCCGTAATTCTTAATACTAAAATGTCTTCAAGAAAACTTGCTTAAGTTACATATAAGTATACTTCAGTTGAAATAATCATTTAAATGCTTTATTTCTATTTTCTGGGTCTGTTGCTTTAGATATGTTTCAGTTGAAGACATTATTTTGTCTTTTCACACAAGCATAAGATGTATCTTTTTCTGGAATGTAGGAACATTGAATGCTTTTTCTTAACAAAGACACTTTTTCATGATTCTGTGAAATGACTTTAAGCTGTATTTCTGCCAGAATCTTTTTCTCTCCATTATTTTCCTAAATAATGGGGAGAAGGAAGAAATAACCTTCTGGTAAATCTAAAATCATTTCCTTTTTCTCTTTTTCTCTCTTTCTCTCACTTTCTACCACTTTCTATTTCCTTCTTACTTTCACTCTTTTCCTTCTGTGCTTACAACACCACTTCAGCAGAACCAGTTGTTAAAATGGTGCTTGTAAACAACCAGTTGTTAAATTATTTGAATTCCACCACCGGAACCAGTTGTTAAATTATTTGAATCCTGCCACTGATTGGAGTCCTTCTGGAAGGAACTACCTGCAGCTTCAGGCCCTCCAGTCAGCCTGAGAATCAGAGACCGAGTGAGGGGAAACTGCGTCTGGGGCACGTGCACGCACTACATCCCTGCCGCAGTGTCGGCTGCCCCGCCCCGCCCCGTCCCGGAACACCCCAGAATGCCCCTGCCATGCCTCCTATCAGCAGAGTTTAAAGCGGAGTCACTCTGGTAAGTTGAGAATGTTTAGTCTTCTTGCACTCACTGCAACCTCCTACCACTCTTGGAAAAGAATACTCTCCACGCAAGATGTTCTTTCCATAGGAAGGCTTTTACTTTAGCAGTTGCAAGGTTACACAAGTCTATCTATATATATAAAAAGCTAACCATTCGTTTGTTGGTCTTGCCCTAACGCCGAAACGGCTGGACAGATCGCCCCCAAATTTTCACATGATGTCCCTCCCTGTTGCGGGCAGGTAATCGGACCTTCAGATCGCCAAAAGTCCATACCTGAGCCAGGTAAAACGTCTTTTTCCTGGCACATCAGGCCATGAAGCTGTTTGTGTTTAACTGTCACCCTTAGAATGTTCGTGCAGCCTGTCTGTCTGTGACCTGAGGGCTTGGTATGAGGGTTTAGAATGTCCGTGCAGATGGGCAGAGATGAGCAGTGAAAACAGTAAATAGGTAACACTGTTAGGTAATACGAGTGGAAGTGAAACACATACACACTTTGCCTTGTGAGACATCAAGTGGGGTTCCCCCACACACACACACGCAGGTAACTTTCACTCTCTGTGCCTCACCCACTGCTACCACACAACACACATACACATCCAGCTCATCCTCACACACCTCACCCACTGCTACCACAGATCCAGCTCATCCTCACACACATCCAACCACCACTTACCCACTTCCTCACCCATATTCGCCACAGCTCTTTTACTAAAAGCGAGCTGGACTTTGCCTTTTTCTTCTACGAAAATCCACGGAGTGGGGGCAAACCAACACTACTGGCTCTGCTTCTTTTGCACGTGGCCCTTTAAAAACCCAGGGAGCTGGCCTCAATCTGAGCGCCTCACCAACCTGCCTCTGCTGCCTGACTGGGATAGCCTCCTTGCCCCAGTTCTGCCTTACCGAAGCCAGCACTGTGCGTGTCAACCAGCCTCATGGACAGCGGGATTCGCACTCTGGACAGTTCCGTTGTGGAATGGAAAGGGTTACCTTATGCTAAAAACCAAGACAGCACCATATAATAATGTGAATTGAAAAGGGATTCCATTTGACCACCAAGAAGAGGAAGAGGAAGAACAAGAAGAAGAGGAAGAGGAGGAGGAGTAGTAGTTTGGATTTATATCCCCCCTTTCTCTCCTGTAGGAGACTCAAAGGGGCTTACAACCTCCTTGCCCTTCCCCCCTCACAACAAACACCCTGTGAGGTGGGTGGGGCTGAGAGACCTCCAGAAAGCTGTGACTAGCCCAAGGTCACACAGCTGGTGTGTGTGGGAGTGCACAGGAGGCTAATCTGAATTCCCCAGATAAGTCTCCACAACTCCAGCTGCAGAGCTGGGAATCAAACCCGGTTCCTCCAGATCAGAGTGCACCTGCTCTTAGCCACTATGCCTCTGCTGCTCCCGAAAGGCTATGCTGGGGATCATTGGACCTGCATGGACATCTGTGTGGGTTGCGGACTGTGATGAGAAGGACAATTGCCACAGCAACGTGTGGCCGGGCCCCGCTAGTTCTATATAAGACTATAATACTATACAGAATTCTTCAGCTATAACAAAGTTCAACATACTCAGAACTCAATTCAGACTCTATGTCAACTCAGCATATACAAATGCATACATCAGGGATACTTTCCCACACCCACGCAACAGCCTCTCATTAGTCTAGAATTACTGTTGAACTAACCAATCATGTTAAAGGTTAATCTTTGCTACTTTTGCCCCTAGACTGACTGTCTCTGTCCTTTGGGTTTGCAAACCTCTACTAACTTGAAATGACCTTTTATGTGAACTTTTATTCTTTTTTTATATATCATGACACCTCCTCCATGGCCCGACCACACCTCCACCATTGTTCCACCCGGGGCGTTGCATCCCCCACTCCGTGGGCACTAAGCCACTGCTGAGAATATTGTGTGTTTTCTTTTTTACAGGAAATATTCTAATTCTTTAGCTCCCTTTGTGGACTCAGGGATACACAAGGAAAATTACTGAAGGGCTGTTTAGAGATTACAGCGCATTGTCACAGCATGTGTACGAAATGCCTATGAGACAGTGTCAAAAATGTTATACACCTTGGTGGAGGCCCCCTAGATTTTGAGGCCCAAGGCTTCAGCCTCCCTAGCCGATAGATGAATCCGGCCCTGCACCCAACCTATCACATGGGCTCAGGCTAGGGGTGCCAATCCCCCGGTGGTGGCTGGAGTTCTCTCACTATTAGAACTGATGTCCAGGTGGCAGATCAGTTCACATGGAGAAAATGTCCAATGTGGAAGGTGGATTCGATGGCATTACACCCCATTGAAGTCCCTCCCCTCCTCAGACTCCTCCCCCCAAATCTCCAGGTATGTCCAAATTCAGAGCTGGCAACCCTAGCTCAGGCAGTCTGAGTTTAGGTTTCCTAGATCCTAATGCAACACTTTCAGATGGTGCACCACAACTGAAGGCATGGTTTGAAATCCCACTCTGACACCATCTCATGTCTTTAAGGAGAAAATAGATCAATGCTGGAGGCAGTGGTGGTCATAAGAACTGTGTTACTTGGAACACAACAGCCAACTAACAGAACAGGCCACAACTAGGCCTCAGTAATTCTGACTCTGACAACTGTCTGGAGTCGCAACGAGATCTATTAAATAAATTCCTGAAGCAACGCAGGAGGGATGCCACCAACGTGAAGAAACTTCCTGGAAGTGATGCAGAGACAACAGGCCACACTGGAATAGGATGAAGTCTTGACAAGCAGCTTGTGGTCAGTCCAGAGCAGACAATAATCAGTTTGACAAAAAGACCAGCTCTATCTGACAATATAATAGACAAAATGTTTATTTACGTTGCTTATCATCGTTTGCAATACCAGTACAGGGCCTTGCTATATTGTCTATTGCCATCTCCAGGGGTATTTGCAAAATTAATTATTCTGTTGGTGGCATCCCTCCTGCGTTGCTGGAAATTTGGGGGTGGGGTTTGGGGAGGGAAGGGAAGGGAGCTCATAAGGTGTGATGCCATAGAGTCCGTTGTCCACAGCAGCCATTTTCTCCAAATGAACTGATCTCTGTTGTCTGATTGCAGGCACTGGCGTAATGCCCATTGGGCAAGGTGGGCAGCTGCCCAGGGCATCACCTTGTGGGGGGCATCAACATGCTGGGTTCGTTTTTGGGTATTTTTAGTGGTTTTCCATTTTTGGACTGCAGGGGGCGTAGTTTTTAGGCTAGCAGCACCAAAGTTTCAGCATATCATCAGGAGACTGTCCTTATGCTACCCCCCAAGTTTGGTGAGGTTTGGTTGAGGGAGTCCAAAGTTATGGACTCCCAAAAGGGGTGCCCCTATCCCCCATTGTTTCCAATGGGAGCTAATAGGAGATGGGGGGGCTACAGTTTTGAGGGTCCATAACTTTGGGCCCCCTGAACCAAACTGCACCAAACTTGGGGGGAATCATTAGGGCAGTCTCCTGATGAGACCCTGAAAGTTTTGAGACGGTGCCTTCAAAAATGTGCCCCCCCAGCCTGCAACCCCCATTGACAGGGGGCCCAAAGTTAGGAAAGGAGTTGATAATAAAACTGCAAGGATTGTCATGCCCTTATATAAAGCCGTGGTGCGACCGCACTTGGAGTACTGTGTTCAGTTCTGGTCGCCACATCTCAAAAAGGATATCGAAGAGATAGAAAAAGTGCAGAGAAGGGCAACAAGGATGATTGAGGGATTGGAGCACCTTCCTTATGAGGAGAGGCTGCAGCGTTTGGGACTCTTTAGTTTGGAGAGGAGACGTCTGAGGGGGGATATGATTGAAGTCTATAAAATTATGCATGGGGTAGAAAATGTTGACAGAGAGAAATTTTTCTCTCTTTCTCACAATATTGCAGAACCAGGGGGCATTCATTGAAAATGCTGGGGGGAAGAATTAGGACTAATAAAAGGAAACACTTCTTCACCACCTGACGTGTGATTGGTGTTTGGAATATGCTGCCACAGGAGGTAGTGATGGCCACTAACCTGGATGGCTTTAAAAGAGGCTTGGACAGATTTATGGAGGAGAAGTCGATCTATGGCTACCAGTCTTGATCTGCCTTGATCTCAGATTGCAAATGCCTTAGCAGACCAGGTGCTCAAGAGCAGCAGCAGCAGAAGGCCATTGCTTTCACCTCCTGCATGTGAGCTCCCAAAGGCACCTGGTGGGCCACTGCGAGTAGCAGAGTGCTGGACTAGATGGACTCTGGTCTGATCCAGCAGGCCAGTTCTTATGTTCTTATGTTCTTATGACAGCAATGCAGAAAACTCAATGCAGAACAAAGATTCTTGGGCAAACTTCGGGATGTTCTTGCATGGAGGGCATTCTTGGACATATCAGCACCAAAATTTCAGGGTATCATCTGGAGACTGTCATGATGGCACCCCCAAGGTTTGGTGCAGTTTGGTTCAGGGGGTCCAAAGTTATGGACCCTCAAAAGGGTAGCCCCCATCTCCTTAGCAAAGAATGTGGAATGGGGTACCCCCTTTGAGGGTCCATAACTTTGGACCCCCTAAACCAAACTGCACCAAACTTCGGGGGTACCACAAGGACAGTTTCCAGATGATACCCTGAAATTTTGGTGCCGATACATCCAAAAATGCGCCCCCTGCAGGAACATCCCAGAAATTTGCCCAAGAATCTTTGTTCTGCATTGAGTTTTCTGTATTGCTGTCCATGGGGGTTGCAGGCGGGGGGGGGGGACATTTCTGAAGGCACAGTCTCAAAACTTTCAGGGTCTCATTAGGAGACTGCCCTGATGATACCCCCCAGGTTTGGTGCAGTCTGGTTCAGGGGGGCCAAAGTTATGGACCCTCAAAACTGTAGCCCCCATTTCCTATTAGCTCCCATTGGAAACAATGGGGGATAGGGGCACCCCCTTTGGGAGTCCATAACTTTGGACTCCTTGAACCAAACCTCACCAAACTTGGGGAGTAGCATAAGTACAGTCTCCTGATGATATGCTGAATATGTCTAAAAACTTCACCCCCTGTAGGCACCAATGTCCTGGTGCAAAAAAATTTTTGGTCGTGGTGGAGTGGCCGCCCATGGGGGGGGGAGGGCATCCAACTCAGGTTTTGCCCAGGGCTACAGTTTTCCCAGGGCTGCCTTGTTACGTCCCTGCAGGGCAAATAAATTAAGTAATATTCAGTATTGTGGCCTGTTGTCTCTGTTATTCTTTCCAGACAACAACTATTGTACTAACCCTAACCCTAACCCAAAATAATTACGTAAACAATACAGGTGATTTTAATGTAGAAAAGTGCAAAGTGCAGTGTCAACAACACACAGAACAGAACAAGCACTTGAGTGACTATTCCTATGAACAATACTGAATATTTCTTAATTCTATATAGTTGTGTATTGTCCATTTGAAGTTCCAAGTATCAAGATAGAGGATAAATACCCCCAACCTTATGTAGCGGAGACCTAGGTTCAACCATGCCCTCAGACATTGGGTGACCTTGGGTCTACCTCACAGGATTGTTGTGAAGATAAAAACGAAAAGGTACAGAAACATGCATATCTCTTTGAGCTCCTCAGGGAAAGGGGGAGATAAAAAGTGAGATAGAATGAAGTACCTTGATTTTAATTTTTTAAAAGGTATTTGGAATTTCTGTAGCCTCCTTAAGTATTTGTATTAGTGCAACTTAATAAAACAAGCACCACCTCAGTTTTAAGCCAATGGGTGGTTAACACAAAAGTGGCAGCCAAAAGGACAACATTCAGCAACGACTAATTATCGGGTCGTGAGAAAAATAGAGTGGTTCATAAAGACTATCTTATTTTGTTTATGAAATATTGCCTTTTTTGTGTACCAGCCACTAAACCGTCGCACCTCATTGGTTCATCAAGTTGCTTGTCAGCGACTCGCGCAGCAATGACTGTAAGCCCGCCTATTTCCAACCAAATGAAAGAAACGATTGGTCGTGGGGGGTGTTTTGAACGCCCGGCGTCGTCTTGAT
Source organism: Sphaerodactylus townsendi (assembly GCF_021028975.2). Classification (NCBI taxonomy): domain Eukaryota; kingdom Metazoa; phylum Chordata; class Lepidosauria; order Squamata; family Sphaerodactylidae; genus Sphaerodactylus; species Sphaerodactylus townsendi. Next base: position 8,343,580 of record NC_059439.1, on the reverse strand, counting down.
TGGCTACGTCATCTCGATCCCCCCCCCCCCCAACTTTGTCCGGATTAGACAAACCAACTCCCTTCGTCCCGCCCATATCTTTGCCTGGAACGACGATTAGCTAGTCTGTCAGGCTGCTCGACGCCGATTGGCTGGTCGCTTTTGAGCGGGCTGAAGAGATCATTTTAAAAGTCTGACCGGCTGAACCGTTTCTTCCCGCCGTCGGTGCTTCGTTAGCCGGCGGGTTGAGGCGGCTGTTGGTCGCGCAGCTCACGGCAGGATCCATTTCCTTTGCCTCCGCTCATACTTTGTGGTCTGTCAGTCCTTACTTTCCTCCTCAGGCCGCGAATCGGGTTCTCTCCCGCTCTCCTCACCATGGATCTCGACGTCTCTTTGTCCCCGCTGAAGGTCAGTCTTTCCCCTCCGAGCCGCCGCGGGGTCCCTGCCTTCATTTTCCTCCGTCGATCCCCGCCAGTGAAATCATTTGTGCCTATTTAATACACATATCTGCTGACTCCCCCACCCCCGCTTCCTCTCAGTTTCCATCACCAACTCCTTATCGCCTCCTGTTTAATTAATTTATACTTCCTTGTTCGCCCTCCTGTCCCATTGTGAGTTTTTTTCACCTCACATCAACCTTTCTCATTCAAGTTTTAAATTGCAATACAACAATTTCATGGTTTCCTTAGAAAGCCCTCCATTTTATTATTCTGGAACGCGTTGTTTTACTCCATGGTTTATTATTGGTCTATAAATAAATTTGAATCTAATTTGCAATACTCCAGGGGGTCGTGTTGGGCGAGGACAGGAAGGTGAGATCTCACCTGGGATACTGTGTCCAGTTCTGGGCACCACAATTCAAGAAGGATACTGAGAAGCTGGAATGGGTCTTTTATCACAGTGGTCAAAGGTTTGGATTCCATACCCTGTGAGAACAAACTGCTATATTCAGTGGTTTGCCACTTCTGGGTATGGATTCTTTTCAGACATGATGGCTAGAAGCCATTGATGGGGCTCTCTTCCCTGAATTTTCTAACCTTTTGAAAAAGCTATAGCTGGTTTATGTCCTGGTTTATTATGGAGTAGTAGCCACTAATATGCCTGTCCTTAAGGACATCCTGAGTTCGTGAGTTGCAAACTCTTATTCCTATGTGGTGCAGGTAGTCCATGCAAGCCTTTACTATAATTAATTGGGCTTTCATTTTAAAGTTTTTATTCTGTTTCGATTTAGCCAGTGGATGGAAATTCAAAAGGGGATAAGATCAAGAATAAAGATCCCAAAAGGCTGTCTGTCGAAAGGATCTACCAGAAGAAAACGCAGCTGGAGCACATATTGCTCCGTCCTGATACATATGTTGGTTCTGTGGAACAAGTGACGCAGGTAAATAAAGCTTTTGTGGGTGGTGTTGGGGGAAAGGCTGTCACTGAACAGAAGAAAGCTTTCCTCGGTTGCTTTGTTCTCTTAACTGCACAGTACATTTTAGTACCCTACCTGTAGGCTTCGCTATATAGTTCTTATTTGTGATGTTCAAGAGGGTGGTTTTTACTGATACCTGCAAGTCTGTCCGTGGAAGATGCAGAATCCATAGCTGATGGCAGCAGTTGTGAAATACTGCTTTCCAGACTTCCTGGCCAAGGTTAAAGCATATGCTCACACAGCTTCTTTTTCCTGGGAAATTTCTTGAGATTCCAAGTCATGGGCTTCAGGGCTTATTTAAAGCATGCAGTTTCACTTTGAATGAATGGCATATCTTGAGATTATTTCTAGAAGTAACTGTAAATAAATCTTCAAGTTTCTGTGTCATCAACAAACGCCAGAGTTGATGTTTTGTTAGCTATCTTGGAGTTGTCTCTAGTATCTTTTGTCTTTTCTCTCTACCCTAAACTTTTCAGTACTTTAAACTGTTTTCTAGTTGTGAATGCATTTTGCTGGAAAGCAGAAAGATCTGAAAAGTTACTATTTTAATTACCTTTTCAGCAAATGTGGGTCTTTGATGAAGACGTGGGATTGAACTTCAGAGATGTTACGTTTGTACCTGGTCTCTATAAAATTTTTGATGAAATCCTAGGTAAGTTGAAATGCTGCAGATAGAACAAATTCATGATGAGAGAAATGTTATATATTGTATAGGTTTTCATTCTAAGTCATTGATGGGCAGAACAAAATGTAGAGGATTTGCAATTGATGCCAAGGCTGATTTGAAGAAAAGTCTCGCAGCTGACTGGACAAGTTCCTAGCTCAAGCTTCATTCCCTATTGATAAAATATAAGTAATAATAGCAAACAGAACAAGACGAGGCTCATTGCATTTACTCTGATACAGGTTGCTGGAATTGGGTTTCAACGCTTGAACAAAGAATTCTGTGAGCTACTGTAGTATACGCCTATTCTTGTGCATAGTTAATGTTGGATTAGGATCTAGAAACCCTGAGTTCAATTACTACTTGCGATGAAGCGCTCTGGGTGACTACGTACTGGTTACTGTCTCATTACCTCACCAGGTAGCTGTGATAATAAAACACAGGAGGAAAGGTAGTATAAAAATGAAATAAGAATTGATTTCTGATAACTCAAATGACATATTATCTTTTTTAGTCAATGCAGCTGATAACAAGCAGAGAGATAAGAGCATGTCATGTATCAAAATCACAATTGATCCGTAAGTAGTGTTCAGTTTTCCTTTTGTTCCTTCTTAGCTTTTGGGGACATTGGTTTGGCTGGAGGGATCTGCAGAGTCATCCAACCCTAACTCATACTTTTTGTTGTGGTTATTGTGACTTTGAACCCTGGCGTGTTTTTTTTCGGTAGTGGTGGTTTGTATAGCACAATCAACTTGTGTGACAATTCTCAACGTCAGGTCCAAAGAGCTCATAGTCTAAAATTTGCTGTAAAGCAGATGAGAGAGAAGGGAGGGGAGTTGGAAGTGGCAAAAGTAATGATTTTAGTAATGGACTGATATGTGTTGGTTTTGTTTGCCTGAACCATATGAATTCTTAGTGTTATTTTTAGTGCATTTCCCTCTGACAGGTCCCCAAATGGATTTTACGGTGCTATTGTATGTTCTGTATGATTTTAAATTGTGAGGATGTTTTTATGATATAAATCACTCTGACTCTCACTTGTTCAGGACGTGCAGATCATAAACTGAATAAATAAGTTCTTTAAGGAAACAAGGGAAAAGCAGAAGGCGGTGTCATCTTCTGTTGTCAGTGTGACTAAGAACAAGGATGGCTAGGACAAGAACCAGCTTTCTCTGCGTTATTTCCCCACTTATGCAGGAGTATATACATCCACAGAGCTGCACACTGCAGTATCTTCCTTCTGAAAGTGCAGATGGGAGAATTAAGTCTTTTGAAAGGTCATGCACCAGCACCCTTTACAAGGGGGAGACTGAACCGCATGCAATCTGTATAACATAATCCTTCTAAATCAAAAACCTCAAAGGGGATTCCAGCATAAGGGCCAGTCCTTTGAACTATACTCAGAAAAATATGTTAGTACAGGTTGAAAAAAATAGTATGCTTCTGCATTAGATTATAGTCCCAAGAAAATGAGATTATAATTCATTTTTACACGTGTAGTTTACATTTCTCTTGTTCTCTTCAGCAAATTCACAATTGCTTGTAGAAGACTAAAGCATTTACACTTTTAATTTTTTAAAATATGTCAATGTAATTTTATGTGCTAATTAAAGTTATACAGCTAATTAAAGTAGAATATACCTTATTTAGTCAGTTAAAGTTATACTTGCATTTTGTAGTGTTAAAGTAGCAAAATGTGTTTAAGTTTAATAGGAAATAAATATTACATATTTCTGTTTTTCTAAAATGTGTGTCCCATGCCCCCCTTCCCAAGCCAGGTTTTCCATAACTTCCGAATTTCTAGAAGTGTTACATCTCTAGGAACAATTAATGCTAGTTGAATCAAGAAAAACTCATAAGGAATTTGGTTTTCTTTTTAGGGAAAATAATGTGATCTCTGTGTGGAACAATGGAAAAGGAATTCCTGTTATAGAACACAAAGTGGAGAAAGTCTATGTGCCAGCTCTTATTTTTGGGCAGCTTTTAACATCCAGCAACTATGATGACAACGAGAAGAAAGTCACAGGTACAAGAAGCTTCAATTGGAGCTGTGAATAAGTCCCCAAATGACTCTGAAATAATGGCTTAAGTGACCAGCTCTGAAAATTCTCAACTCTGTTTTTGCAGGGAGTTTTAGCTAGTCACCATTTGTATCACAAAAATGGGTGAGCACAAGTTCAAACATGGTTCCAGCATAATTAACAATGCCTAGATCTGTGCTCCTGTTCATTAATGCCCCCTAGGCAAGCATTTTTGGGAGAGAACTCCATCCCTTTTCAACAGTTGTCTGTTTCATAGTTTATACAAGCAACATAACTGAAAAATTAAAATGCTACATGTGCTGCTAAAGCATGCAACTCACAGCTGCATTATTTTCTGAAAACACTAACTAAATAAGGGAGGGCTAATAAGTTGGAGAGAGAACTGAAGGAAGAAGGAGAATGTTTTCCCTTCCTTCAAAGAAGATGATTAAACTAAAGTGCTCTATGGAATAGGACAGGTTATCTTATACAGTATGAGCATTCCAGCAAAACACTGTCCAAGTTGGTTTTGTGATGGTGGATTTGAGATTTGACCGCTGAGTATCCATCCTTGAAGCAGAACTAGATTCCTCATAAAGCCTCTCAAATTCATGTTGTTCTGTGGAACATGTTGTTCTGTGGAATTAAAATAAGGTGGTTTTCTTTATTTAGGTGGAAGAAATGGTTATGGAGCTAAACTCTGCAACATTTTCAGTACCAAATTTACAGTGGAAACTGCATGCAGAGAATATCAGAAGCTCTTTAAACAGGTATGAGGAGCTTTGTTGCTTCTTTTGCTTTTAGATGCACAGCCCACATCACATTTAAAAAAACAAACATAGCAAGTCTGTTCTGTCCTTATGCTGGCTGACATATGGCTGTGCTTAAATATACTTGGTGAAAAGCATGAGGTAGATAGCTTAAATCAGCAAGCTGCATTAGCTTTCCTGTAGCTAAATAGATTTCATTTGACTCTTATTGTTCTCGACTTCTTTCCTCAGACGTGGACTGAAAACATGAATAAGGCCGGGCAGATGACACTGAAATTCTTTGACGATGAGGACTTCACGTGCATCACTTTCAAACCTGATCTGCCAAAGTTTAAAATGACTGTCTTGGACAAGGACATTGTGGCCCTTATGACTCGTAGAGCCTACGACGTGGCAGGAGCTGTTAAAGATGTCAAAGTCTTCTTGAATGGAAAGAGGCTACCAGTGAGTGAACCGCTTTTGATGTTTCCCTTGCTTGAGGTGGGGGGAGGTGCGGGTTGGCAAACCACATTTTTAATGTGGGGAGTTACCAACTGATCTCCTCTACAGGTTAAAGGATTCCGTAGCTATGTAGACTTGTATGTAAAAGACAAGATGGATGAAACTGGCAACCCATTGAAAGTTATCTATGAAGAAGCAAGCAACCGGTGGGAAGTGTGCCTAACAATGAGTGAACGGGGCTTTCAGCAAGTTAGCTTTGTGAACAGCATTGCTACAACAAAGGTAATTAATTGCATGGTGGTGTTTGAATTTTTTGTTCACTCATTTCAGCAGTAACCTGAAGGTTGATTTTTCCCCCATTTGCTAACAGTTCGACTTGGAATTTAGGCCTTTAGAGTGTTTTGCTAATGTTATGAAAAGATGTGATGTCTCTGTGGAATTCTTTGAAATGTTGAAAGAGCCTTCGTGCTTACAACTAAGAATCTCCTAAATCTATTCTAATCAGATTTCCTGGTCTATAGAACTATGCTAAAATATTTCCTTGGTGGGAAATGTACTGTGATAACAAAGTTAGTCATTGATCACAGTGGACTTCCTGGCTTCTGCATATCAGCCCTGGTAGAGCCCTGGTTCTTGAGCCACTATATATTTAGGTTTAGTTAAAAACCACCCCTAGAGTCAGATGCTGGGCTGTAGAAATCCACTTTAGATGGGGGCAGTTTCTGCCCTCACACTCCTCATTTCAGCCTTGGATTTTAAAAGGGAGTGGATGGTAAGATGTAATAGAACCAGGGGGCATTCATTGAAAATGCTGGGGGGAAGAATTAGGACTAATAAAAGGAAACACTTCTTCACGCAACGTGTGATTGGTGTTTGGAATATGCTGCCCCAGGAGGTGGTGATGGCCACTAACCTGGATAGCTTTAAAGGGGGCTTGGACAGATTTATGGAGGAGAAGTAGATTTATGGCTACCAATCTTGATCCTCTTTGATCTGAGATTGCAAATGCCTTGACAGACCAGGTGCTCGGGAGCAACAGCTGCAGAAGTCCATTGCTTTCACATCCTGCATGTGAGCTCCCAAAGGCACCTGGTGGGCCACTGCGAGTAGCAGAGAGCTGGACTAGATGGACTCTGGTCTGATCCAGCTGGAAATAGCTTAGTAAATTTGCAAACAAAAAAAGTAGTAATAGTCTCAGTGTTGACTGAAAATTATTCTAGAGGAGGCAGAATGCTGAGAGTTAACAGTTAAAGCAGGGGTCTGCAACCTGTGGCTCCGGAGCTGCAAGCGTCTCTTTCAGCCTTATACTGCGGCTCTGCATAGCCTGGAGGTCGGAGGGTAGCGTGGGCGCAGCCCTCCAGAGCAACGCTGGAAGGAAAGGTAAGTGGAGGGGCCGAACCGGAGGCGGCTCTGTGCGTGAGGCCACCAGTTTTCGCGTCCCCTCCACTCAGCTCTCCTTCCAGCGCTGCTCTGGAGGGACGCGCCCATGCTGCCCTCCAACCCCTGGAGGTCGGAGGGTAGCATGGGAATGTCCCTCCAGAGCAGCCGCCATCCATTCAGCCGCCATCCCCCCTCTGCCCCACGGAGCAGGCAGCTGCCTGCTCCATCGGGCAGAGGGGGTTTCCCTGCCCGGAGCTTCCGCCTCCCAACTCTGGAAGGAAAGGTGAGTGGAGGGGCCAAACCAGAGGCGACTCCATGCGGAGACGTCTCTCCGGCTCGGTAGATCTTCTGTGCTATGGAAAATGGGCGCAAATGGCTCTTTGGGTGGTAAATGTTGCCGACCCCTGAGTTAAAGGATAGTGGGGAAGAGAAATTTGGTACTCACGACCCCAGGGGATTCACACCCCTGAAAGCAGGGAGGGTGAATCACATCTAAAGATGAAAAGGCCAGGGATAGGATTACATAATTCTTCTGTCTTCCCCACAAGGAAAGAAAAGCACTCAATGTTTTTTTCAGTTTTGTTCAATTTCTTGCGGCTGTCCTTCCACTTTTTAAAAGAAGCATCTTTTTATAGCTTTCTTGACTTGCGTTGTTAACCATAAGAACATAAGAATTAGCCTGCTAGATCAGATCAGAGTCCATCTAGTCCAGCACTCTGCTACTCGCAGTGGCCCACCAGGTGCCTTTGGGAGCTCACATGCAGGATGTGAAAGCAATGGCCTGCTGCTGCTGCTGCTCCTGAGCACCTGGTCTGCTAAGGCATTTGCAATCTCAGATCAAGGAGGAGCAAGATTGGTAGCCATAGATCAGGGGTCGGGAACCTTTTCCCCTCAAAGAGCCATTTGGCTCCCCCTCCCCTGCTCCCCCCCACCCGCTCGCTCGCCCCCGCCCCTCCGGTCCCCCGCCCACTTGCTCGCGCCCCGCCCCGCTCACACACCCCACGCCTGCAGGGCAGGCATAGATGGGCCTGGCGGCTTGGCCTGCTCAGCAGAGCGCGGGTTGAAGAGGCCCGGCAGCTCGGCACTTGCCCGGCCGCCCCGGGCGCGATTGATCACGCCATACTGCTCCACGCCCAGGGCTGGTGGCGAGCCCGGCGGCTTGAGCCGGGCGGTACGCCCGGGCGATTGATCCGCCCGCCCTGCTCCTCGCAGGGTGGGTGAAGAGGGGGCCTGCGGCTCGGCTCCTGGAGCTGCAGAACAGCGGCGGAAGAGCCGCAGGTTCCCGACCCCTGCCATAGATCGACTTCTCCATAAATCTGTCCAAGCCCCTTTTAAAGCTATCCAGGTTAGTGGCCATCACCACCTCCTGTGGCAGCATATTTCAAACACCAATCACACGTTGCGTGAAGAAGTGTTTCCTTTTATTAGTCCTAATTCTTCCCCCCAGCAATTTCAATGAATGCCCCCTGGTTCCAGTATTGTGAGAAAGAGAGAAAAATTTCTCTCTGTCAACATTTTCTACCCCATGCATACTTTTATAAAAGAATGCAGGCATTGTTTTATACTTGGTAGTGCTTTTCCTAACCTCTGCAATGCATTATATGTGGTGTTCAATTAATGTTGTTTTAAATAGCTTGCAAGTATCTAGGAAGCTGACACTCATTTGTTTCCCTTTCACCTTCCTTTTGGTTATTCTCCTTATTTTTGTAAAACTCCCTCTTTTGAGACTGAGTATTAAACTTTTGGCTGAACTTAATAGCATTGTGGTCACTGTTCCCAGTTGGTGCAACAAGCTGTACAACTCTCACCAGGTTCTTTTTTTTTTTTTTTAATAAACTTTATTATTTAAAAATAAGTATACACAAAAGTAAACAACTACATTCTCATTACATTTGTACAAATTAAATAAAGTTATTCCATTTTTTTTCTACCAAGTCCATTTCTTCGGTTCTATCGTCTTATTTTTAAACAGAATGCTTGGTTTGATTCCATCTATCTTTACAGCCTTTAGACTTCCACACTGGTTTAGTTAGATCTGAGAATTAAATAATAAAAAAAACATTTTTCTAATAAGAGTTATTATAGTTATTGTAAAGATTCTTCTAATAATGTATTCAAACTCAATCATTATACTTATTAAACATACTGTATTATCGTATACCAATACTTCAGTTTTCTTTAAGCACAATTTTATTAACTATCTGTTTTTTATCCTTATCTATAAACTGAAGATAATCTTTCCATGTCCTCTCAAATTTATTCCAAGGTAGTTCTTTAAGTTTAATTGACAGCCTATCTAAATCCATGTAGACCAGGGGTAGGGAACCTGCGGCTCTCCAGATGTTCAGGAACTACAATTCCCATCAGCCCCTACCAGCATGGCCAATTGGCCATGCTGACAGAACTGATAAGATTGTAAGTTCAGGCTCTGGAAGCTACTATTCTGATAACTCAAACCAGGGAATTGCAGGGAACCTCGTCTCAGATTCAGGAACTACAATTCCCATCAGCCTATGGCCAATTGGCCATGCTGACGAAACTGATGGGGTGAATATGGAATTCTATTTTGAAGTAACCATTCTTCTTTTGTTAAATAACACTTTTCCTTTCCAGTTTTTGGCTCTATCAAAACTTTTGCGCTGTGGTCATATACAAGAACAGTTCAATATTTATTTTAGGTATCTTTAATTCTATATTCAATAAATATATTTCTGAGGCAAAAAATCTATTTGTATTTTTCATTATTTTTTTATATTTTCATGTTACAAAGCACCCAAAAGGATTTCTAGTTTTTTGGCAAAACCACCACATGTTAATATCATATTTCCCTCTTCTTTATGACAATGCCAGCAGCTTCGAATTAGATGTTTCTATTCATTTTCTGCCAGCTGAGTTGGGGTTATGTACCATCGATGTGGGGTATATATTTTAAAGATGTAGTTTTCCCTCAAACTCAAGGCTTTGCTGAAAATTTTGCATTTATTTCCCAGCTGAATTCCCGAGTCTTCATATGCTATTGTTTTCCTTTATATCCTGTGCCCATTTCACCCATCTACATCCTGTTACATTTTTCTTTCCTCCGTTTTGTAAATTTCACTAACTTTAACTTAGTATAATTTGGAGAGTCCTTTGTTTGGTTCTATTAGTAATATTTTATCTAACTTCGGTTGGTTTTATTGATTGTCCAATCTATTATATCTTTTTTTCTATATTGTGTTTGTATTTGTTGGTAAAGTAAACCAATGACATATTTCTTGTCCAATTGTTATTTCTTGTCTTTTCTTTAAATTAAGATGCGTTGTCTTTAGCGATCCAAGGATTAGAGATATCAAGTGAGTATGTTACCCAAAGGTCTGTTGCTATTATTTTTTGAATATTTAAGCAACTCTCCAGTTCTTGACGACACCAGTAGGAGTACATTTACTATAATAGGAATATTTATATATTTCTCCCCAAACTGTTAACAACTTGGCTCTCCTAAATATATGGTTTGTTGAGCGATCCTGTCTTTTTTTCTTTTCCTAGTAGGCCATAGGTATTAGGTGCCAAAATCCTGCCCTGATGTTGTGGCCCTCCAATATCTAGAAGTTCTTCATTATCTAGGTTAATCCACTCTCGAACCCAAAGCTTGTAAACTCGCGGCATCGATAATATGTTTGTAGCCAGGTCCGGAAGGAGGCAAAGCCTGCCCTTTTTTTTATTTTCTATTAGCGATATATGCTTAATCGCGATGTCTCTTCTTATTCCATACAAAATTCAGAAGATCTTTTTTTCCATTCTGCGATTGTTTTTTGAACTATGTTAATACATTACCGGTAAGTTTTGAAATAGGTTGCAGTATCTTGGGCAGCACCATAGTTTTTCATCAGTTCGATTTTTCCTGTAAAGAGGAGATGGGTAGATTGTTCCATTTAAATCCAAATGCTTTTTTATTTCTATCCACTTTTTCTTATAATTATTGTTAAACAGTTGATTATTATTATTTTCAATCTCTATCCCAAGATATTTTACTCTTTTTTCCACCTGAATATTTGTTGCTATAATTAGGTTCTTTTTCTCTTTGTCTCTGTTAGAATTAAAGCTGAGAATTTTGGTCTTTTTCTTATTTAAGGTAAATCCTGCTTGTTGTCCAAATTGTTCCACTGTATTAATGGTTTGTGGTAGATTCTGAATTGGATCATCTATGAAGAGTACTAAATCATCGGCATATGCCTTTAGTTTTATGTTTGTTTTTTTTATCCTTAGTCCTTTATAACAATTACAATTTCGTAGTGTTTCAAGTAAAACTTCCAGGACCAGGTTAAATATTAACGGCGATAACGGGCATCCTTGCCGTGTACCTTTTTGTATCTGTATTTCTTTCGATCTTATTCCATTTATAATTATATTAGCTCTTTGCAGGTCGTATATACTGCTTATCGATTTTATAAAGCTTCCTTGCAGGCCCATTTGTTGTAGCATACGTATCATAAATTGCCAACTGATGTTGTCAAATGCCTTTTCGGCGTCAACAAAAATAAGAGCTGCTTTGTTGCTGGGGTTCCAGTTCAAAAATTCAATTGTATTTATCACAGTTCTGACATTGTTAGTGATACTTCTTCCTTTAATGAATCCCGTTTGGTCTTTTTTAACATATGTCTGTATTACTTTCTGCAATCTCTGCGCAAGGACTGTTGCAAAGATTTTATAATCTGCATTAAGCAACGATATTGGTCTAAAACCGCCTACTGTTAGATCTTGTTCAGATGTTTTGGGTATTAAGCTACTATTAGCTTGCTTCCATGTCTCTGGCATTTGGGCTGTCAATGCAACATTATTTATAACTTCTGTTAATTTAGGTACTAGGATATCTTGAAATAATTTATAATATTGAGCTGTATAGCCATCTGGCCCAGGGGTCTTATTCTTTTTTGCCTTCATTATTGCATTCTTGATTTCTTCCAGGTCAAAGGTTTTATTTAATTCTTCTAGATGTGCCTTTTCTATTCTACCCTTTACATTATTCGATATATATTTTTCCATTTCTAATTTGTTTTGTTGTCCTTGTTTATATAAATCTGAGTAATATTTATTTATTTTTCCTATTATTTTTTGATCTGTCAAGTAATTTTCTCCTTCTTTTAATTTAGTTATAATTTTCCTTTCTTTTCTTGTTTTGTTTTAATACTAATCCATTTTCCTACATTTTTTGCTGTATAAAAGTTTTTTTGTTTGTCTCGTTTTAATTTATTTAAGGCTTCTAATTGCCATTGATCGTGTAGTAAATCTTTCAAGATTTTAATTTTATTTGTTATTTTTTTACTTCTGGGTTGTTGTTGTTGTTGCTGTTCCAGAGAGGTAAGTTCTTTCATTATCTCTTTTTGTCTTTCTTCTTTCTTTTTCCTAAGTTTACTTCTTTCTTGTATTAGTATTCCTCTGATGAAAGCTTTGTGGGCATCCCATATGACTTTTATATCCTCTACCGTTCCTTCGTTAAATTGAAAATATTCTATTATATTTTTTCTGCATTCTTTTTCTACTTCTTTGTTTTCTAGAATATAATCATTTAATTTCCATGTCCTTGGCGTATCAAATTCCAGTTGCCATGTAATCAGGATTGTGATCAAGATACAAGATTTTTCGGTAGTAAGGGAAATGTCTTTAGTTTTTAATGGTCAATAAATAATGGTGATGTCCATATCATGTCTATTCGATTGAGAGGAGTTATGCCTATGTGAGTAGAAGGTGTAATCTTTAAGCCTCTCCCCATTTTTCCCATCCAGACATCCTTTAAGTAGTAGCTTTCCATCATGTCAAAGAAAAACTTGGGGTAGTTTTGCTGGAATTAGATGGTTTCTATTTACCCCTTTTTCTTTCCTTGGAGTTTTTTTTAACTTGGCTGTTCTATCTTTTACATGGATCTACGATCCCATTAGAGATCCCCATACACCGAGACCACATTTTTAAGTAATGGTAATCTGCTAATATTTTTGTTAGGTTTTATAATATTCCTGTTTTTTTTTTCATTAGGTGCATATACCCCTAGCAGCAGTATTTTTTCCCCTAGCACATTTATTTCTACTCCGATGTATCTTGCATGGGGGTCCCCAAAGATCAGTGTCGGCTTTAAATGTTGTTTAATATATAACACAATTCCCCTTTTTTTTTCCTATGTGCAACATGGAAAAGTTCCCCAAAGGGATTTCCTTTTAATGTAGTTCTTCATCTTTTCTTTTTTATGTCGTTTCTTGAATTACATATTATATCACACCTTTGTTTATACAAGAATTGAAAAAATGTCCTACGTTTTTGTGGTATGTTTAACCCATTAATATTGTTAACCAAAATCTTCAGATTCATTATTTTTACTTCATATCATGGTGAAGACAGAATTATCTTTTTATCCTTTAATAATTCTTGTCAATTTCCTTATCATCTTCTCTAACCATACTATATATTTGCATATTCTTTATTATTTGCTCCAAATTATCTTCAATTCGGAACCCTATATACACCTATTTATTATTATTTTCCACTTCCTCTTGTGGATTTAAACGAAACCTAGAGATCTATCAAGATATCCAAACCCACATGTATATACTCCGGTGTGCATATATACATCTCTATCTATACATATATATACAACTCTATCTATACATATATACATTTTTATATTTCCGTATTTTCACATTTTTATTTACACATGTACTTCCATGCACTCCTTCATTTACCTATTCATTTACATAAGACAAAAGGGTTCTTTATTACATATATTTCCTTCCCTTTCGATTCATTAACTTAATTTATCCACCAACTTATATTATCCTAATATTTTAACTCTAAATTAATTCTAATTATTGTCTACCTATCATTTTCATACTATATAATAGCAACAGATAAATTATAGTAACAGCAAATAGATATTTACCCATACTCATACAATTCTACTTAAATATAAACAAGTATTAAATTCATTTTCATTTATACATATATATCTCTATATCTCTCTACCATAAAAACTGTAGTTGTTCCTTAAATATTTCATACTAATTTTATCAACTTATATATCACATTTTAATACTTCAACTTAAATTATCTACCTGATATGGTTCTTATTTTTCCTGAAATATTATTTAAACATTGTCTATAAGCTTTAAGATGATAAGGAAATAATTTCCATCTATATACTTTGTATATGTCTTAATTTACCAACTTTCTGTGACTCATTTTGTCAGTTCTTTTTTGTTCTTCTGAATGAAGTCTTCCATTTTCTCTTCCGAGTTTACAGTCCAGTTTTTACTTTTATAAGTGAAGGATAATCCTTCTAACACTTCCCAGCGATAGAGGATTTTCTTCCTTTTGAGGATTTCAGTCAGGGGGGTATATTTCTTCCGTCTTCTCCATATGGCTATTGGTATTTCCTTTAACAAAGTCAGTTCTTGGTTCTCAATTCTCATTTTCTGCTTTGCTTGTTCTCTTAGTAGCACGTCTCTTGTTTCTTTTTTGAGAAAGGTGACAATAATGTCTCTGGGTACGTTGTTTTCTCTGGCAAATTTTGAGTTGACTCTGAAAATTGAGTCTATTTCTGCCTCTAGTTCTTCAGCATCATATTCAATAAAATTTGCCATTTCAGCTATTATTCTCTTTTCCAGTTCTTCTGATCTTTCTTCTTTTAATCCTCTGATCCGTATGTTTTTTTCTTTACTTAGTATGTTCATTAGCATTATTTTTTCCTCCAGAGACTCTATTCGCTTATCTTTTTCATCCATTCTCTCACCTATCGTGACCATCTGTTCTTTAACATCACTTATATCTTGCTTTGTAGCCAGGACCGCTTCTTCCAATTTTTTTTAACTTAGCTATTTCTTGTTTAATTTCCTTAAAGTTATTTTGCATGTCTTGTTGTAACGTTACGATATTCTGTTGCATAGCAGATATCATGTCATACAATGTCTCCATTTTCGGAGCAGATTCCGAGCCTCTCCTGCCTCCCGCTATTTCCTCAATTCCTCCTTTATCTTTTGCTTGCGCCTTCCCTCTGCTGGCCGCCATTTATTTCCTCCTTCAATGGTTGGTAAATATAAGACTGGTACAAACTGTCTTCACCTCAAACTTAATGCATCAGTCATACATCTTTCGGCACAATCAGTTCTTATTAACTACTTCTTAATACTTATGGTTTGTTTATGTCCTGTTCTCCGTCGCGTGCCAGAGTGGCTATTTCGCCTCTCTATGGTTTCGCAATCACTTCCTGCTTTTTCACCATTAGCACTTTCTGCTTCACGGTTTTGTTTCGTTTGGCCACTCCTTATGCCCTTAAAGCGGTAAGGATTTATTTTTTTCCCCTTTTCTTACTTTATAAATGATTACTTCTCTTCTTACTTATTTAAGAGGCTTATGTCTTCTGGACCCTCTCGGTATTTAATTAATTTCTGTTCATCTATGCGCTTTGCGCTACCGGAGGTCCGCTTTCCTCTATTTTTTTTCCCTTCTATTTCCGTAGTCGCTCGTTTCGTTTTATATTTATTTCCTCATATAGAGGTGATAGCTTTTAGAAGAATTTAAACTCTTTTATAATACAGACTTTACTAAACCCAATGTCTGTTACTGCAAAGTAGTAATAACAAAATCTCTAGGGTTTGGTTACGTTGCTTGAAGGGGGAAGGCTGCTCTTCCCCCGCTCTGCTACCCGTTCCCAGCCGTCTCGGTGGGATGTTTCACCCGTTCAGGCTCCTATTTACGGATTTTTCCAACTCACGGGCTTCCCCAAACGGGGCTCGGCGTGGGCAGGATATCTTCCAGCTCCTTGAAGTCTCCTACCGTCCCAATAGTATAGGGGTTCGCCACGGTAAAGGGTGCAGAGTTCAGCAGCCACAGAAAGTTGCTGCCGCCGCTTCTTCTTCCAAACCGGAAGCCAACTCTCACCAGGTTCTGAGCCCCGCTCAATGTGCAACATTTTGCTGCATGCCTTTGTGTGTGTGAGAGAGAGTAAAATCAAAATTCAGGATATTGTGCAATGGAAAGGTAACATATTTGCACAGAACTGTACCTTTTAATGCATCAGGAAGCAATTAAATGTGTTGTAAGAAGCAGCTGATGAAAGATAACCACTTCTCAGTAGATTTTTCTGTTTAACTGCATTAACCTAAATATTAGATCTGACAGTACAGTCATATGCAGAATTAGTAGTGTCTAGGGTTGGCCCATTGAGTGTGTGTATGTGTGTACTTTGTATGGTTTTCAAGACAAGAGACATTCAAAAGTGGTTTGCCGACCTCCTGTGTGGGCTGAGAGAGTTCTGAGAACACCCAGAAGGCTTCATGTGAATGAGTGGGGAATTGAACCCTGTTCTCCAGATTAGAATCTGCCGCTCATAACTAGTACACCACTCTTATTGAATGTAGCAGTGTTATACTGCAGTAATTGTTATAGCATTGCATTGAAAGTCACCAAATGGGCTTATGTAACTAATGGAAGGGTGAACCAACATTGACACTTCTTGCTGCGGAAAACAGGCATATCAGTCTAAAACCATTGTACACCAGTTATGTATATTTATCAGATTCTAAAATCAAAGCCTCTTTTTTGCCTTAACGTGTTATGGAGTGCTGTCAAAGAAGCTGTGCTGATCTTTGGTTTCTCTTGTTATAGGGAGGTAGACATGTGGACTACATCGCTGATCAGGTTGTCAATAAACTCTTGGATGTCGTAAAGAAGAAAAACAAAGCTGGCGTTGGAGTGAAGCCTTTTCAGGTGCAAGACCCAAACCTGCTTGTTTACCATTTTTTCTGGCTTTTTATGCAACTTGCTTATGCAAACATAGGGTTAAATAGAGAGCAAGTTTTATAGTGGCAGGAAGGAACCACTGCCGCTCACTGTTCTTCAAGGACTACTGTTCTTGAGGGGTAGGGAGCCCTGAGGGATGGCATATCATCAGACATTGCCAATTAGATCTGGATCCAACTCATTGGCTTCTTCGTCCTTCATTTTATTAGAGTTTCAAGATTACTTCATTGCCAAAGCACTTAATTCTGTGATGTGAATGTGCATTTGAGACTTAATTTGCAGTATGTAGCTATCTGGGCAGACCCTATAATTCTAAATCTGGATTAACTAATATGACATCCTTTAATTTGGGAATAACACTTATGGGAGTGGCTCTTATTGAATAATAGGGCACGTTCCTGTCTGAAGTTCATTAGGTGCATCTTTTCAAACTACTCAAATTTTATACCGTGTATCCTTGAAGTAGTCCTGCTTTTCTTCGCATCTCTAGTGGTTCTCAACCTTCCTAATGCCGCGACCCTTTAATACAGTTCCTCGTGTTGTGGTAACCCCCAACCATAAAATTGTTATATATAAAATATAAAAATACAGTTTTCCGATGTTCTTAGGCGACCCCTGTGAAAGGGTTGTTCAACCCCCAAAGGGGTCGCAACCCACAGGTTGAGTACCGCTGCTATAGAGAAAGATGGTTGTGGCTCTGGTTGACAAGATGATTTGTAGTCAGGGTAGATGGTGCTGAGCTAGACAGAGCTGTGATGTGACTGGGTTCATATGTCAGAGATTCACTGGATATACATAGTTTGCTTGCATGGGGACCCAGGTGATTGAATCAAAAAGACTGTGGGTAGCGGGTGTCTAGAAAGATTTCCCTGTGCCTACAATTGTAGCAAGCTGCTGCTAATTGTAATACACAATTCTGAGCTAGATGGACCAAACAAGAACACAGCTTCTTACATGTTTTGTTCTAACAAATCTTGTTTGTCACCCTCCACCTGATTATTTCTTAGCAGATGTGCACATGTTCTTTTCTAGAGTATGCTCTTCGTAGGCATGCTTTGTTCTTAAACCAGGAATTTATTTACTAAACATTGTGGTTGGCATCTCATCAAATGGTCAGTGTCTGAGAAAGCAGCTGTATATTATCTTTACAGTTGGGTATAAAGTAAGCTGAATGTTTTGTGGTCTACAACGACTCCTTCATTTATATTCTAGGTGAAGAACCACATCTGGGTCTTCATAAATGCTCTAATTGAAAATCCAACTTTTGACTCCCAAACAAAGGAGAACATGACACTTCAAGCAAAGAGCTTTGGATCTGCATGCAAGCTGAGTGAAAAGTTTATCAAAGGGGTATGTGCTGTGAGGGGCATTGTTGGGCTCTGCTTAATTGGGGGTGGGGAGCAGGAACAACTTTCACCAATCATTTAAGTGCAAAGTAGATTCTAACAAAAGCCTAAGTTCAAAGTAGATTCTGACAAAAGCCTAAATGCAACCTGATGACATATTTCAGACAATTCTTTGCATTCTAGGTGGTTAGCTGTGGCATAGTGGAGAGCATCTTAAATTGGGTGAACTTCAAAGCACAGACCCAACTCAACAAGAAGTGTTCTTCTGTGAAACAAACCAGGATTAAAGGAATCCCAAAACTGGATGATGCCAATGATGCTGGTATGTTTTCCCAGACTGTAGCAAGCCAAATATCTGGATGCCACATCACTGGTTGCCTGGTTGGGTTACTTCTAGAGTTGGCAAGAGGGGGGAACCTGACATTCTTGCTTCATGTAGGCTGTAGCCCGACCTCAGAAGGGCAGCTGCATGTAGGAAGAAGGGCAGAGAGCAGGACCTGCTCCTTCGATGCCTGCCTCTTTCTAATTGTGCCCTATCTGAAGGTGTGAAATTCTAACCTCGGTGTGGCAAATCTCAGTGCATTCTGGAGCAGTTTTTAACGTACATTTATCTTTCCAGGGAGTAAGAACTCCACCAACTGTACTCTTATTCTGACGGAAGGAGATTCAGCCAAAACGCTTGCTGTTTCTGGCCTTGGCATTGTGGGCAGGGACAAATATGGAGTATTCCCCCTGCGTGGAAAAATGCTCAATGTCCGGGAAGCTTCTCACAAACAGGTCAGTGGGTAGTAGTTTGGAGAACCACTGTGCTGTGGTTTATCCAGGACTGGGCTTTGGGGGCTTGATAAGCCTGCTTAAACTGACTGGAAAACGAATGTGATATGTTTTGTATCAGTTATGGAAAATGAGATCCTTGACACTTTGCCTTGCCGACTCTAGAGTTGGCTCCAGTGATATTTAGCTGTCAAGGTTGTGAGGCACATTTATTTCAAAGTGACGTAGAGTAAGTTAAGCAATTTAAGCAGTTCCATGCAAAACCCGAGGATGATGAGGCAGCAGCTATAAAGTTAGCACGTGGTGGCTGTCTATGTGGAAGGGAATGGTGGGATTCATGGCATGTTCTGTGTATGAATCTGAGAGGGAAATGCCTATTTTCAGATAATGGAAAATGCTGAAATTAACAACCTCATCAAGATTGTTGGTCTGCAGTATAAGAAAAACTACGATGACCCAGAATCGCTTAAGACCCTGCGATACGGAAAGATAATGATAATGACAGATCAGGTTAGTATTTTCTTGCAGAGCAAGGGCTGTCCTTTTTCTCTGTTGGCACCAGCATTGCCATGAAGCTCATAGCATTGACTGATGGGTGTTTCCAGTGCTTCCTAACCCCTGACAGTATTGCCATGATCCAAATTAAAGTTGGAGGTAGAAGACAGTAAGTAACAAGATAAGTAACAAGTATATTTTCTGCCAATGCAAGAAAGCTTTTTCCATCATATGGTTCAGAATCTAACTGTGGAAGGGCCTGGAAGCTTCTAAATATCCAGCTGGGCAGGGTGTTTGCTCTTCATTGTGGAGGTGGGAGACCCAGTCAGCTACTTCACTTAGCCAAGACCATTCCAGATGATATCAATCTAACCTTTTGAAATATTCCCTCTTTCTAAAAATGTGGCTGTCAGCATCCTGAAATGGTTGAGCGTGGCGAAGAAAGCTAAGTCATTGTAGATGTTCTGCATTGATGTTACCCTCTTTTAGTTGGGGTGACTGGTATTTCATAAATAAATTTTACACAGCGCTTCCATGGAAAAGATCTTTGAATTCTTTGCCTTCACAACAAGCTTTTTAAAGAGGTTAACTTGTTCCATCTGAGATTGTGGCTTGAGCAAGGGGGTCCTTTCTCCAAGCCACAGTGAGTCAGTGACTGAACTTGGGTCCAAGGTTGACACTAGGGCAGGCTGATAATCATGATCCACGTGCCTATTGTTTCATATGATGATGCACAAGCTAGGCAACTAAGGAAAGGATGGAGAGGTGTGTTTTCAAGCCCTTATACTGTAAGCTTGGTCTCTAAAAGGCTGTACCCTTATGGCATTTGTTCGATGTGCTTGCCGCTGTCTTTGGAGCATCCGTGGGGCAGCTCTCTCTTCTGTAAATATTTCAGGATCAAGATGGCTCCCATATCAAAGGCTTGCTGATTAACTTCATACACCACAACTGGCCTTCTCTGCTAAAGCACCGCTTCCTAGAGGAATTCATCACCCCCATTGTGAAGGTGAGCTTCTTTTCTTTCTGGTGTTTCAGTTCCATTTAATGCTTAACTGCTCACAATCCTGAAGTTTGATGTTGGCCTTTACCATAGGCTTCCAAGAATAAAGAAGAAATCGCTTTCTATAGCATTCCTGAATTTGAAGAGTGGAAAACCAATTTTCCAAATTACAAAAGCTGGAAAATCAAGTACTACAAAGGTTTGTCTAAAAGCCTGTGGGTTGGTGCCAAATGAGCCAAGGAAGAGCAATTTCATTGATTAAAATGGGTGTTTTGAAGACTGGAACAGGACTGTTGTTAACATGCCCACTAGGAATCACCAGGGAGACTTAAGTGGGCCTTTCTTTCAGAAACAAATATGTATTCTTATTCTGGAAGCTAAAGAGAATGATAGGATGCTTTCTATATCCCACTTGCGATTTTATATTTGAATGGAAGGAGATGGTAAAAAGGGTATCTGAGGACATTGACCTTCGCCTGAGATTTAGCTCAAAGTGCCTTCAGCAGTGCTTCTGACATGCCATCTAAAACGTTAATGGCATGCAGAGTGCTTTATTCAGTAGTTGCTTGATCATCTGCTGTAGAAGAAGAGTTGAATCTATACCTTGTCTTTCTCTCCTGTAAGGAGTCTCAAGGCAGCTCACAAACTCCTTTCCCTCCCTACAACAGACATCTTGTGAGGTAGGTGGGGCTGAGAGAGTTCTGACAAAACTTGACTAGCCCAAGGTCATCCAGCAGGCTTCATGTGTAGGAGCAGGGAAACAAATACAGTTCACCAGACGAGAGTCTGCTGTTCATGTGGAGGAGTGAGGAATCAAACCTAGTTCTCCAGATTAGAGCCTGCTGCTCTTAGCCACTACACTATGCTGGCTGAACTTTTGAGAGAATTACCAGAAATCATGCTTTAGAACTGCCTTGGCTTTTTGGTGGCCTGGTGTCAGTGACTAAGCCCAAGGTGGCTACAGTTCAGTGTTTTCATTTGCTGTTTCACTTAATGTTGCCAATGCTGAAGTTTCCATGGAAGCGGATCTAAGGATCAGCAGCATTTTGAGTTGTCATCTCTGGGATGCTTATTGTCATTGTCACCTCTGAGATGCTTATATTCTAACAATCAGGGGTCAGGGATTTAAGGTGAAGGCTGTGGTGTATGTAAAGGCTGCTCTGCTAGCAAGAGTTAGAACCACAAGAGATGCAGGTGCTTAACTAGGGGCAAGGCCAGAAGGAGTTCTGGTGGATGACCATACTACTCTAGGTCCAAAATATTTCTTGGTACTGTACCCAGCCTGTTCTATGCCCTAGCTCCTTTTCTAGTTCTATGCCCTAACCCCTTTTTCTGCAATATAGCGTGTTTTCAGTTGTGCAAAGGAAAATGATCTCATGTACTGCTTTTCACCATGTATTGTGGGTGTTACTTCATGCTAGTCTATGGCACTGTCTTAAAAGATGGATTTGGAATCCAAGTATGAGCTGGATAGCAATTAGTTACTTTGTAGATAAGTCTTCTTAATGCTGATGAAGCAACTACATCCCCTTTGGAGGGGCTTAATTCTTCATATAAAAGTTATTTGCATTTCTGTGGAAACTGGACAACCTAAGTCCATGAAAAATCAATGAAAAGCTTGATGAACAAGCTGTTTGATTCCCCACTCCTCCACCTGAATGGCCCTTACCTTAGGAACCAAATATGTTTCTGCACTCCTACATTCCTGCCGGGTGGGCTAGTCACAGTTCTTCGGAACTCTCTCAGCCCCACTTACCTCACAAGGTGGCTGTTGTGGGGAAGGGAGTTTGCAAGCAACCTTGAATCTCCTTACAGAAGGGAAAGGCAGGGTATAAATCCAAACTCTTCTTCTTCTTTCTTCTTCATCATTTAAAGATCTCATTGGGTCATCTGTCGTTATTCTCATAGGTCTGGGTACCAGCACATCAAAAGAGGCGAAAGAGTACTTTGCAGAGATGGCGAGACACCGAATACCTTTTAAATACTCTGGCCCTGAAGATGATGCTGCAATCTCCCTGGTAAAACATCAGTTCCCGGTCTTGTTTTTGCTTGGGACTGCTATTAAAGTGCTAGTGAATTGATCACTTTGGGCTTTTCTAATTATTCTTCCAGTCCGCCTGTTTCAGGTGAAGATAATTTGGCACAACTTGGGAAAAGATTTTATCACTTGGTGTAGCCCTCTAATGTGAGGGTTTTAAGTGTGGTACAAGCTCTGCAATCCATAGCTGCATGTTTGTGTTTTGATTGGCTTGCAGTTTAGAAAAAAATTATGAGCTCCAGGACATTCCAGGATGCTTCCGGGGGAGGGCGGTATACATGATTAATAAATAATAATAAATAATTCTGTATGCTTCCACAGTGTGGAATCTTCACTGCCCTTTTATCTAAGTTGCCTACCTGGTATGGGCCACGCCTAATAGCAGTGCCTAGCTCTGAAATGGGTTGTCTTAAGTCCATGGAAAATTGAGGAATTGAAAATTAGTTGAAATTGTTGCCATTTGCTTTGTAAATGACATACAATGACTGTCCCGTAAATGGGAGATTTTGTACTTAGTTTTATGTGTCATTGCTCAGGTAAGGTGAGGCCATGGAGAAAAGCTTTTTTAAAATGGCTTTGATATTCTAGGCCTTTAGCAAAAAGAAGGTGGAGGACCGAAAGGAATGGCTGACAAACTTCATGGAGGATCGAAGGCAGCGGAAGCTACAAGGCCTGCCAGAAGTAAGTGACATTTCAGTGCTTCTGGAATAGACCATTTAAACAAGTCTGAATTTGTGTTCAGATAGGACTGTTGTGAACTGTGTGTGTGAATGGAGATCCAGTAAGTAACATCCTTACAAAATGGGAAAATAGAGCCTTTCCAGTGATCATTATAGGCCTGTCAGTGGTCAACATGCTTGAAAATAGTTTCAAGACTGTAAATTAACTGCAGAACTCTGTGTAAGAATGACACTGATGGAAACTTGTTAAAAATGCAAGGAGGTGCAGTCTGGCTTTTAAATTTTTTATTTTATTATATTTACACCACCCATCCCTGACAATAGCCAGGCTCGGGGCAGTTTACAAAACAGCTAAAACACTATGTAAATACAGTCCTTAAAACAATAGTTTTCTCCCTTTTCATCCCAGCAATAGCTGAACACTTCAGAGTCTTGCTTTTCAGAAGGCATGGAAGTATTTCATATCTGCAATTTAACAGTCACTGTTGAAAGTGACAGCCGATTAAGGCAAAAGGTCATCCACCAGATAATTGTTATTTAGCAGTAACACCTCAGCTCTTCTTCCTCATTCCCCTCTAATGCTTAACTATTTTAATACTGTGTTTAGCACTGAGAGATGGCACACTTACTGTTATTGTTAAACCTCAGGAGTATTGTGATTGTATTGGAAAGTTGCTTCAGAAATATTAGAACAATGCACCTAATATTTAAGAAAAAGACAGCCATGACTTTCCACATTTTGTATTAAAACGGGAGGAGAATGGCTAAAGAGGAAATACCTGCCCTACATCTGGGAGTGAGCAGCTCTACCCCTTACATTTTAGAAAGCCAAGGCCCAATGCTCAGCTGGGAAGGACTCCTTGCGCCCTGTCTATCCCCACCAAAAAATAATGTCCCTCCCTGCTCCTTTGCCACTTCCCAAATACAACTCCTGGCCCAGCTTGAGAGATACCATATCAGCATCTGACCAGGTTGCCAGTATCTGATGGCATACTCCAAGCTATGACTCATTAGTGACCACTTCAGGTGATGCCCATTCATGTGTAGTTCAACTCTGATGAACAAGGACATTTAAGTGGGCAAGTTAAGGCAGCAAGGGGGAGCAAGGTGCAGGAAATAACTTAAATTGCTTTGCCATGCAGGATTATTTATATGGGAAAGCAACCAGCTCCTTGACATACAATAGCTTCATCAACAAAGAGCTTATTCTATTTTCCAACATGGACAATGAACGATCCATTCCTTCCCTGGTTGATGGTAAGACTTCTGTTATAGATTCCTAATTCTAAATCAGCCTTTCTGTATTTTAAATTTTGTGTATATTATGTTTTTAGTGGATTCCCTCAAAAAGGAAAAGGTTTTCTAATAGTAGCAGACATTAGAATAAAATGATATAACTGATGAACTTTTCTGCCCTAAATGGAACAAATGCATTAGGAAATATCTTATCGCTTCAAAAAAGGCTGTTTTTCTAATAAAAAGTGGAATGCTGTTGGCATTTAGCCTATTTATTTAATTGAAAGTATTTATTCCCTGTCCTTCTGTAGTTATGTTCCATCTAATGACAGGCTTAGTAATATTTTGTTGTACTGTGGAAGGGCTGTGTGGTAGGTTGTGAAATTGACTTCATATAATGAATTGTAGGCATGGATGCCATATTCATCCTGGCTTTTCTGGCCCCATATACTTTATGGAGAATCCTTTGGTCTTAGACTTCTCTGGCATTTTGACTCCTAGCCAGCGGGTAACATTCTTGGTGACGGTTCTTTTTCTTTCCCAGGAGCAGGGGTTAACCTATTGCTTCCTGCCACTGTCATGACTGTAATAGTATCTTGGTGGTGATGGGTTTCTGAACATGTCAAAACTAAAGGCAACTGACTGACTAGACTGCCAAGACGGTAACCCAGTTTACAGTTAAGCCTCCAGGGATATCCTACCTGCTTCTTTAATATATAGTACTTTTGCTAGAAATAGCCAGGAGGTGCTAGTTAAGGAAAGAAAGGAGGCTATAGATGGCTTAAAAAACCTGTTGATCACTCCCATCAGGACTGAAACCAGGTCAGAGGAAAGTTATATTCACTTGCTTCAAAAGAAATGACAAGCGAGAGGTGAAGGTTGCCCAGTTGGCTGGATCAGTAGCAGAGATGTCTGCTTATCATCATGGAGAGGTAAGTAGAACCAAAGGGTATGGTGGAGGCCTCAACGCAGAAAGTAGTAGAAGCACAGTTCCAGCCTGGGACCAGCACAAGCCGAACGAAGCAACTTTAGTCTTACTGCACTTAATGTGTTCCTAAGTGAGACTGCCTTGTCTTCCCAATGGTATTAATACTTCAATAAATCAAATATTGCGAGTTTTGTGCAGTGCATGCACAGTTTGATTTTTCATACTTAGGAGCCAAGCAGTGATCGTTCTCCCTTGGTATGGGAGTGTCACCTTATTCTTTTTTGGTAATTCTTCATCCTCTGACCAGTGACTGAAGGCAAAGTGCCATTCCCATGTAGAACTAGTGGTCTTGTCTGGAAGAGAGAGTGAAGCAGGCTTCCAGCACTATTGGTCAACTTGTTCATGCTAATCTTTTTCTTGCTGGTACATTCTTTGCCTTGGCTTCCTGCTTCTGCCATATCTTCACAGGTTACCTTGTACCCCAGTGCCTCTATTCTGAGAGTGTCATTTGCTTTGGAGACCTGGTTTTGCTTTCAAGATTTGTGTGGGTTTTGTTTCAGGCCTCCCTGATGATGACCATTATCAACTTGGCTCAAAACTTTGTGGGGAGCAACAACTTGAACCTGCTTCAGCCCATCGGTCAGTTTGGCACCAGGCTGCATGGTGGGAAGGACTCTGCCAGCCCCCGATACATTTTCACAATGCTTAGGTTAGTACTAGTCCTCCTGTCCAGACAGCCTCTTTATGGACCGGGACAGGGAGTAGCTGGTAATTCTACTGAACAACTACAAAAGTGGATCTGTGTTTGTGTTCTGAATGTAGCAAGTCCAGTCTGCGGCACAGAAATCTTGGCAAGGTTGTCCTTCCTGACTTAGCTGCTGTCCTGTTTCAAAGATTCTTTCCAGTAACCTACTTAACTACAAACTACATTCTTTTTCTAGCCCTCTGGCACGATTGCTTTTCCCAGCAGTGGATGACAGCGTGCTGAACTTCCTATATGACGACAACCGCCGTGTTGAACCGGAATGGTACATCCCAATAATCCCCATGGTTCTGGTCAATGGAGCTGAGGGTATTGGGACCGGATGGTCGTGCAAGGTGCCCAACTACGACATTCGAGAAGTAGTGAACAACCTTCGACGCATGTTGGATGGCGAGGAGCCTCTTCCGATGGTAATGGAAAAGCTTTGCCTTTGCCTAGGCCAAAAGGATAGATAGCAATGGAAAAAGTGCAATAGGGGGCAAAGAAGGAATTTGTATGACTTTCTCTCAATGCCATGAGGCATTTCCTCATTCCAGAAAAGGCAAGCCACAGATGCTTAATCACTGCGAAGACTTTTTGAATGGCATGCAGATTTGGAAACTCAACATTTGGTTGGTGTTACCTGTGTACTATGAAGCCCCATTGTTGCCCCTTTCACCTCTGCAACTATCAGTCCTCAACAGTTTTTCTTTTCAGTCATTCTCTTCTATCTCTAATTCAAGAGTCTCCACCCTTGGAGCAGCAGTGGCGTAGAGGTTAAGAGCAGGCGTACTCTAATCTGGAGGAACTGGGTTTGATTCCCCGCTCTGCCGCCTGAGCTATGGAGGCTTATCTGGGGAATTCAGATTCACCTGTGCACTCGAACACACGCCAGCTGGGTGACCTTGGGCTAGTCACAGTTCTTTGGAGCTCTCTCAGCCCCACCTACCTCACAGGGTGTTTGTTGTGAGGGGGGAAAGGGAAAGGAGTTTGTGAGCCCCTTTGAGTCTCCTACAGGAGAGAAAGGGGGGTATAAAGCCAACTCTTATTCTTGCTTTGCAAAAGTAGGGGAATAAAAAGAAATGAATAAAAGTGGGGTAGAGGAATAAAAAGAAGGAAGACCTGAAGAGAATGGAGCTGCAAGTCTGGGTGTTCACCAGTTCTCCTGATGTTCCATTGGCTGTAGCTGCTGTTGGAGCCAACTGGAAAAGTGTTCAGTTGAATCAGGATAGCCAATAACAAACATGGCCTTACCTTGGTTTTGCCCACTTATAGGAAGGTTTGCCAGGTGCCACTTAGGGTGGCCCTGCCTTAACCAGCGAGCAAAATGGCAAGGGGTTGCAACTGCCTTGCTGAATTTGTGGTGAGATCACGTTCTGATTTCGTTGTAATTGGTTTAGCTTTACTCAGGTGAAAATGTTCATGTTTTAGCATCCTAGTTACAAGAATTTCAAAGGGACAATGGATGAACTTGGTGAGAAACAATATATAGTCAACGGAGAAATATCTATTCTTGATTCCACTACTATTGAAATTTCTGAGCTTCCTGTTCGGACGTGGACACAGGTGAGATGTTCTGATTTTCACATTATCTTGAAACAGTTTAGACACATACATTCCAGGGTCTCTAATCTGAGACACGGTGATTTCTCCTGTCCACCCTTGTCCAGGTATATAAAGAACAGGTTCTGGAGCCTATGCTGGGTGGCACAGAAAAAACTCCCCCGTTAATAGCTGACTACAAAGAATACCACACGGACACCACAGTCAAATTCATAGTAAAAATGAGTGCGCAAAAGCTGGCAGAGGCAGAAGCAGCCGGTCTCCATAAAGTCTTCAAGCTACAGACCTCCCTTTCCTGCACCAACATGGTAAGTGGCAGAAACGTTCTCCCTCGTGCAGCTGCAAGGAGGGCTGGCTTAATCCAGTCTCAAAACCAAATGAATTGTTGCCAGTGTGCCTCAATCTGAATTAGGTTTTTCTTTCCATAAAAGTATTTGAAATGAAACTTTCAAGTTTTTCTCTTTGGTATTTTGATGGTGGTAAAACCAAAACAGAAGAAAAATTTCAACCTAGAAAGACCAGATAACCAAGGCGGTTGGTAGAAAGCTTAATAACAGAATGAGTGATTTAGGATTACATGCAATAAAATAACAAGACTTTAAATATGTCATGCGTGGTTCAAAAAAATTGTCTAAAACCAAACGTTATTTGGCCAGTAGGCCTTCAGTAGTACAGATTGTTAAAATTCCATAAACTAACATTGTTTAAAATATAGAATATAGCATTTCTGATCCAGCATTTCTGATCATATTCTGGACAACTTGGAAGGTTACTATGTCAGACTACACAGGGAGGCCATTGAAATCCACAACCAAGAAAATTTCAACAAAAAGGAAGAGACTCTGAGAATTAACAAAAC
This sequence comes from Sphaerodactylus townsendi, assembly GCF_021028975.2. Lineage (NCBI taxonomy): Eukaryota > Metazoa > Chordata > Lepidosauria > Squamata > Sphaerodactylidae > Sphaerodactylus > Sphaerodactylus townsendi. The sequence continues at coordinate 8,315,482 of NC_059439.1, read as the reverse complement.
TTGGCTACTAGTACCAGTACTTAAAAACACCAGAATCAAAGGCCAGGGGCATGCTGGGTTCATGGACAATGGACTCCACCCAGACACAGGGTTTCAGTTCACTAAGACTTGCTGCACCTTTCTCAACTTGTTTGATTGGCATAATGGCAGCCTGAGAGGAAACAAGCCAACTCTTTTTTACAGTATAAGAGTCCCCAGCTTCTGTGCCTGGTCATTTAGAGGAGGTTTGTACTGGCCCCAAACAAGTAGATCATTTAATAACAGACTCACAAACTTTTGAAAACTAGACCAAAACAGCAAAGAATGTAGAATGTTTATGGTCATTGACCAGTAAAATACAAGAAATTGAGTATGTTCTCCCAGAATGTTCAGAGCCGTTTGACAACAACCTGTCAGGATGCCATTGTTGAGAGGGAAATTGCTGGGGAGAGCTTTAGCTTTGCAGGTGCTGCGTTACCTGTTTCCCTGGCCTTGGAGCTCGGAGCTCGGAGGCTAGGACGAGCCTTCAGGCTGAACTTTTGCTAACTGTCTTGGTTCACATGTGGGGGCGGGGATTTGCTGCAACATATTATCAATTGTTTTGGCGCCTTTTCACCAGAACTGTCTTTCTCATGTCTTCAATAAAATCCTTGAACCCATCAAGTGAATTCTCTGAACGGGAAATTGACAACAATCATCTACAGAGAGGCTCATAGCTGTGATGAAAACCTATTGACTTGTCATGTTTGTAAGCTCCCAGTTCTAAATATTTGGCACAATGCTCTTTGCTGCAGGTACTGTTTGACCATGTTGGCTGCCTGAAGAAGTATGATACGGCCGAAGATATTTTGCAAGAGTTCTATGAGCTTAGACTGCGCTATTATGGCTTAAGAAAAGACTGGCTCACTGGGATGCTGGGTGCAGAGTCTGCAAAACTAAGCAACCAGGCTCGTTTCATCCTGGAGAAAATAGAGGGCATAATCGTGATTGGTAAGCCAAAGTTTACTGTAAGTAGTATTTCAAAGCAAAGCTTCACTTTTTCCCCTTGAATGCTATTAGCAAAGGGAATGATCCCTTTTTTATTCAGGCCAGATGAGCGGACTGCATAGCCCCCATTCACTTCCTGCTTCTTGTAAAAGTGGGAAACAGAAATAAGAAACATACGCAACTCTTCAGTCAGAGTAGGAAACTGATATTTTCTTCAGTAGGGGGAAGTCATCCTCTGGGTTTATGCAAATTAAACTAATCCCTAAGAGGACCAGAAAGAGGTGGACCTTACCCAGTCAGAAAGCTGTCCCTGCTTCAGACAAGACCAGTTTAGCAAGCTCCCAGGGAGAGATCAGCCAATTATGCACAAGACATCTGCTCTACGATGGGGACAAATGTGCGTCACCGCAAGGTTACTTGTACGGACATATTTCCTCAAGCCCCGCTTTCACTTTCTATTGTCCCCGCAGGAAGGGTACGTCTAGCATGAACTTAATTTTGCTTTGCAACCAGAGTGGGCAGATTAATCAGTGGGCAGAGGTTAGCCTCAGGCCTCTTCCCTCCACCCACAGCCTAATTCCCCCCGCCACACACGCACACACACTCTCTCCCTCACACTGCTTTGCACACATTCCCTTCTCCCTCTTATCTGTTGATCTGTTTCTGGCTTTGGGCAGAGTATTTAAACAGGTAGTAAACTGCTGATCCTGAGCTCCTATTTTCCTGATACGGCTTAGCTCAGGTACATCCTAGAGGAGGAGAACTCCTTCTGTATCGCATTTACCATGCATGTTTCTTCTCTTTGGTATGAGGGAAGTCATCCTTGCCCTACCTGGTATGGGGCTGCTTTGGATCCTTTTGTATATACTTCATATTGGGGGTAATCTTCCTGATAGTTTTCACAGGAAGTCTAACCTAAACCTGAAGCTTGGCTTTGGCCAGACTGGGTTGGGCAGTCCTCTTAGGCATAGCTTAGGCATTTTCACAAGCCCTACCTTGAAGTGAGCAGTAGGAGGAATCCAGAGGAGAACAACATTGCTCCCATCAAAGAGAAGAAATATTCATGGTTAATCCAGTGTTTCATTTTTAAATGTTGCATTGCAGCATCTCCTGAAAAAAAAAGGCTATTGATAACCAGAGGCAGGACAGGGTGTGTGTTTGTTTTTTAAGCCTGCAGGATTTTGCTTTTCTGCTCAGGGAATGTGAGTTGATTATCAATTGTGTTACCAATTCATTATCTTTGTTATATTAAGGATTGCTTTAAGTTCCTAACATGCATTGGCTCTGTGTGAGCTTTTTCCCACAAATTAATCCATGTGCTGATCTTAAAATGCCTTTGTTTCTAGAAAACAAGCCTAAGAAAGAACTAATAAAGGTGCTTATTCAGAGGGGTTATGAGTCTGATCCACTGAAGACTTGGAAAGAGTCCCAACAAAAGGTACTGAAAAGCTCAGCTTCTTTAACTAGTCTGCTTTCTTATAGCTGTTTCTGCCTCTTAAAATCTACAAGTCATATGCCACAGAAAATTCTTGGAGGCAGAGAGAGAGAGCTTAGACTAGACAGTGGGTGCGAACCTTTGGCACTCCAGATGTTATGGACTACAATTCCCATCAGCCCCTGCCAATTGTAGTCCGATAACATCTGGAGTGCCAAAGGTTCGCCACCACAGGACTAGAATATAATAGAAAAAATAGTAATAAGCTGGTTGCTGACGAGGCAGAACTTTTTCAGTCATTCTGCCTACCAGCAATCTGAAGTTGGTGGTTTCTGGATCTGAAGCCTTTCATGGAAAGACTCAAAAGTCACTTCCCTGAGTAACAAGATGGAGGAGTAGGAATTAGATGGAGAGCTTTAGAAGCAATGTTGTCACAGACTCTTCCTTCTAGCAGTGAGAGCTCTCACTCCATGTCCTGCCCAATAACTTTACATTCCCACTACCCTGACAGTGTGGGGTAATATTTAGACTCTCATATTGTCCATTGTGAATGTTGTGGGCCCAAGGCTTTGGAGTTGGGAACAAAGAGGGCAAGGATCTGTTGTGTCTGTCTCTCAGTTTTCCTGGGCTGAAGAATAAATAGTAATAGATGGCCCCATTTTTTTCTGCCTTATTTGCCTTATTTCTGCCTTATGGCCGCAGGGTACAAATGAGGAGAAAGAAGATGATGAAGAGAGTGGTAAAGAAAATGAATCAGTAGGCACTGGGCCTGATTTCAACTATCTCCTGGGCATGCCTCTCTGGTACCTAACGAAGGAGAAAAAGGATGAACTGTGCAAGCAACGGGATGACAAAGTAGGTGGAGTAGTTCAAAGAAAGCTTTGGCATGCACTAAAATTGAAGATTCTTGGATATGTACTTAAGTGTTTCTCATTGGTCTTTTTGTTAGGAGGCTGAGCTGGAGAATCTGAAACGGAAGAACCCGGATGATTTATGGAGAGAAGACCTTGCTGCTTTTGTGGAGGCTCTTGAAGTAAGAAGTTAGGGAGGGTGGTGGTTTCTTGGTGCTTGATTAATTTCTGCCTTGTATTGATAGGTCCCAACAAACTATCCTTTGGTTGGGCAGAGTGTGAGCATGCCTGTTCAGGACTTATCTCCCTGCGTAACGTTCTGATCACTTGCAGCTTCTTAGATTTAGGTGGGGCCATGGGTAATCCGAACAGCTGCCTATTGAGAATGGGATGACGGGTACTAAATAGAAATTCAGTCTTGATAAGATGGATGGTTGGTTATGTAATCAGCTTTTGAAGGTCTTGTAAATGGGGTTGTGCTCTCCTGAAAGGGCCGGGCTTGTGGCGTAGAAGCAGTGTTTAGGGCATGTGCATCAAGTAGATCCCTATGGCACAGATCCATTGTTCACCAATAAGTTAGTTTGCAGCAGCTTCTCTTCCTGGCAGAGTGATCTGGTCACAGCAAAGCTAATTCTTGGGCACTGGCTTGAATGGTCCAGCTTGAAAGAGCAACTGCAATTGTTTTAGAGTGAAAAGCAGCTGCTGGAGTCAGGCCTTGCATTGTAATGCAGTGTCTGTGGAGCTTTCTCTCTACCTCTGTGTGCCTGAAGCTTTGCACTGTTTGCCTTTAACTGCCAGGTGAAAATGTTCACTGGTTGTTTTGACAGGCCTTTGCTGGCATGTGTGTCGCTTCTGAATTAATCAACCTGACTGTTAATAAACATCAACAGTTGGCCATGTCACAAATTTAAAGGGATAGCCTGTTTCCTGATGTGTCATCCAAGTGTGAAAGAATCACATGAGAATTCCATATCAAGTTCTTGCAAACTCTTCTGTTCCCAAATAAGATGAAGAGTTTGAGATCTCACCTCTATTTCAGTGATCTGATTTAACTTCACTCAGCGATGTCAGATGGGTGGAAGTGAATCTTGCTGCTCTTTGAGAATGATCTTCTGGGTCACATTCTTGATTGACTTACTAATCAGGGGGTCAGTGGTCCAGTTTCCTATAAAATTAGCCTGTAACCATCAGATACAAATTTAGCCAAGCATGGCCCAATAACAGGCCAGGGACCATCTCATAACATCTCCTATCTGCTGTTGCTTATGCGGATTTGAAGATGCTGTACCTTTTTGCCTTCACATATGTTAGGGAGTTAAAATTAGTTAAGCTCTTAAGTCTGAACCTTTTGTTTAACCTTTTCAATGAAGCTTGTTGCCTTTATTGGTGTGTTCTACTGCATGTGCAAGTCCAGTCCCAGTTTCAGTCAGACTATTAGAAGATGATTTATTCCAGAGTCCCAGGTTTGGAGACAGGGGAATCAAATCATCCTTACAAGGTCATGGTGGGTCAAACTCTCGACTTTGAGCCTGTGAGATCATCTTCAGTTCTGGGATGCTGGCTGTTGACTGAAATGGGCCTAGAAGAGCATAACTCTGCTGGTTGATATTGTAGTCTGCATTGTGTGTTTAAACTACCATAAAGTGCCTTGAGAATTCATAAAAGGTTTTGTAGCTGTAGTACTGCCCTTCTAAGAATGAACCACGGCATAGACACTTGGTGTTTTTTTTCCTTTCTAGTTCAGAAAGCCTTCAGGGGTGAGGCGGTCTATAAATATAATCAATCAATCAATAAGTAAATAAATAAATTATTGTTTCATAACTCTCATACTCTTCCAGGAACTAGAGGCCAAGGAAAAAGAGGATGAGATGCTCGGGGTAGCAGGCAAGCCCATCAAAGGAAAAGGTGGGAAGCCGAAAGTAAAGAAACAGAATTTGACAGAAGTCATGCCCTCACCTCATGGGAGAAGAGTTGTTCCCCGTGTGACCGAGGAGATGAAAATGGACGCAACTAAGAAATTAAAAAGGAAAATTAAGGTATAATATGAAATGTTGACTGGTGAAATGTAATGAAGTGGGTGACAACAGTATAGTTGCAGGAACAGAGCAGAAAGGGACTTGTCATTGAGGGGAAAACAAGCCAGCATGCAACTAGGGGGGGACTTGTTTATCTGTGTAGTCTTATGTGCCGGTAAATAAGATTTAAAAGTGCAACTAGGAACAAAATGCAGCCCGAAAGCAAAAAAGAAACATCTTATTTGGAGCAAGGCAGCCCTCTGATTGGGTAAGCTGACCAACCCCCTGGTTGGTGGAGCAACCAAATAACAAGGAGAAGGAGGGCTATCTCTTTGAGAGGAAAGGAGACAAGAGATTTGGTTTTGGATTCCTGTGAGTGAACATCAGATCCGTAACTGCATGTGTGGGAAATCTACTCTGAGGGAATTTTAGTCGGAGAGTGAACCTGACTTGAAATATATTGTGTATCAGCATATGCTGTGAGCAGAGATGCAGAGACAATAGAACTGGAAGTTCATTTTGGTCAAGGTTGAGGTGGTATAAGAAAACAGACTTACCACAGTGACCATGAATAAAGTATGCGGGGAAGATAGAGGAATTCCTAAGGCAGTTAGAAAGGGAATTATACTCAAAGGAGGATTCCCTGTCTGGTGTATTAGTGTTCTGCTTAAATCACCTCATGAGGGAGAGGTGTGTGTGTGGGGGGGGGGGGTGTCTAACAGAATATAGGTGGTGTGTACTGAAAGAATGGATAGCAGCCTGCAAAAACCCAGAAACGTGGTGAAGCACCTTAGTAATGAACAAGTTGGTACCATCATAGGAAAAGGGCCTCTTTTATACCATCTAAGAAACAGAGAGATCAAAAAGGTTTTCAAAATCTGAGCCTGTAACAGAAACTAAAGATCATATGTAGTTTACTCCTGCCTGCTTTCCATCCATTGAAAAATATCTTCTAATTCCATCTTTGCGTTCAACAAATCTTTGTTTTTGTATGTTGAACCCGCCTCAGTTCATTAGTGCCTCAAAAAGGGGGGCTTGTTTTAAATAAAAAGGCTCTCTTCGCCTTTCAGGAATTTCTTGGACTGAGCGGATAAGCCACTGAAATACCTGCTATAATGTTGGGACAGTATTAGGATGTAAGCTTAAAAGCCCTCACAAACTACCTGAAAGGCTGCTCAGTCTCAATAAAGGCAGGAAAACCTTCATCTGTAGGGTGGAGAAGGGTGTTGGGACAACTTGTCAAGGTTGCCACATCTTGTTAAGGGGAATGACTCACGAGAGGTCTGTCTTGTTTTGGTTTTTCTCTTTTCCCCTTTCTTCTGCTCCCAACGATCACTGTTCTCCTCCTTTGCATGCCATTTTTAGATTGAAAAAACTGATCTTGTTGGGGTTCAAGGAGAGTCACCAGAATCTGATAAAGAACCAACAAACCTTAAACAAAGATTAGCAAAGAAATGTAAAACAGAGCCAGGTAAGGTCTTTTTGCCGGAGTCTTTAATTTTCATTGCCTTAGTAGATCTGGCCTTACGTTGTTCAGAAGGAATTAATATGTCCCGTATATATGCAAAGGACGTGAGAAGCTGAAATACATACATCATTCGAATCCTTTTCGTGTTTTCCCCCCTCATGTTCAGATTTTCATGTCTTTCATTTCCAGGTGCAAAAAACCAATCTGTTCTGCCATTCAAACCAGTAAAAAAAGCTAAAAGGAATCCATGGTCAGATTCAGAATCGGAAGAGGATAATGTGGACAGTGGCCCTGACTTTCAGGAGGAAACGGATGAGGATGTTGCCTCCAAAGAGAACTTGATTCCTGCTGTGAAGCTGAAGGTCACTTCGAAGTGCGTGCCTTGAGTATATAAAAAGGAATCGTTGCTTTAGTCCCTGAGAAAACGCGTCACTCAGCTGGAAAACAGTATTTGTTTCCTGAGATTCAGCCGGTACTTACAAAGCAGTGTAGCAGCATCTATCTTTCACAGAATTATCAAGTTGCAGGGTGCATGAGAAGTATCAAATGAATAAAAATTGTCTGTGGAGGGCCTGGTAATGGCCCGGCCAGAAGCAGCTTTCTTTTCTCTCTCTCTATTAAATGTATGAAGTCTGGAACTCTGAATCTTATTCTCACCTCTGCAATTGTAGTCCTCAGCAAGATTACTTGCTGCCCTTGTTTTGATTTAAGGATACTCTGTAATGCTGAGCTATCCCACTCCCCCAACTAACATTGCATAGAAGAAAAGTTGGATTTATATCCCCCCCTTTCTCTCCTATAGGAGACTCAAAGGGGCTTACAATCTCCTTGCCCTTCCCCCCTCACAACAAACACCCTGTGAGGTGGGGCTGAGAGAGCTCCAAAGAACTGTGACTAGCCCAAGGTCACCCAGCTGGCGTGTGTGGGAGTGTTATTACTATCTCTCCTATAGTGCCCTGTAGAAAATCCATTTCTGCCCAAATGTTCCACAGCTAATACTAATGGGGCTTTTTATTGTTTGATACATAAAATGGGGGAGAATGGAGATTGAATATGTTGTTGAATCTGTGTTCCAGGAAAGCCAAGGAAAAGGAAGTCAAAAACCAAACACAAGTCCCCAAAGTCCAGAGCTCCATCTCAAGTAAGCATATCACTGTGTTGACATCCTCCTAGTTAAGTCTTTCAAAGTTAGATTCTGTCTATTCCTATTCCTATTTTAATTGAGTGACTGAGAGTGATTCTGTGCATCTGGGCACTTTCTGTGATCTAATACCAATGAAGGATGCATCTGTAAAAGTCATTACATGTGTAACTCTGACACTGGCTCTGAGGGAGACTTTCAGTCTGTGTACGCACATATGTGGGGAGGGTTTTGAGATGCCTCCAGAGAAGAAAAAGAAGAGAGACAGATGCTTAAGCACAGTGCAGCTGAGCTGCACAGCAGGGGAAGAAAAGGAAGAATGATAGCTGTCAAGTGTAGATAAGTACAAGGCAGTAAGCACAGATGGCACATCTCAGCAGTTTAGGCAGTAACAGCTTACTCGTAGAACCTAGTGGAAGTGTTAACTTAAGTCCTCCTGTCCAATAAGAACAGTTTTTCAGCTAAATGGGTTCTACCTATCTGACTTGGGAAAGAAAAGCCAGCTGTGAGTTGAGGAGGATGTGGGGTTTTCAAGAGGGGGATGCAAATATATGGAGGACAGGTGGGAGAGGAGGCGGAGTCCCCAGGAGGGTGGGAGTGAGAACTATGGGAAGCTACAAGACTGTAGGGCCATCCATTTAAAGGTAATGCAAGATGTCAGAGCTGAGAAGCATGGATGGATTTTAATGTCAAGGCATTCTTTCAAGAAGGAAGATGAGAGTGGAAGAGGGGATTTCTGAGAAGGAGGAAATTAGACCTGAGATTATCTAAGGGCAGACGAGAGATAACCCAAAAGGGCAGAAGGGTCTTTAACCTTAGAGCCCTATCCAGCTGATCACTTGCTCGCAACTCCCTTTTCGTCTTCTCAGTTCCTTGCCACAAATTTCCAAGTTCCAACTTTGAATCCTGACTTCTGCTTTTTATTGGGGGGTGGGGGGGTGCTACCAAAACACTGTCATTTTTATTACATTAGAGGGAGGTAGCCAAGGCTTCAAAAATAGCCAGAATTCTGGTCTACAGAGGAAAGAACTCGTATTGATATGTGTGTGTGTTTGTGAGATGATACTTCCTTACATTTTCAGGTAGCTCTAAACACCTCTTGTTAATCCCAGCTTGTCTTCTTTCCAATTCGAAGAGCAAACTCTTCACTGGACTCCCCTGCCTGTATCTTCCCCTCTTCAATCTCTGGGCCTCTGTGTTGGGAAATTGATGTTTAGAATTTCCCTGAGAGGCTGCAAATAGAAAGGGAGGGTTCTGCCATTAGCTGGCAGACATCACCCCCTGCTGGGCTGCTGAAGGGACATGTTGCATTTTTGTCACCACCATTTTTTCCTGAATGCAGGGTCATAGCTAACTTTTTCCATGTTCGTGCAAACATTATGCAAGTTTGTATAAAATTGCTTGGTTTGCTCTGACTGCATAGTTCAAAAATAGTTCCGAATTCAAAATGTTCAGGTATGTTTAGTTTACAGAGTCCTTTCTTTACTCCAGCTGAATTCCTGAACTCTGATGATCAGCCGGCCACGTCAGCCTCTTCCTTGCCTCCTGGTCGCGTGGAAGGAAAACTGGCACCCAGGAAACAAGGTCCTGCCAAGAAATCAAAAAGCGCTGCTGGAGGTAAGATAGTTGCAGACACCTTGCATGGTCAGAGGTAAACTCATTCCAATTGCTTATTCTAGCACATGAGGAAAGTGAATAACTGCTTTCCCTGGTGATGTGTAACTATGGGCTGGAAACTTTCTGCCTTTGAAATAGAACTTTCAGTGTCTTTGTCTGGTTATATTCAGCTGTTTATTTTGGAGAAAGTGGCAGAGGCTTTTTATTCAACTGTTACCAGGGCCCTGTGGGCAAAACTTTTCAGCGATTTCACCTTGCCGGAAATTTGTTTCAGTTTCAAGTCTGCCACTTACTGAAATAGCCATTCTGTGCAACTTTTGTGTTCTGCTCAGTAGTCCATTTCCACACTTACCACTGCCACTTAAAATAAATGCCGACCTTAACCCTGGTTGTTACTTGACAAAAATACGAAGAGCAGTACCACTAAACAATGTTGGTGCTCCCTCCTATGAAGTCTTCCACCACCTCTTGTAAGTTATTCTTCAACTGGGAGTATTTGCAATGTAGAACTCTGCACTGTGAATGCTGTCCTGATCTCCTGAGAATTTTAGAAAGAAGACACTTCAGAAGGATTTCCATGGCAGGGGCCATGTTTTGTTTAGAAAACTACAGAGGCAGACATTTAACAAACTTTCTTGCCATTAGATAACCAGCCTACCATCATGGCTGCTTTCGCCAAGGAAAAGGCAACTGTGAAACCCAGGAAGGCAGCAGCAGCAGTTGTAAGTTCAGAGTCTGACACAGCCTGCGGAAAGCCTCCACTTGCCAGGGCCAAGAAAATCACCAAAAGGAAGCCTGTCTTTTCTTCTTCTGATGATTCTGATGCTGACCTTGACTTAGTTAAAAAGTCAACCGCACTTAAGGTTTGTTTGCCACTTGGGCTCTCCTCAAATATTGCAAGATTGGCTGTAATTTTTGACCACTGGATCAACATTTTATCATATACAGCTTGGGGGGGGGTTGCCTGTCTTCAGAAGCCCCAAGAAAACTGTCTGTCTTGGAAAGCCCCAAGAAAAAGTATGCATGTGCACTTGTATCTCTGTGTTCTGAAACTTTTTTCATTCTTCCCCTGTCCATTGTATTTTTCATTCTATAAGACATTGGGGGGGGGGGGGGGGGCAGGATATCATGACACAGAATTTACTTGAGTTTAGACCAATACTTCAAATGAATCCTAGAGCTGTCCTAAAAACATTCTACAGCAGTGATATTCACTCTGTGGATTTGGAAAGCCACATTCTCAGTTAACAATCCAACCACATAGCTCTGTGCCACTGCACCAATCATACACATACAGTAATCTAAGATAAAGCTGTATTAAATATTTAACTATTCCTCTAATTCCTATAGTACTTTTGAGTATATAGCGTTGTTTGTTCCCACTACTGTTGAATCTTAGCCAGATGTTGGGAAGGATTTGCAGGTCAGACTTAGAACACGAAACAGGGTCAAGCTTCCAGGCTCTTAATGTATTAGGCTTGTTTGTTTATTGGTCTTGTATGCTGCCCTTCCCTACCTACAGGCTCAGGGTGGCTCAACATTTCCATAATACATGACCAAAATCATTTAAAACAATAACCAAAATAAATACATTTTAAAATGCACCCCTCCCAGTATCTTCAAAGCTCCCTTCAAGATGAACTCCAGCATTTCAGGAGACAGAGGGATTAGAAACTTTCCCCATGCCAAGTTTTCTGCTGGTAACAGCCTTACCCTGCCCACTTTTCTGAATCCTGGGGCAGGTATCACATTGGCGCTCAGAAGAGCTGCAACTGGCTCAAAAGCTACTGAGTCACTACTATAGGGTATCGAAGATGCTTATAAAATACAGACATTCTACTTTCAACTGGATTATACAGTTCCAGGGTGCCCTAGGGCATGATGCTGTCTGGCTGTCTCTCGTATAATGCTTGGCTGCCTCATAGAGTGCTTCTAGGCCAAGGAGAGATGGCAGTCATTAACGTTTTTAGAGAGTTCTGCATTCATCCCTAATTACATTTGCCTAGAGTAAAATAGTGACTTTTCACCTCATGTGAGAACAATTGTGTTCATCTTGAAGCCTGTTTTTTTAGGTTCTGCTGTCCCTTGAGAGCTTACTCTGACCTGTTTCTTTTTCAGAAATCCAAGGTGGCAGATGAGTCATTCCGTCTCGATTTGTGTTCTGATGATGCGCCTGTAGCCTATCAAAGGCCAGGACGGGCCAGGAAGCCTGTCCAATATCTGGAAGAGTCAGATGATGAGATATGAAAATAAAACAGATCTGCCTCTTTCAACACTGCCTTGTCTGCTGAAGTGCACTAGGAGACACACAATTGTATGTGAATATGAATATAACTAACTTCCAGGTGGGGGTGGGGGTGAAGACCTGCCTCAATTTTCTTCCTGTCCTTAAAGAATGCAGACTGTTCTGGCAAGATCTGGTGCTTGACTTAAGTGATAAAGACACAGTAGTGTAACTGTACCTGCCTTCCCAAGTGGAAGGAGCAGGAAGGGTTTCAGGACTAAACAAAGGTTTACCAGTGTTCTTTCTGTAAATATGTTCTGCAAGTTTTACACTGTTCCAACTTCTGCTTTTATATGTGTTCAATAAACTCTTCTGCTAGAGGATTGTACTTGGAAATTCTGCTGACTTATAAATCTGAGTTCCCTTCTGTCCTTCCTGAAGTGAGGTTGCTCACATACTGGTTATAAGCAAAAATACAAGCCAAATTGTCCAGATTCCTAGAACTGATTTCATGCATCTGTATCAAAATCTGTTCTATATTCTGCACCAGGAGACTCTTTTGTAGACGTCACTAGTCCTGGTAGTAACACTAAGGTTCTTTCAGTAGGTCTGGAGGAAAATGGGCAGAGGCTGTCCAGGTGGTACCCAACTATCCCAGGCTTTGACTGTGTTCTCCCTTCTGGGATCTTCTACCTTAAGCGCAATTATTTTCCTAAAGCCATCATTCCTGGAAAGGACCAGTGAGCTTCTTTAGATTTTTCCAGTCAGGTATTTAATGTTCAGGCAGTGAACAAGATGTGTAATGGTGACTTGCACGGGTCTTTGGGGTGCCCTAGGAGCGTCTCTCAAGCACAAAAGGGGCCCAGCTTCCTGCAGAAGCATTTGGATCAGCATCCAAAGGCCTGCCTTTCAGCTGCCATTAACTTTATGGTCTTCTGCAACTGAAAAGCTTTTCTTAACTGTGTAAGGATCTCAGTCGTTCTTGTTTCCCTTACAGCCAAACCTGGCCTTGACGGAGATTCTTTTGGCCGGGCGTCCGGCCAGGACCTGCACCAACCTTGTGAGAATGCTTATCTCGCTTTCGCATAGTAGAATTCCGTTCTCATGAGAACGGAGCCGGGGGGATGGGTTAGTCAGCATTATAACCTGTTGTTTGAGCGGGGTTGCTCATTCCTGCCATGTCGTGTGTGTGTGCTTTCCAGGATGTCTGAATAAATGGACTTATAATCAAAAAGCCTTTTTATTTCTGCTCTTTGGAATTCCTTACATTATGGCAGGGAAACTAACTCATTTTTTCTCTTAGAATGTTTGGATCTCTGGTGTTCTAACATGCAGAGATTGAGTACCTCTTGACCATGTGGAAGCCGCGATAGCCCCCATAGAGGGTTTGAGCCTTCCCTTTGAGCTCGAGGATCAGGGGATGATCCGATTTAAGCTGGTGACTCTCTCGACCTCGGTCCAGTTCGAAGTCTGCCTCTCTTCCCTTAGGGCCAGTCGACATGGTTCAGATGCGTGTAGGAGATGCATGAGAGTTTTGGGGCTATCTATGGATCCGGCCTGTTATTGATTACGTTTCCACCCGACAGCGTGTGGATTACAAACCCCAGATGCAGCCAGTCCCTGAGGAGTTAGAGTTAACTACCATTCATGCTGACACCAAGAATCCATTGAAAGGTTCCTGGACAAATACTTGATGATATTCCCAAAGATCAGCAATGGCATATACGGGCTAGATCCCAAAGTTACAGCGAAGCAGGGGCTGATGACAAGGTTGGATCGATGATGGAAGAGGTTCCACACCACCTCGCAGTTCCAAACCGGGGCTAACGAGTGAATGGGTAGAGATCCGTGGAGCAGTCAGGCATGGAGGAAAAACCAGCCGGAGGAGGAACTGGATCCCGATCCAGATCGTTACCTATACCCTCGAAGAAATTGGGGCCGATCACGGTGGCCATGCTCGCGGGACGTAGAGCTTGCCTGGGAGTATGGCCAGACTACAATGGGAAGAAGGGTAGCGAAAGTCTGCTTGGGACCGTGAAGAACAGCATAAAGGAAATCCAAATGGAGTTGGACCGTGAAGAGGCGTTGCGTCAACGAATTATCGTGGAAATCGGCGATTCATGACAAAGTACTGGATCAGTCCAAACTGGATTTACAGCATGGCAAGCATCAAAGCCATCCAAACCCAGAATGAACTGTAGACTTTAGCCATTTCTTGGAGACGAGCGAGGCCAAATTGGATCGAGGAGAGGGCAGCTTTACTGCAGCACCAAGATGCCTTTTAACACGCATGAGAATTGGCTGAGGCAGGGAACAGAGCTCTCGGCCCGGCAACGTGAGGCGTTGGTTAGAGCCCCAGTTGGTGCCTACACCTTCACCCCGCGCAGTGGGCCGCCCGGGAGGGGCCGCGAGGGCGCCCTCGCGGCCGGTTCCCAGCTCTTCAACTTAGGGCACCTCCTCAACCCCTGCTCCTCCAGCTCTACACTATCCAGTACAACAACCAGGTTACATGCAGCAGCAGCTAACACGCACCTAGAGCTGATTGAAAGAGGGTTCTACAGACCCCCATCCCAGCTCGCTTTGATGGCACCGCTATCCTAAACTTCCTTACTTCATCCTGCAACTTCGATGCCCATATGCAAGAGTTTCATGATCCTATATCGTTCTGAACGCCGAAAAAATACGAGACATTGGGTCCAGTGTTGATGGGGTAGCCGCTGAGTGGTTTGTTACTCTTTATGAATTGCAGGGGACGATACCATACGGTAGCGGGCTCAAAGCGTTCGCATTCGGTTCCAAGATCCCAATGCGTGAAAACGATGCCATCCGGCAGAGTAAAACCATCCAACAGGGCAACCGCTCGCGTGAATTCCAGCGTGGTAAACTTCCTCCAGACTGGGCTGGCTGGTAATGCTGGGGCTATGTTTATTAAACTTGAAACGAAGTGATCCTTACCGGATCCATAAGCGCTTGCGGATTGGATCGAGCTTCGGCTGCTGCTGGAGTTGCTGCCGATCTTGCCTGTGCCAGCGCTGGAGGCCGCCCACGCCCGAAACCAGCCGGTATGCGCCGCCGCTAGAAAACCAAACCCGGCCGTGGCGGCCGAGACCACGATGAACGCCCGTGCGCCGTTTGGGATTATTGCCTTTACTCGCGGAGGTCCTGGCCACCTGGCTGCCAACTGCCCAAAGAAGCAGAAGCCTCCCCTCCGGGGGCCGCACTCCCCTTCTGCCAAGCCTCGCGCCGTCCAGCCACCAGCTCAAGGGTGCGTCCAAAGCTACATTTGATGAGGATGTCGAAGGAGGGAAGAAACCCGGCGCTTAGTCTTTCAGCGGCACCCGTGGATCTTAATCCTTCCCCTGATGCGTGAGTGAAGGCGAAGCGCCCATTACTATTTTGACTTCCTTAGCCAACCCAAATAAACGTACACGTATTTTGGCCTCTCCACTTGTGGACTCAGGTTGCTCCCACTGTCTTATGAAACCGCAAGTGGCGAGGAACTCGGTTTAGACCGAGTTCCCTTGGTGAAGCCCATTCCTTTCACCCAAAGCGGATGGTAGCCCACTGGGAGGTGAGGGTCCGGCCGGTTCAAAACCCAACGGTACTTCTCCGCTGCAACGTATCATTGGGAAAAGATTAGTTTCATTCTTGCTCCAGTTGCCACAAAGCACTCCATTGTATTAGGTATGCCATGGCTACTTTTACACCAACTAACCTTTCGTTTAGAAGGAACGAATCCTTCAATTCTCAAATCCCCCCTACGGAGATCACATGGATGGGGAAGATCCATCGGTAGGGGAGGAACAGCGATCTCTACAGCTTTCAATGCACTGTCGGCTCCCTTGCTGTAGAGATCCCAAAGGCGTATCAAGACCTATCCAGAGTTTTCCAGGAACAGGAGTGCGATCAACTTCCCCCCCCATAGGGATACCGATTGCAAGATCCTGCTACAACCGGAGCTCAATTACCTAAGGGTAGGATCTATCGAGTATGGAGTCCACCGAGGAAAAGAGACTCCGCGACCTTCTTAGATAAAAGAAATTTAGCCCAGCGGATTCATAATGCACGAGCCACAAAACACACCCATGCCGCTGTTTTATTCGTTAAGCAAAAGACGGTTCGTTCAAGACTTCAGGTACCCAGTTATCGTGGACTAAATGCTGTTTCCATCTCCAACAAATATCCTTTGCCCTTAATAAAGGGACCTCTTGGATGCCCTAGGCAAGGCCGGTTACCAAAATTACTGGATTTGGAAGCTTATTATTCGTGTCCGCGCTCAGCCCGAAGTCTGAACATTTAACAGCATTTAATACCAAACCCGCCCGGATTAGCTGGGGCCCCAAGGGGCCTTCCTTTAGCAGCCCTCATAAACGGCATTACATGATTTGTTGTACAAAGGGAGTAGTCGTATATTTGGATGATGTTTTGATTTACTCACAGACCCTGGAAGGAGCATGAGGCGTTAGTCCGGGAGGTTTTACAACGCGTTGATAACTCCCTCTTTGCCAAGTTGTCAAAGTGCTGTTTTCTCAATCCTCCATAGACTACCTGGGCTATCAGATATCCTCTGGACGGTCTAGAAATGGACCCGGCTAGAAGTGGTCGCAGTGGTTGACTGGCCTGCCCCACCAATAGAAGGGAACTGCAATCTTTCTTAGGCTTTGCTAACTTCTATACATTGACTTCATTCCCCATTTTGCCAAACTTGCCTTACCACTCACTGATCTTTTCACGACTAAAGGAAAGGGCCTTAAGCGCAAGCCCGAGAGGCCCCCTCCTGGTCGCAGGAATGCCAATTAAGCGTTCCAGCAGCTGAAAACAGCTTTCTAACTGGAGCCAATTCTGACAGCACATCCCGATACAGGCTTCCTTTCATCGTTCACGTGGATGCTTCGACAAGGCGCTGGTATGCCCTCTTGCAGAGAAAAATAAAGACAATAAATTGGTACCATGTGCTTATTTATCCAAAAAAATTTTCTGGTTCGAAATAAACTGGACTGTCGGAGATAAGGAAACCGCTGCCATCAAACTTGCGTTGAGCACTTGGCGCCATTGGTTAGAAGGAGCCAAGCACCCCTTCAAGTCTGGTCGGATCATAAAAAATTTGGCTGGCGCTTTCCACCCCCTCAAAATGTCCGCTAAACAATTACGTTGGGCTGATTTTTCTCTCGCTTTTCCTTTTACGGTCCATTTCCCTGGTAAAAGCAATAAGCTGGCTGATGCGTTGTCCCGCCTCCCGGGGAGGGGACGCATCCCTACGGATATTCCACGCACCGTTCTCTCTCCTCCCAGCTAGGATTGGCTGTCACCCGCTCACAATCCTCTCACGTCTCCCCAGCAGCCACATCCCAGCCATCGTCTCCCCTTCCTCCAGGAATTCAAAGGAGGCGGGATTACGCTGAGCTGCCAACAGAGGAAAAGATGCACAGCTACGCTTGGAGGATGGTGTCTGGAAAGGGGTGTTAGTGCGTTCCTCTCCCCTCCAGCAGGTTCTTCAAGCATGCCATGATTTCGTCAGGCTGGAGCACTTCGGGTTTGTGAAAACCCTTCATCTAGCCCGCCCGCCAGTTTTGAATTGGCGCTCTATGCTTAAGGGACGCTTGAGTCTTACATTAAAGGGTGTTCCATATGTGCGGAGGCCAAGTCAATACCGGAAAGCTCATGGATTACTGGAAACCTCTCCCCGTTGCCTTCCGACCCTGGCAGGTTATTTCAATGGATTTTATCACTGACTTGCCGGACAGTCGGGAACACTGTTTTGTGGGTGGTGGTGGGTCTCTTTTTCCAAACAAAGCGATTTTATTCCTTGCACCACCATACCTTCCCAGCTCCCCAAACTAGCCAGTTGTTCATTTCAACACATCTACCCGCCTGCATTCCTCTCCTGAGACGGTGGTATCGGATCGCGGCCCCCAATTCATTTCGATTTTGGAAGCGCTTTCCTGGAGTTATTGGGAACCACACCAGCAGTCGCCGCCCACCGCGTTCAAGAGTGGCAAAGTGAATGGGCGAACAGAACTACTAGAGCAATATTTACGTTGTTATACAAACTACCATCAGGACAACTGGTGTGAATTGCTTCCTCTCAGCAGAGTATGCTTACAATAATGCAATTCCTTGTAATTAGCAGAGAAAACCCCACATTTAAGAGTAGTCTCTGAGTGCGATCCTTCCCCGCCCGTTGCCCCAGCTGCCGGCGGAGGTATTGCAGCCACCAGAATTCAATCAATGGATTTATTCACTAGCTGAAGGCTGGAAAACCAGTTCAGTCTACCTTAAAACAGGCTCAAGAAGCCCAAAGTTTTCAGGCAGATAAACACCACTGGAATTCCCCTTATGTGTTGGGGCTTGGGTTTATTTGTCCACTAAAAAACCTTCCAGACGCGAGTACACAAATATTGAACTTGGCAAGAAATTTGTAGGGTCCCTTCCGGATTACAAAGTGATCAATGATGTTACTGCTTTCGCTTAAGATCTGCCTAATTCACTAAGTAACATTCATCCCGCTCTTTCATTTCCAGCTTGCTCAAAGGAGGCTCCCTTCAGATGCCTGGCACGACCCTCCGAGACACCCATAGTTATAATTGATGGACATAAGCATTATGAAATAGATGCTATCCCTGGACTCTCGCTTCTTTACACTTAAACGTCTACAATATCTAGTGTCATGGGTTGGCTATTCTTCTGGCCATAATCAATGGGTGTATAAGGAGAATATCGATGCCCCCTCTTTGGTACTGCATTTCACTGCTTTTCCGGGACAAACCGGGGAGGGAAAAGGGAGATTTCTTTTAGGAGGAGGCAGAGTGTAAGATCTCAGTCGTTCTGTTTCCCTTACAGCCAAACCTGGCCTTGATCGGAGATTCTTTTGCCGGGCGTCCGGCCAGGACCTGCACCAACCTTGTGAGAATGCTTATCTCGCTTTCGCATAGTAGAATTCCATTCTCATGAGAACGGAGCCGGGGGGATGGGTTAGTCAGCATTATAACCTGTTGTTTGAGCGGGGTTGCTCATTCCTGCCATGTCGTGTGTGTGTGCTTTCCAGGATGTCTGAATAAACGGACTTATAATCAAAAAGCCTTTTTATTTCTGCTCTTTGGAATTCCTTACAAACTGTCCATAGATGTTTTCAGGCAAAGATAAACTGTGTTTGGAGAGGCCCCAGGGCAAGTTTGAACTTGCTACCTCGTCAGGTTCAAGCCTTGGGGGCCAATTCCTGGAAGAACGGGAATATAGGAACAACATTTCCTTTCAATAGATGATAGCCTCTTATAAGGACCACACACACACACACTTGCTTCATTCATTCTAGAGCCGGCTGCAGGAGCAATTTGCTGTTCAAGGTTTAAAAACAAAACACAACTGCTCGGCATTCAGGTTTTTCTGTGATTTTGGATGTTTTGAGTTTCAAAGGGAGGTCCTCACCCTTGAGGCAACATTGTTTGTCTTGCCAATGATTTCACCCAACTGGGAATGAACAAAGTTCAACAAATAAGAATGTATTTATTTTTTTTCTTTCTGGGTCAATTTCAATAGCTATTCAGACATATCCTGGTGTTAAAACAATTCAAGTGTGTATGGATTTATAGTTCAAAAAACCCTTTACGTTAACATGCAACCCCGATTCCTTGTGGCTGCCATTTAACAAAGCTTTTACTTGGCAGCTGTGCAATTCATTTGGCCAGTGTATGGATTAGGGTCTTGGTGGTTCTTGACCAGTGCTTGGACAGCCTGCTGGTTCACTTAGCTTTCGAGTTAAAAAAAGCATTTACTGGTCTTATTGTTGCTTGTGCTGTGGATTGCTGGAGTTGAAGGGAACAGAAGACACAAGGCCTGAAATCTGAATGGCTGTTGGGTAGCTATGGCACAGGCTGGAGGGAGCTGGATGAGATTCCTGAGTCCCTATCTCAAAAAAGGGCTGAGGTCCTTTCAGAACAAAGCAGGAACTACTTCCACATTTCTACAAGACTGAAAGTCTGTTCTATAACTTCTGTGCTTGTAGCCACCTGCCTTTGAGCAGATTCTGGAATTTTTCAGGACTGGGGGTGCAAGAATTTTTGAGGGCTGGGGGTGCATTTTCTAAATTTGCAGTGGGTGGCACTGCGTACTCTCAGACCTTTTTGTGGGGGTTGCAAGAGTAAGAATTCCAGTCTGTGATCAGAGCTTGCTGCCTCACGGGAAGGGAGCAAGCTTCAAACAGGGACTTGTGTGAAATACAACAGGCAACTCACAAGGTAGGTATGTTCTTTTGCCTCAGGAATGACCTGAATGGGCCAATCATCCTGCATGCAAATATATGTAAGAACACTTGATGTCCCGGTTCTGATATTAGAAAGACACTCTGGTACAGCCCCATTGCTTCATGCTCTTCATTGAAATGGCATTCCATAACCTTGTATCAGTTAGACCAAAGTGTTTATTGGAAAGCAGTCAAGTGTGAAAAGAGTTGTCACATTTTCCACTTGGTAAGGGCGGAAAGGGATAACTGCATAGACTCAACCAACACTTTTTTGTCTCCCTGTGCTATACTATTTAAAGGCTCTTGAGTTGCTCTCCCTCCCCCCAAAAAACCCCACCCACATTGTTAATGCAATGTATGATGCTAGAGGTTGTGGTGAGTACATCCAGTTGGCAGGCTTCCTTTAAGGGGAATTCCTACAGCAGATCTCTGCAGTGAGAGCCAGCATAGTGTGGTGGGTAAAGTGTCAGACTAGGCTCTGGGGAACCCAGGTTTGAATCTCCACTCATGCCTTGGAAACTTGCTGGGTAATCGTGGACCAGTCGCACACACTTAGCCCTGACCTTGACTTGTGTTTGGATGGAAGACCTCAAGGGAATATTAGGGGCATGATGCAGAGGCAAGCAATGGCAAACTACCTTTGAGCACCTCTTGCCTTGAAAAACCCACCAAAGGTCACTGTATTGATTTATTGGGGCGGGGGATCTGCAGCAAAGTTGTTCCTAAACCGTAATCCTTTTGGATGTCTCAAAAATGCTGCATCTCCTGCCCACCCTCCAGAGAAGCAAGAGAAGACTTAGTTCATTAAGGCTAGTTTCTTCCAGCCATTTGCTTGTCAAGGGCTTAACAGCCTGACAGCTTCTTGCAGAGGCAACAAAGAGAAGGTCAAGGCCCTTCTGAAGGCTGGTTCTTCACAAGATGCTGTTTCAGAACAGTGCCTGGTCAACTTCTAATGCCCCAGGCACGGGGTTGAGGCAGTTGGCTAGGGATCACCTGTCAAGAACTGCCCAGAGCTCTCCCCAGGCCCAGCAGCAGTCAAGTCCAGTTTTGGCCAACCGGGCTTCCTAAATTCACGTTGGCCCATCTGTTCCGTCCTCTGAGCCTTAGCTGAAAGGACAACACAGATGGTTTCTGAATCAACCCCTGCTCCATCCATCATTGATAAATGCTGCACGCACGCACACACACAGTGTGGCTGGGATGCCCCCCTCTTGGCTCCACAATGCCTGTGGAGGTGGGCTCAGGTGCAGCAATTCCCTCCAGCCTACCACACCCTTTCCACTTTATGTCCATTTGCTGGCTTTTCTAAGCACCTTTGATTGGGTTGCAGTAGTTCTTCAGAGGACTCCATCGGATGCTCTTTCTTGCCTTGCCTGCTCAATCCTCTGGCTTCAGAAGCAACGTTGGGCCTCCAGGGCTTTGTTCTTGAGTCGCTGTTCAATACAAGCAGTTTCACCAGAAAAGGCCAAGGAAAGGGGGGGGGGGGGGGCAAGGCACCATAGAAGGAGTTACTTATCCATTGGGAACAAGCTAACCCTTAATTTGGATTCCTCCTTAAGAGAAAGAGTTTATTTATTTATTTATTTGATTTTTATAGGCTGCCTCATCTTCAAAGGGCTCTAGGCAGCTATATGGCCTATGCCTGGTCAAATTTCATAAGTTATGATTCCTGGGACCAGTGCATTGTTTTGGACAGTCATGGACTAGGACCGTGGTGGCGAACCTTTGGCACTCCAGATGTTATTGACTACAATTCCCATCAGCCCCTGCCAGCATGACCAATTGGCCATGCTGGCAGGGACTGATGGGAATTGTAGTCCATAACATCTGGAGTGCCAAAGGTTCGCCACCACTGGACTAGGACCCTGGGTGCAAATTCCCACTTCTACCATGGAAACTAATCTAAGTGACTTTGGGTTCTTTGCAAGCTCCAACTGGCATAAAGGCAGATGATGTATTCCATCTGCTATGAAGTTATTTAAAGCTAAGTCCCTTGCCCAGCTGCTATATGGGGCATCACTGGTAATTTCCATGGTCTGGAGGAAATACAATCTAAATGGGTGGATTCCACTTAACACATGCAAATCACACTTTCAAATTGCACCCTTAACACTTTTAACTAATGCAAATGGTTCTTTCTCCCACCTTGGACATCCCACAGGTATATATACTCCACTTGCTTTAGATCCTCTGAAGATGCCAGCTACAGATGCAGGCGAAACGTCAGGAGAAAATGCTACTGGAACACAGCCATATAACCTGGAAAACCCACAACTCCCTAGTGATTCCAGCATGAAAACCAACAATATATTGTTCTTTAGATACTACTTAATTGATAAGAAGTGTGCTTGCAAGCAGTCCATATTACATCTGTGAATCCTTAATAAGCAGATGAGGGTGCACAGATTTGATATGTTCTCCCTGCTCACACTTCGCATGTGGTGTGGTGGATTTGAGAGATACCTACTTCCATGTCTTGATCCACTAACAGGAACAAAAGTGCCTCCTGTTAAGAAACCCATTCCTCAATGGAGCCTCACACTAGTATTTACTACTCAGACGAGCACTCTGTTTGAATCCATGGCTTTGCGTGGCTTGTCTATGTTATAAGACAGTGTTCCTGATGGCCATAACTTCATACGGGAGGGTAGGAGACCTCCAGATGCTCCCCCACACACACACACACACACCCTTTAACAATATCACATGGATAAAGTGGTCCTTCAACCCAGCCTTGAACATTTGCCCAGGGCATCTCCAGATTTCATTTGGGACAAGACATTGTACTTCCCGTATTTTTTTTTCACAACCCACCTCCCCAGCAGAAAAGCCTTATACACTCTCAATTTACAGAGGGCTTTATTGTACTCACATCTTTTGTAAAGATAGATTGTTTGTTTTTAAGGCCCTAACATGGGGTTGTAAGGCCATCCAGATGGATTTGTAAGGCCATCCAGATGACATACCAGTCTGCGGACACGAATTGTCCCCGGGAAGTCCATGCTCATTCCACAAGGGCTTCACCAGCCACGTGGATTCCAGAATTGATATCCTGGACATCTTCAAGGTGGCCACATGGTCTTTTCCGGTCACCTTTGGAAGCATTATGCTGTAGGGATTGACTCTCACAGGGAGGGTGCTGTGGAAAAGGCTGTATTACATGTGCTGTTCAAATGAATGTTCCTCGCCTGCCTGCAAAGCAGTCTAGCTTGCTGATCTCCCAATGTGGGACTGCACAGAAGACCCACAATGATGTAATACAAGGTTGCAATTACCTGTTAGGCAGTTCATCTAGTGAGCTTCTGCGCAGGCAAACATCCCCGCCATCCTCTCCCGTGTGCTGTCAATGTGCTACTGCCTTTAGCCAGCCTTTCCTGATCTGATAGTTGGAAAATTGAGGGAATTGCCATCCTCTCCCTCCCTTCACATGACTGTTTTGGTGGGAACTTTCCTGCCTCCGACAAGGGGGAGTAAATATGCTGCATAGCAACAGAAGAAAAAAAGTTTTCTAATCTTCCTGTGGCTGGTCTGCACATGGACAGTCCCAGTGTTTTCCTGCACTAGACCCACTAGATCATAGGTGTCAAACTCGCGGCCCTCCAGATGTTATGGACTACAGTTCCCATCATCCCCTGCCAGCATCATGCATCATGCTGGCAGGGAATGATGGAACTGTAATCCATAACATCTGGAAGGCCGCGAGTTTGACACCTGTGCACTAGATGAACTACAGTTACAGATAAAACAATTCTGTATTCACTCAGCAGTGCAATCCTAAACATTGTTACAGCCTTCTAAAGCCATTGAAATGGATGGGATTAGAAGGATGTACCAGGGTTTTGGATTGCACTGTAAATACAACCATTCTTTAATTATTATTTTTTTAAATCCAAAGCAGAAGTGGATATCCTGGACAGTAAATCAAGGGGAGTCACTTCCAGCAGAATTCTATTTCCTGCCCTTAGATAGACTTCTTTAGAAGTTCTTATAAACCGTCTGTGTGAGCTATGAACTCCCTTCCTCTGTAAATCTTCCACCAGCCCTTCAATGCATTCTCAGGATGGTTTGCGTGGTGACTCCAGCCAGCAGCTGAAAGATCACACTGTGCATCTGTTTATATGTTGTCTCTGAATTATTGTATACACACTTTATTTTGAATGCTTTAAATTTTGAAAAGTTTAGGGATTTGATGTTTGCTGGCTTTCACCTTTTTTGGGTAAAAAGGCAGCTCATAGATAGGTTTTAAATTTTAAAAAAGAAAAAAAGAAAACATCCCAGGCAGGCTTCCCAGGATCCACTGGAAACAGAAAAGGCTAGGAAGCGGGAAAGTTAGCTGACTTGGAGTAGCTGAAATTTCCCAATGTCCCTGGTCTAGATATTGATAGGAATTTTCAGGCTGGAGGGGAATCAAAAGAAAAAGAAGAAAATGAACACAAGGCACTGGGACATTATTATTTTAGTAGTTCCGTTGTGTCATTGTTCTTGTTTTAAATGGTGGGCTAGAGTTCTGTTTGTTTAAATGATATGGTTATATAGTCACAATCCTTGCCTGTGGTCCCTGAAGAAGAAGAATGGCTTCATCCCCTCAGCCCAGGGAAAGGCCACACCACGGACAGGAACCAGCCTGTCACTTTAAAAGCATACAGGCAGAAATAGAGGGGAAAGTCCAGCCTCTCTCTCTCTCTCTCTTGTATGCAACTGTCCCAGCCAGAACTGAAGATAGCCAGAGAAAACAAAAGATGCCCATAGAACTGGGGCTGCTGCTGTAAGAGCAGAGGGGAGAGAGGGCAGCAGGGCATGGGTCCGGCTTCCGCTGGACACCAGAGAAGACATGCTTGGGATCCATCCGAGTTGCGTAGCAAAAGGGATGATAATTTTTTGAAAAATGGATTTCTGCCTGTCCATCATTAAGTTTTGGAGATCCGGTCAAATCTCTTCTTGGAAGAGAAGAGTTGGAGAGAAGAGCCACTAGGGCCTACCTCAGGCAACGGGTGAGTAAAAAACAGCTTCTGCATCTCCTTCTTGCCTTGCTGAGGAGCTGATCTGGGCACTCCAGAAAGAAGAGAGGATCCATTCTTCCCCCTTAAAAAGTTGGATTCTTGTTGTCCTTCACACTACCAGATTCCCTCTCTTGTTCTGTTTGGGGAGGGGGATTTAATGGAGAGAAAGGATTTGGATAACAAAGGGGAAGGAGCCAGACCTGGAGGGGAAGGTTCTGTCCAAACGTGCATGTGTCATCCTCCCAGACGCGTGAAAAATGTGTGTGTGGGGGGGGGGGGGGGCAAGTGTTTTGTGCATAAAAACGATGCAACAGATATTTTAAAATTGCGTTAAATATCTTTTCTTCAAAGAAATACCCTTTGCAAATAACAAAGAATTTACAAATAAGTTTTTGCCCCAGTAGTTCTAATTAGATCAATCGACTGATTGATTTTGAGATAAAAGTTGTCCTAGCGTAACAAAAACAGACTATATGCAAACAAATATAACTTTATTATGATATAATATATCTTGGCAAATGTCAATTAATGTAGTTAACAATCCTAAGCAGGTCTACTTGGAAGTAGGTCCTGTTGTATTGAGTGGGGCTTACTCCCTGGAAAGCGTTCTTGGGATTGCGACCTTATCAGACTTTTAAAATCATATTCCAGGTGAAGCCAGATATTCCAATTATATATGTGCGCTGGGAGAGCTGATACAGAAAGAGGGTTTCTCAGGAATGAAGTAATATATGGTTTAATAAGAATACAATTTTTTGTTAGAAGGAACTGCTTTCTTTTAATATTTTTTCCTAATATTGAAAACTATGAAGCTAGAATGTCAAGGCAGCTGCTAGATACCAAATAGTTTATTTTTAAAATTTTCAAAACTGTGAGTATTACGAAATGCTGAAGATTCAGAATTAAAAGATGTTTACACTTATTTCAGCAAGTCGTCACCTTCCTGTTCTGTTGCGCTCACTGCAAGGAAGGAAAACAAAAGTGGATTTCACCCTAGAATGTTTGCCAGCTTTGGGTATAAACGGGAAAGAACTATAGACAGGGGGTTTTGGGGGGGGGGAGGGGGAGACACACACACAAATAAATGGGACAGGGAGGAGAGGTTGCCTTTGTAGTTTCCATAGTACCTTGGCCTAGCTAGAACTAGAGTTGCCAGGTCCCCCCTGGGTAGTGGCAAGGGATGGGGGGATGGGACAGGGTTGCCAGATCCAGGCTGATAAACTCCTGGAGATTTGGGGATGGAGCCTGGGGAAAACAGGGACCTCAGTAAGTTACAATACCACAGAGTCCACCTCCATTTTCTCCAGAGGAACGGGTCTCTTCAGCCTGAAGATGAGCGGTAATGCTGCAGGATCCCCAGTTCCCACCTGGAGGCTGGCAGCAGCCCTACTTTGCATTCAGTCCCATGGGTGGGTGGAGGATGATTTTTAATCTGCGGCTGAAAATGGAGTTGCTCCGGAGAAATCAAAGCGAGCCGGTTGAAACTACTCTGAAGCCTAACGCGTGTCAGATGAGAATACTTTTGTGTTGTGCTAACTTTCTATCAAAACTGGGGGGGGGGGGGATTAAGTAGGAGAAAGAGGGAGGGACCTAGAATACTTTTTATTGCCATCTGTGGTTTAACCAGGGAATGAGAGAGCAATTCAACCGGTGAAGCATTCCTCTTTGGTGCATTATCCCCTTCAAACACAACACCTCTTATGTTTCTGGGTGACAGTGGTGAAACACAGTGGTGTTTCCAGAAGTATTGTGGCAGACCTCCTCCTCCACCCCACGAAATCCCTCCCGGTTCATGGGCCCTCCCCCATTTTATTGTCTAGCCTACTTAAAGTACTGTGCTATATTTAGCACAGTATCAGTAATTCCCAAATGGTGGGCAAGGGAACATGAGAAAGGAATGAGTCCAGTTCGGCTCTTATGATCCCCAGAGGGCCCATCCAGATGCAAAACCTATCGCTTTTCAAGCAACCACTGCAGGAGATAGGTAATAATTTCCTTTGAGCCTTGCCACAAGGGCAGTTGAGATAGTCAAGTTCATCTGGGGGCAAAGACACAGCAGGAGGTCCTGCTTTTGGAGGAGGCTGCCTGTTGCATCTCTCTACAAGTCACTGTTCTAAACTGGCCTTCCACCAGGAGGCCTACTCAGACCCTCACTAAAGCTTTTTAGGCATATGTATGATGCCTGCTTCCAGATTTAACACTAAAAGTGTGAGCCTCTGTTTTCAGAATGTTTGTAATGTAATGGTTTGGTCAGGGAACCAGACTCAAGCTCAGATTCCCAGTCTGTCATGGAAGCTTGCTGGATGACCTTGGGCCAGTCACTTAGTCTGAATCTGACCTACCCCACAAAGTGGTTGTTAAGAAGGAGGAGGAGGAGGAGGAGGAGGATTTATATCCCCCCTTTCTCTCCTGCAAGGAGACTCAAAGGGGCTTGCAATCTCTTTGCCCTTCCCCCCTCACAACAAACACCCTGTGAGGTGGGTGGGGCTGAGAGAGCTCCGAGGAGCTGTGACTAGCCCAAGGTCACCCAGCTGGATAACATGGATGCTTGTAGAACAATGTTGTAAGCCACTTTTGGGTTCCCACTGAAGAGATGTGCAACACAGAGCCTAAATAGCTGAATAAATAAATGTGGTATAGATGCATCTGTTTTTGCTAAGGGGTACATCATTTGTCTGCCCAGTTCGTGGCAGGAAGTCCCCTTTCCAAACTCAGTTGGGTCAAAGCAGCATTTCACACTCAGCAGATCTGTGCTGGCTCGATAGATTTTATCTTACCCCCTCTCCAGATAACTTGGCAACAGACACAAAACAAGCCCCCACTCTGCCCTTTTTTAGTGTTGCCAAGGTCATAGCCCTTTCCAGTGCCTGCTCAGAGTTAAAATGGCTCTACAGTGCGGGTGGAGGAGAGTGGAAGACCCTTCGCAGGACAGGCTTCAGAATATGACATTCCAAGCATCTTGGGGGCGGGGAGGGGGAGAAAGAGGAACAGAGAAATGTCCCTTCCTTGTAGTTCCTGTGACAATTAGCAGGTAAAGCTGCCACCTCTCCAGTGAGTTTGGATCCAATCAGTGTTTTCTGCTGGCGGTAAAGAGCAAGGGAGGGGGTCCTCTCAGATCGTGAAAATGGCTTTGCTGGGGATAATGGGACCAGCATGAAAGATAACTGGATGAAACTGAACAGGAAAAGCTGGCTGATCCAACCCAACAACTTGCCAAGCAGTGGCTGATCCGATTGGCCCAATTTTCACACAAAATGAGAGGATCCTGTTGTCATAGTGTACCCTGCAAGAAATGGGCCACTTCTCCCCCCACCCCCCCATTCTTGCTTGGGTGAGGGAGCAGCAGTGGCGTAGTGGATAAGAGCAGGTGCACTCTAAACTGGAGAACCGGTGCATTCTGCCACTTGAGCTGTGGCGGCTTATCTGGGAAACTAGATTAACCTGTGAAGTCCAACACACGCCAGTTGGGTGACCTTGGGCTAGTCACAGTTCTTTGGAGCTCTCTCAGCCCCACCCACCTCACAAGGTGTTTGTTGTGGGGGGGAGGGAAAGGAGATTGTCAGTCCCTTTGAGTCTCCTTGCAGGAGAGAAAGGGGGGACATAAACCCAAACTACTACTACTACTACTACTACTACTACTATATTGATTGCAAAGAGCCAGGCATCAGCCCAGCCATGAAGGGATCAGCACTTCAGGCTGGATTCTGTTCCATGCAACTGCCAGGCATACCAGAAATTCCTTGTTGGGGCACCCTAACGACCCCTGGGCCAAGGCAGCCAACATGCTTAATTCAGTGCATGTTTTGTGTCTTCCAGACTCATGAGTGCCCTTTCCTTTTTGCAACTGCAGCACATGAATAGAATCGGCTTCAGCCTTCCCCTCCATGATATCGTTACCTCCCTAAATGTCCTGGGTTGGGGGATGGGGACAAAGTGTTACCATTCATGAAGCAAAAAGGGCATGTGTTGGTCCATGAGGTCCATCTTCCCCTGAACATCTGGTACAATGTCTTTGTGCAGGCCACAAACACATGGACTTCAGAAGAAGAAGCATTTACTCTTCTTTTCTCTGCTTTTCTCTACCTTTAAGGAGTCTCAAAATGGCTCACAAGCTCCTTCCCTTCCTCTCCTCACAACAGACATCTTGTGAGGTAGGTGGGGCTGAGAGTTCGGAGGGGCTTGTGACAGGCCCAAGGTCACCCAGCAGACTGCAAGCGGAGGAGAGGGGAAATAAATCCATTCACCAGATAAGAGTCCAATGCTCTGAACCATTACACCATACTGGTTCTTAGATTGAAAACCCACATGCGGGCAAGGTAGCATCTGTGTTCACAATCCTTTTCTTCTTGCAGCAGCCATGGGAGAGTGGGGGTTCTTGAGCTCTCTTCTGGATGCGGTCCAGGAACATTCGCCGATGGTCGGACGCTTCTGGCTGGTGGTGATGCTCATCTTCCGCATCCTGATCCTGGCCACCGTGGGCAGCGACGTCTTTGATGATGAGCAGGAAGAATTCGACTGCAATACGCGGCAGGTGGGGTGCAAGCAGATTTGCTATGACCTGGCTTTCCCCATCTCCCACTACCGCTTCTGGGTCTTCCACATTGTGGTTCTCTCCGCCCCAGCCGTCCTCTTCGTTATCTATTCCATGCACCAAACCACAAAGATCAACCAGAGTCAGGAAGACGTTGAGGAGGAGGGAAGTAACAAGGCCGGGCCGAAGAGCCGATCACACTTCACGCTCCAACCCAGTCAACGCACCCGCAACATCCAGATCTTTTACATTGTCAACGTTGTGGTAAGGATCATGGCCGAGATCGGTTTCCTTATAGGGCAGTGGATGCTGTACGGCTTCCGTGTGGGATATCAGTACATCTGTAAACACCCTATGTGCCCTCACCTGATCGACTGCTTTGTCTCTCGCCCCACCGAGAAGACCATCTTCATCCAGTTCTACTTCATGGTGGGGCTGGTTTCAGCGTTGCTCAGCCTGGTGGAGCTGGCACATCTCTTGTTGAAAGACCGATGCAGGCGTCGCCGTACCATCGCCCCTCCTGCTCCTGCCTCTTACGAACAGCAGGACAATTGGTCCAATCAGAAACACGAGAAATCTCAGCACTTTCTTGGCACCACTGGTGATGGGACCAACAGAGCACCAGCTCCTGATGGGCTTGTGAACTGTTATGAGCCCCCAGCCCACTTACATCACAAAAACTCCACTAAGAGCAGCAGGTCGTCTCGCTGTTCTGCCAGAGCCGACTTGACAGTGTAAGAAATGGGTGGCCAACCTATGGTGCTCCAGATGTTCATGGACTACAATTCCCATCAGCCCCTGCCAGCATGGCCAATTGGGCCAAATGCCAATTAGCCATGCTGGCAGGGGCTGATGGGAATTGTAGTCCATGAGCATCTGGAGCACCGTAGGTTGGCCACCCCTAGTGTAAGAGATGGGAGCTGCTGTCACTTGGTCCCCTGGATGAGCTGGTATCTCAGGGGCTGGAATAATCATGCATATGAACTGAGCATGTGATATCCCTTTCTGGCTTGTAATGAGGACCACTCCCATCCTTTGCCATTCAGTGCTTTGCTCCCGTATCTGTTACCATATCAAGAGTGACTGACAAATCAAATCTGTTATCGGTGCATCTCATAGGGTGGGACCTGTAAGAAGTTGGGTTGGTAAGCTGCAAGAGGCAAATGTCTAGAATTAAATGGGGGGGGGAGGGGTTTTGACTTCTTCAAGCAATCAACCGGACACCTGTCAGGATCTGCAAATCACCTGAATTAGCAAAAACTATAGAGGTTGTTTGTCTATACAAGCCATAACACTGGGGGAAAGCAAGTGTGGGGTGGGGGGAGGTGATTCCTTGTTTTGGGATGGCGCTGTTTACATTTTTTATTTCAGAATACAATGTATGCAATATGAAGGAATTTGCTTTGTTTTGAGTGGAGGCATGGCTCAGGTGGCACAATGTTATGGCAGAGAGACAGAGAAGTTGCAGCCACATCTCCAACAGCAGCTGCAAATGAACTCCACCCAGATACATCCCACCTGTGAAGTGGACAAAACATATACCCAGCCACACAATCACTCCCCACTGTGTGATGGAGAGAAACACATCATACCATGACCTGCCTCGGAAGATCCCAGCCATAGATACAGGCGAAACATTAGGAGCCAAAACTACCAGACCATGACCACACAGCCTGGAAAACCCACAAGAGCCCGTAGATTCCAGCTGTGAAAGTCATCAACAATACTTAGAAACAGAAAAGCTCTTAGGCAGGGTAAATGATTGATTTATGTGTCATGATGCTGTGCCTTCCAGAAAAGATGAGATGGCTGACAATTCAGTTGGTGCTGGATCTTCACGGATCCTTCACTGTAGCATAATAAATGGTGTCACCAAAAACCACCACTTCTTCATACCGGAGCCTGGGCTTCTGTTTTCAAGGTGCTTCGCCACAGTCTGAGGTACTTATCTGCTGCTTCCACGCAGAGGATTTTTTGGAACATTCACACATGGTTGTCCTCTGATGGCCCACTTTCTGTGTGTTTCCCTTGCTTTGCTGGGATCTTCCCCAAACCTATTTTAGGCATAGGCCCATTATGCATGCAGTGCTTCCCGCGCCACTCCTTGCCCTGCAGTTCCTGTGCAGTGGGGTCTCCTCGCGTTTCCTTGTTTACATGCAAGGAAGTTCCCCCACTACCCTTTGTGTGGCTTGCGTGGATTGCCTGCTCCCAAGGCCGGGTGGCTCACCCATCCAAGCCAAGAATGAAGATTTCTGGAAAGATCAGTGTCAAAACATGTTTGTATGCTGCATGGATTGGAAGATGGTGTGCAACTGTATATTTCATTGTCGAATGTATTGTCGAATATTTCGAATGTGTCGAATGTATATTTCATTATTGTTTGTCTTGATTCTTGGTTGCACATTGATACAATATTTTGCTGGATTGGAAGATGTACATTTTTACAGGTTCTGGCCACATTAGTTAGGGTTACCACCTCCAGGTTGTGAAATACCTGGAGATTTTTGGTGGTGGAGGCTGAGGATAAGGTTTGGGGAAGAAAGGAACTTCAATGGGGTTTAATGTCATAGATAAGTGATGGTGAACCTTTTCAAGATCGAGTGCCCAAACTGCAACCCAAAACTCACTTATTTATTGCAAAGTGCCAACACGACAATTTAACCTGAATACTGAGGTTTTAGTTTAGAAAAAAACTGTTGGCTCCAAGGTGCACGTTACTCGGGAGTAACGACCCTAGGAGGGTTTACTCAGAAGCAAGCCCCATTGCCAGCAACCGAGCTTACTACCAGGTAAGATTGTGCTTTTGTTCTTCCCATGAAAATCAGTGGGGTTTAACAGCGCTTAACAGGATTACCTGCACTGCTTCCCCAAAACTAGGTCCTGGGTTTAATGCTAATAATCTCCCTGAAATAATTACACTATTATCACACTGGGGGCTTGGCGGGGGAAGAGGGAGGGGTGTGAGGGAAGGGGGAAATAAAACTTTCACTTTCCAAAACCCAATAACCCCCACACACACATACCACACTATACAATAGAAGTAAAAAGGCAGTCAAGGAAGGCAATCCTAAGCAAGAATGCTGTGCGAGGGGTGGGATAACTTCAGGAAAGCTAAATTGGTGGAGCAGCCATCTGATCTGCGGTTTTTCTTTCACATGTCATCACAGCACTGATTTTCCCCCCAAAATGGAACAGGAACAGAAAAATAAAAGCATGGAGAATATTTTGAAATGGACCTCTCTGTCCCACATTTGCCTCTGTCAGAATGGCCCTAACTCTGATGGGGGGGGGGGAGGGATGATCAGGGCGGTAAGGGATGCTCCTCTCCCTTTCCTGCCAGTTGGTCGGTGCCTGGTTTAGCTCGGTGTGAAATGCACAAGATCTCTTCTCCCCACACTGGGCTCCCAGGCACTAAAAGCTCCAGGGCACTAAAAGCCCCATCACTCTCTCTTCCAGGGGAGGCGGGCCCTTAATAAATGGTTCACCCCAATCGAGGCAAGTGCCTGAATCCCACCACTGCACCCGCCCTGCTCTTGGCAGACGCACTCCTCCCAATGGAAGCCCCTCACCTGGACTGCCGCTTTTTAACCCTACCCCCAAAGTTTTAGTTTGGTCCGAAAAGCTACATGCCAAGAAAAGCATGCCAGCCTTCAGTCTCCCAAGCCTTGTGGGAAAGGGGGCACTCGTGGGGCAGTAGATGGTACTTACAGCAAATCAGGTCGACTCAAGAGGACCTCCCTGACGTTCAGCCCCAGCCAGCAGAGCACCTTGTACATGGCCAGCCTGTGCTGCGAGACTCCCAACGGGTCTGCTGGCAGCCACCTCTGGCTGTGCGAGGGGAAGGGGGAGAGCGGCATGCGTGCCCATGGAGAGGGCTCTGAGTGCCACCTTGGGCACCCGTGCCATAAGTTCGTCATCACAGCCATAGATCCCACCTTCCAAAACAGTCATTTTCTACAGATGAACTGTTCTCTGTTGCATGGAGACCAGTTGTAATCTGAGAAAATCCCCACCACCACATATTGCATCCAGTATGCCAGTATTTATTTATTTATGGTCACAGACCAATACTATTAAATAAAACAAATTCCAGAAAAATAAGATGGAGACTTTCAAGGGAAACAATAAAATTATAAATGCTATAAATCTAGAGAAAACAGGAAAATGTAGTCATTCATTAAAACTGTTTAAATCCAAAAAGTTTCTTAAAAGAATAATATTCGTTTTTTAAAAAGCCATGCGACCCAGCTATCCATGAGTTTTCATTACATAGACACAGACATTTGCCACCTACCTCAAGAAATTGGGAAATCTCATTGGAGAGGGGTGTGTGTGGGGGGGGATAGCACCCAGGGCCAAACCTGATCTGGGCACACACACCCCCACGCCCCACTTATCTGGCTGGTCCACTGCCAGGCTGCTCCTTCAGCCCCCCACCCCACCCCCCGTTACAATTCTGCACATAAAGTTATGTCAAATTGCAGTTGACTTACAGCAGCCCCAAAGTAGGCGTGAAGCCACAATCAACTTAGGGCAACCCTGTAGGGGTTTCAAGGCAAGCGGTAGTCAGAGGTGGCTTGCCATTGCCTCCCTCTGTGTCACAAATCCTGGACTTCCTTGGTGGCCTCCCATCCAAGTTTTAACCAGAGCTGAATCCTGCTTAGCTTCCAAGATGTGATAAGACGAGGCTAGTGCTAGCCTGTCAGGGGTGCTGTGCAGCAGTTTGATTTAACCCTTAAGAACACATTCCCATATTCAGTGCTCCCCCAGCTTTGCAAATTTTCCTTCTGGGGCCATCTCTACCACTCAGACCACTGGTTAATCCTACACTGGTTAATCCTACAACATTAATCTGGGCTAAATGAATTATATAATTCAGGCCACTCTGGAGTGTGTTTCTTTGATGTAGTGGTGGGGTATAGTGGTTAAGAGCAGGTGCACTCTTATCTGGAGAACTGGGTTTGATTCCCAGCTCTGACACTTGAGCTGTGGAGGCTTATCTGGTGAACCAGATTAGTTTGTGCACTCCAACACATGCCAGCTGGGTGACCTCAGGCTAGTCACAGTTCTTTGGAGCTCTCTCAGCCCCACCCAATTAAAGGTGCTTGTTGTGGAGGGGAGGAGGGGAATGTAAGCCCCTTTCAGTCTCTTTATAGAAGAGATAGGGGAATATAAATCCAAACTCTTCTTCTTCTTCTTAATAAAATGACTGCATTGCTGGAAGACTTCAAAGTATAAGCCCTCTTGTTCTATTTTGCTCAATTCAATCTGTACCTATCTATACCTATTTTAATGGTTCAGATGGGGATTTTGGAGTAAAACAGTACTTTGTAACAAAAATGTCTGCTTTGACTTCTTTTTCATGCATGGAGTGAAGCTAGAACTGGGGCAGGTGATTCTCCGGTGGTAGGGCAGCTGAATTCTTGATCTGTTCCACACAGCCCCTCTGGTTTTCCAAAGCAATGTTTATTCAGGTTATTTTTAACATTTCCAGAGACAACATTTCCATCCCTCTTGGGACCATATTTCCCTGTCCAGGTTTTTGTGGGGGTTTTTTTAACACTGAGTTTTTTCCTACTCTATTGACTTTATAGCCGCTTCACTGTACGTGTGGCCCTTCACTCTGCTTGTGATCAGAGCAGACCACTGTTTTCAATATAAGAACATTTTGCCTCTAGTGTAGTGGGGTGTGATGTACTGGAGAATCTCCAGGACGTGTGCAAGGGAGCCCAAGGAAGGAGAAAATTTTTAGAAAACAGTAATAGTTTAGAGAGCAAGAATGCTAAAGAAGGACTATGCAGATTCAGAGACTATTACATTTGTAAGCAATTTAGGCTTGTCAGTTCTGGGTTGGGGAATTCCTGGAGGTTTGGGGGTGGAATCTGAGGAGGGCGAGACCTCAGCAGGTTACAACGCTATAGAGCCCACCCTTTAAGCAGCCATATCCTCTAGGGCAGGAGTATCCAACTCTGGCACTTCAGATGTTCATGCACTACAATTCCCATCAGCCCCTGTTGGAAATTGTAGTCCATGAACATCTGAAGCACCAGAGTTGGACACCCCTGCTCTAGGAGAATTGATTTCATCTGAAGAGTTAATCTTTCTAGTCTTGAGATCAGTTATGGCAACCCTGTAGTTCCAAAGAAAGGGGCTGGCCATAGCAAAAATTAAACCTGCCATAGGTCTATAAACCTGCCATAGGTCTATAAACCTGCCATATGGTCTATAACCATAACTAAAAAAGGGCAGTGGTGGCACAGTTATCTAACAGTATCAAACAACAGAACTGCACACATTTGATAGATTTGAGGTCTAGCAGCACTTTTTATTTAAAAAAATAAATAAATACTGGTTGTTTGTCCCCCTCCCCCACCAACCTTCAAGCCACCTGTTAGAAAAACTTGGATTTGGGGCATATTTCCATCCTTACCTAAATTCCTCATGTATTCAGGGAAAATATGTCCTCCAAAATTCTTATTTTGTTTGTGGCTGTCCGTTCGGTAGCATCTCTCCAGAGCACTTCAAACTGGTTTCCAGTTCACTCATGAGATAGAACAAACACCTCAATAGCAAAATGCTTCCATCGTCTGGGATTTGTTTGAAAGAAACTGAACTGTAGTGGGTAAAAGTGGCTGTACTTTGGAACGTTGGTTGCTACCATACACATGACAATGCGGTAAGAGGAAAAGTTGCTCAGGAGGGAAGGAGACGGCGTCTCTTTCTAGACAGACAAAACTATAAATCAAGCAAGCAACTCAGCCTAGCTGCTTGTGTCCTTTTTCGGAAGATGGAAGAGCCCGCCTGCTTTGGAACCAAGGGCAGAAAATCAAGGGAATATCAGCATTTTATGGGGAGAATTGCTTCGGGGGGAGGGGGGGCTCTGGTCCGGGGTGCCAGGTGGGGGCTGAACAGTGACTCTGGCAGAGGGACAGCTTGCGGCTGGAGGCCAGGCAGGGCCCTGCTCATCTGCTTCCTGTTGTGGATGGTGTGGACCCTAACCATGGAGATAGCTGGAAAAAAGGAAAAGAAAGAAAAACAACAGGGAGGGGGCTCTTCTCGCCTCTCAGATTATCCCCTTGTTTCTCCTATTTGATAGCTGTTGCGGTCTGCTGGATGGCACTGAATAGGCTATGGTTTCTCTTACAAGCCACCTCGAAACCAAAGATCACCTGGATGTACGAGTGTGTGTTTTTGAGTCTATCTACAAGACCAGTTCATGAAATTATTCCAGTGCTCCCAAACAGCAGCCTTCCAGACCCTTTTGTCTGGCCCATGGGACCATCACATTCCAGGCATATCTCCTCCTGAATTCTGCATGCTGACGCACCAGCATCTGTGCAGATATATGTTTGGGGTATGTTTGGTACTGGCACCAAAAAAGGTTGCCAACCTCTGCTGCGCCTCCTTGACATTGGAATCTAAGAAGAGACCTGCTGAATCAGACAACTGTTCTGTTTAGCACAGCATCCTCCATCATACAGTGGCCAACCAGCTGTCCTTGAGGGTCACAGAGGCCAAGGCCTGCCCCTAACTTTGCCTTCTGGCCGTCAAAGGTTAACCACCTCTAGAAAAGTAGATGACCTTTAGTCATCTTGGTTTGTTGATACCCCTCCCCCAATATCCTCTCTTTCATACTCCCTTATTCCTTTATCTCCCATCTTTGTGCCTTTCTACCACATTCCCGTCAATGACAGAGTACATGCCCTACCTATCCCTAGACCTTCTAGAGCAGCAGATGCCCTTCATTTCTTTGCATGGTGCTTCTTTATTGCAGGTTCTGGGATACCCAAGTATAATTTTGTGAGGGCAGCAAATGACCAACCCCTGCCCTGATGCCACACTCTTGACTGATCTGTCAGAACTAGGAGGAAGAAGACTGACAGACTTCAGGGCCTTAAGCATTTTCTAAGGTCCCAAACCAGCCTGTTGCCACAATCCAACAAATGTGTGTTGTGTTGTTGGTGGGAAGCAACCAGCAGTATTTTGCCTATGTAACCTACATGCTCTAAAGTGTCTGATGCAACTAGACTTCTATCCTAACCACAGACTCAACATTAGTTGCAACTGGTATTTGTCTCTGGGGCTCAGCCTTCTCTGGATCAGAGTGCATTTATGGTGCCCTGGCACTGGGTCAAGTCGCCAAACCTTAAACAAAATGATTTTTTCTGATCCCAGGAGAAGAAGGCTATTTTAAAGTCATATCATTCGTTGTACTCTCATTTCACTAACACATAACTATTGTAAATTTTTTAAAAACTCCCAAAAATTGCTCTAAGAGGACCAAAAATACAAACCAGGGTTCGCTAGTTTAGAAATGACCATATTTTGCTTCAAATGGGTCATCCAGGAGCCGCTGAAGTCAATAGAATGTTTTCCACAGTGTGGAACCTCTCTCTGCAATGGGACAGTAAGGTATTTGGGCACTTGGCAGCATAACAGGCGGCCTCATTCACTAAATACCTATGGAAATCTTTTTTCTATTGTGGGTCCAGGTAAAGGAAACCAAATATTAATATAGATAAAAATGTGAACACATGAAACTGCCTTATACTAAGCTAGAGCCTCCATCCGTCAAGGCCAAAATTGTCTATTTTGACTAGTGGGGTTTCTCACCATCTTTCATACCACTCGCAACTTGGTAATTTGAACAGGTGATTGAGCAAAACAGATGCGCTACCACTGAGCCACCATCCCCACTGCAATGTGAAATATCATTTTTAGAGAGGGTTGTTTTTTCAGAGGGGAGCAAAGATCAAAAACTAGATTTTCACGTGGCAGTTTTACATAGTATCCCACTTCCTTTTGTGAAGGCCATAAGCACCATTTTTAACCAAGGCTGGACCAAAATTCACACCCAATTGGCAGTCTTCTTGTGGTCTGCTACCTGGTTGGTCTTGGCAGCATAAAGATACGCCAAGGGTTCAAGCACTCTTTTCATCAGTGATGGCTTCTAAGAATCCAGCAACTACAATTGTTTTTAATCTTTCTTTAAATTGACATGGTGCAAACTGGGGCACTCTTCCTCAGGGGATATCTGAGACAGTTTTTGGCACTGCTTTATGAGAAAAATCTGACCTGGATAGCCCAGGTTAGCCTGATCTTGTCAGATCTTGGATCAGGGTTAGCCCTGACTGGTATTTGGATGCGAGACCTCCAAGGAATATCAGGGTTGTGATGGGGAGGCTACTATTTCACTTCTGTTTGATATCACAGCTGCCAGTTCTTTAGCTGGTTGTTAGCCTTTCATTACAATACAAACCTCACCCAGAGGCCTAGGAAGTTGTGATGTATCGGCTTAGTATTCGTCAGTGGTGTACCAGCAGAAAATGGCGCACAGGGCAAGACCAGAGTTTTCCGGGGGGTCCCCATGGAGCCCGGGGCAAGATCTGATTTTTCCACCCCCCTGCCCGGTCCCACTTACAGCCTCCCTGTTCAGCTACGGGGGCCGTCCTCAGGCCTGCTGGCTTGTCCGGGGTCGCTGGGCTCAGCCTTTCCAGTTTGCCTCCGCCAGTCGCGCCCTCCAAGCTTCTCCTGCACCACCGTTCACAGTCACCGTCATTTTGGACCTGGGGCCGGGCGAAGGAGGGAGGGTGGGGGGGGGGTGATTTTCTGCCCCTGCACATGATTAAATTGCCTGCACCCGGGGACACTTGTCCCCATATGTCCCTCTAGCAGTTATGTGTCTGGTATTCATGCAGATCCCAGAAGAACTGCCTTTTGAATCTGACACATGTTGATTTTGCAGAGGTTATTCTTATTACTATTATTCCGAGATCAGAAGAGATCGGGCGCATTCAGGGTGGCGTGGCCGTAGGCATTATTACTATTATTATTAAATTTAATGTCCTGCTCTTCCCACCAAAGTGGGCTCAGGGCAGCTAACAATATAGATAAAATATGATTTATAAAAACAAATCAGGGTAGGCAAATACACCCACCCCCTTCAAAGGTGGCAGGGGGGGGGGGAGGGAGGCCAGCCAGCCAGCCATCTCAACTCCGTTGCTGTTCTTAACTATAGGCCTGGCAGAATAACCACCTTTGAATGTCTCCTTGCTTGAAATTGTGACTAAATGGCTATATACATCTATTTATGGGAACATAGGAAAAATGAGAAGTTGGAGGATTACCGGTAGACAAAAAACCCTGCATGAACCTTGACTTTGGCTGGCAGTATCCCAATGGGGCTATGGATCGTTACCTCAAATTCAGTCATAAAACCCGGTGTTTAAGCGCTGTCAACTGTCCCCAGCCCCTGCAATGGACAGAGGCAGAGGTGGGATCCAACCAGTTCTCACCACTTCTCTAGAAGTGGTTACTAATTTTTTCTGAGTGCCGAGAAGGGTTTACTAAAGCAACCTCCCTGCCCAATAGGGACTGGAGGTGCGTGTGTGCGGCGGCGCCACTGTTTGAATCCCACCACCATCGGAACCTGTTATTAAAATTTTTGGATCCCACCACTGGACAGAGGTATATTATGTGCAGTCTTGTCCTAGATTCTAGTCCTGAATTGCTTATGCAGGTGAGGCAACAGGAGACTGATATTCTAAATACCAGGGAAAGTAACTGGAAATCTGCAGTCTATGAGCATTAAAATCTTTTATTCCCTGCTCTGCCATTTGAACTGTGGAGGCATATCTGGGGAATTCAGATTAGCCTTTGCACTCCAACACACGCCAGCTGGGTGACCTTGGCCTACTCACAGTTCTTCTGAGCTCTCTCATCCCCACCCACCTCACAGAGTGTTTGTTGGGGTGGGGGTGGGGGGAGAAGGGAAAGGAAACTGGAAGCCCCTTTGAGTCTCCTACAGGAGTATAAATCCAAACTCTTCTTCTTTGCTGCCATCCAGTGGCTAGAAGGCAAAACTGCAGCACAGGAACACACTACTGACCCTATTGTTTCCAGAGACAATTATTTGTAATGCAATAGGGGCTTTCCCTGGGTACTGCAGAGATAGCTTATGGGTTCAAATACACCCTGCCACATTCCTTGCAGTGGAGGAAAAGAAGGCAGGAGAAAAGAGCGCCATTTCCCAGAGAAAATAAAAATATTGCTATTTGAATGCCAAGCAACATGCTTGCCCTTGGAAATGCCAGTTGGTGGAAGGACAACAGCACACAGAGAAGGCCTTCGTGGTAAACCACACCTTGGAATGATGTTGTGAGGCAGATACTGAACATGAGCTGCAAAACCAAAAAGTCCCCTGTCATGTTGATTTCAATCAAAAAAAGTACTACTGTTATTGTGAATTAATTTCAGCAACTTTGATTGAGAGGCTAAAGATGGATGGATTTACCAGGAGCTTCTCTCAACTAGCATCTATTTTGGTACGTGCATTAAATGGAAAGTCATGAAATGTTTGTGTCATGTATATGAGACCACTGTTTCAGGTGGCGCAGCTGGCGTACATTTTGGCAGTGTTGTTGTACCTGGCCACCAAAGTGAATAAAAATTAGACAGCAACACAAGAGAGAGATGATTGGCACAGCGCCTGTTAATTTCAGCTCCTGTTAAATTCACCGGTGATTTTGTTAGGGAATCTCTGCAAAGTAGGGATCCTGTCATGCCCCCCCTGCTGCAGCTGACAGCTTGTCTGAGAAAGGGTCAATGGAGCCTTGCAGAGAGAAGCCAGCTGAACCAGTAGAGCCTGAACTCACACAGGCTTCTGGCTCAGAACTAATCAGCAGGGCTAAAGAAGATGCTAACAGCTCTGGGTCTCCAGATACAATGTGTTGCAGACAGAAATTGAGACTGGCTTTAAAGGAGAGATGCCACTCAGCAAGACTACAGGCTAGGCATTACGCAGATACTTTGCAGGAGCAGCCCCAGGCAAGTAGTTCTGAGGAATAAAAGACCTTTGGCAGGAACTGTAATTGTGGTTGCAAAGAGTGTTCTACCAAACCTTACCTACACACCACTGCTGTCACCAGGCCCTGACTGACCACAGACCGGCTTCTGACCTTGATTCTTGGATCCTTCTGGTTGCTATATACATTCCTGGCATTCGACTCATGGCCTGATTGTCATCTCTGTGGACTCTCCCATGGACTTGGTATCTTTGGACTTTATTCCTTGCTGAACTATTAGTAGCCCAGCCCTGGCTCTGAGCCTCCTCAGTACTGTGTGTTGCTGTGGCAGCACACCAGCCCCGCCCAGATCCCATTATAAGAAGGGAGACTTTTTTGTAATTTGCAAATCCCACCATTTTGAGTCAAGTTCATTTATGAACAGAGTCAAGGAACCCGTACGACAAAAGATCTCTATTCTCAGATGTGAAAGCCAAGGTTAGGACGGGCTGTTTGTGAACTATGCTTGAAGGCATAAGAAATCAATGCCAAAATATGGAAGAAACATCTCAGGATAAGACCGACCAGGACATGAAATATAGGCTCAACATGTGGAAGCAAAATTGGTGTAACACTACAAACCTGTGCAGAGTTACACCCCCAGGAGTAACTCTGCACAGGATTGTGCATTGAGCTTTGACTGGGTAGACACAAGTTCAAATCCCACCTTGCCTAAATCATGGTGGCCTTTAGAAATAATTGAGTCTGTAATCGATTCAGCATAATAAGAACCCAGTTAACAGAGACATTTCTTATAATTAGTGAGATAAAGAATGCTCTAAAAATGCAATGTAAATGCTACATATTATGGAGTTAAGTCATCCAGCAAACGCACGGGGACAAGACGACTTGTGTCCCTTTGTACACTACCTGGAGATTTTTCAACCATGAAAGAAATTAAATCTGAGATGGAAAGCCAGCTTTGTTATTTCTCCAGGGCTGCAGCCTTAAACATATTAGAGGGCAGAGGGATGAACTTTTGCATAAACACACAGAGTTGAGGCACAAAAATAGATGGTTGACAACCAAAGCCGTGTAGATCCTGCAATTTCCCAGGCCACTTTGTGTCTTTGACAAAGCTGCCAAAAGCCCAGGGCTCAAGACATTTGCTTGGCTTTCAAGTGCCATAGGCGCCTTTGCGATCATCTGGAAAGGTCTTGAGGGATAAGTTTCTTCCTCTTTCCTGCTGAATGACAAGGAGGCCAGGATGAGGAAGCCAGGGAATTCTCTTCCCTGGTACCACAGGCCAGAGCCATAGTGAGGGGGAACTGTGCCCACCATGCCACGCCCCCACACAGGCACGCACCCGGTGCAAGACAGCCCCTGCCCCCTGGACGCTACGCCACTGCCGCAAGCCCACCATGCTGTGGACTGACACAATTCCAACAACAGCCTTTACAATCTCTGCCCAAAGTGCCAGTTGTGCCAACTGTAGCCCACAGCTACCGAACGCCAAGGCAGTTGTGCTCTACATGGATTCAGAGACACGATGTGAACTTCACGTGTTCCAGAGGACCAGGTTTCAGTAGCAAGTAGCGTAAGTTAATGTTAAAGAAAGTGGAACAGCATTTCTTCTTCCTTGTTGATCTAGTTAGTAGTATACCATCAGGACTTTGCAATTGCTCTGCCCTTTGTACCCCGCCAAAAACCACCTCTGGGAATTATGACCCTAGGCAACCCCAAACTGCCCTTTGAAAAACTTTTCCCACCAACGAAAAAAATTAGAGGCCAGGAAAGATGGCAGAGATGGCCTGGATCGAGGGAGCCAATTTGGGGATGTCCTTAAAAGGAAAGGGATGATTCACAAGATCCAGAGTTTCTTCTGCACAAGATTTCTGCACAACAGCAAAACCAGGTCACTGGGGCTGCATGCCAAAATTTGGGGCGGTTGGGAGGCAGTGTTCATGCACAATCAGTCTGGATATGGTACCTTAAAGTTCTAAAGCAGGGGTGTCCAACTTGGGCGCTTCAGATGTTCATGGACTACAATTCCCATCAGCCCCTGCTGGCATGGCCATGCCATCAGGGGCTGATGGAAATTGTAGTCCATGAGCCTCTGATGTGCTACAGTTGGGCATCTGTGCTCTAAAGTATCTGGGGACTGTGCTGCTGAACCCCAAGGAAGCCACACTCTGGAGGGAGGGGGGCTGCGTCACTCCATTAGGGTCTCCTTGAGGCTGCCTTTTTATGTCCAAGGAGACAGGCAGCTTGAGAGGTCATCAACAGCGTTTGATTCACATGGCATTTTATACTGGCAAGCTTTCTGAGTGCCCTGACCTGGATGGCCCGATTTCATCAGATCTCATTGGGGGGCCCTCTTGTCAGCTGCAAGTGATGATACTTCACACACAAACACACGTTTGTGTGTGTGTGTTTGTGTGTGAATTTAGAGAGGCAGTTAAGAGTGGCAGAACTCTAATCTGGAGAGCCAAGTTCAATTCCCCACTCCCCAACATAAAGCCTGCTGGGTGACCTTGGGCCAGTCACAGTTCTCTCGGAACTCTATCAACCATGTGGAGGCAAGAGGTAAACTGCCTTTACATGTCATCTCTTGCCTTGAAAAATTGCTATAAGTCAGCTGCAATACCCAAGTTTTCTGAGAATTTGGGAATTCTATGGCAGGCAGATGTGCAACAGATGAAGCTTTCTAAACATTTACGTTTTTGGGGAAAGCTTTACCTGTTGAGCTTTTTGCAGACTGATTGCCTATTGGCCATTGGCAGGAAAAAAACGTGCTAAAGTACTTGGGAGGTAGGGATAGGAGAACATGTTATTTGTGTCCTAAAAACATGGAGTTTCACAAAGAAGACAGGTACCAGTGACGTCTCCAGCAAAGTAACAGTGTTCTTCAGGTGTAAAATCAGGTGAGGAAAATGGCAGAAGGGACGGAGTTGAGGCTCCTTTGTCTCACAGTCCCAATCCAAATCAGGTTCATTCACACCTTGAAACTGAGTTGCCAGCATGACCTCACAACATAAATCTTATGGTACAAACCCAGTAAAAACCTTTCTGTGCAATTAGTTCCTACCTAGGTCCATTGGTTTTGCCGGTGGCCAGCCACAGTTTCCAGAATGATCATACCCATTTCTTTCCTACTGCATCTCCTCAGACTCAAGTTCTGATCTTTACCGTCAAGGCGAACCTCCACCTCTCCACCAGAAAACCATTCGATCACTTTCAAAAGCTGTCTCACCTCATGGACGTAGACTCCGGGAGTTAATTATACATTGCATGAGAAGTACTTTTCAAGCACCCGTAGGTAAGGGGGGGGGGTTTCCTCAGGTTTGAACCCCCCCATTCATGTCCGAAGCTCCGCCCCTCTGTTTTTAAAACATTTTTAGAGTTTTTTTGTTTTTGGCCTGCAGAGGCCGCACTGTTTGGGCTAGCAGCACCTAACTTTCAGGGATTGTTTGGGGGGCTCTCCTGACGATACTACCCAGATTTGGTGAGGTTTGGTTCAGGGGTCCAAAGTTATGGGCTCCCAAAGGGGGTGCCCCCATCCTCCATTGTTTCCAATGGGAGCTAATAAAAGATGGGGCTACATCTTTGAGGGTCC
Organism: Sphaerodactylus townsendi; assembly: GCF_021028975.2. NCBI lineage: Eukaryota > Metazoa > Chordata > Lepidosauria > Squamata > Sphaerodactylidae > Sphaerodactylus > Sphaerodactylus townsendi. The sequence continues at coordinate 8,270,596 of NC_059439.1, read as the reverse complement.
ATAACTTTGGACACCCTGAACCAAACTTCACCAAACCTGGGATGTATTATCAGGAGAGTCTCTTATTGATACCACCCAGGTTTTGTGCAGTTTGGTCCAAGGGGTCCAAAGCTATGGACTTCCAAAGGGGGTGCCCCCATCCCCCATTGTTTCTAATGGGAGCTAATAGGAGATGGGGGCTACACCTTTGACGGTCTATAACTTTGGACCCCCTGAATCAAACTTCACCAAACCTGGGTGATATCATTAGGAGAGTCTCCTAAAGATACCCTGAAAGTTTGGTGCTTCTAGCTTAACAATTGCACCCCTGAAAGCAGGCACCCCCCAAATTTCCCCAGATTCTCCTTTTAAATCCACCCCATTCGGCATGGATTTAAAGGGAGAATATGAGGTCCTCAGTTTAGAAAAAGAAGATGAGTTGGGATTTATATCCCCCCTTTCTCTCCTGTAGGAGACTCAAAGGAGCTTACAATCTCCTTACCCTTCCTCCCTCACACCCTGTGCGGTGGGTGGGGCTGAGAGAGCTCAGAAGAACTGTGACTAGCCCAAGGTCACCCAGCTGGCATGTGTGGGAGTGCACAGGCTAATCTGAATTCCCCAGATAAGCCTCCACAGCTCAGGCGGCAGAGCAGGGAATCAAACCCGGTTCCTCCAGATTAGAATGCACCTGCTCTTAACCACTACGCCACATTGAAAGTATGCTGTTTCACAGTAGTAGATAATTCACCTTAAAACAGCATCACTTTCAATGTTGTTTAACTAGGGACCCCAGATTCTCCATTTAAGGTGGATTTAAAAGGAGAATTTGGGCTCTCTAGTTTAAACACCATTGAAAGTGATGCTGTTTGGGGGTGGATTCCAGCATCACAGCGGCGGCCCGGGGGAGGGACGCAAAACTCAGATTTTGCACCAGGCTCCATTTTCCCTCTATGCCTCTGCCCAGAGGGGAGGGCAGAAGGAACTGCCGGCTGCCGGCTGGGAGGGCAGGGAAGGGGAGGGCAGGGGAGTCTGCCGTCCCCGGCCTTGGAGAGCTGCTTTTATAAGTGCTAGGCCAGGGGCGGGGCTTGGGGAGGCGGGGCCATGCCCTGGGGGCGGGTGGGAGTATGCCCCTCCGAACCCCCTCATTAAAAAATCTATACCTATGTCCCTGGTACTTTTGTTTTAAACTTTCTGCGGAGGAGCTGTGCAGAACTTCTGGGGGCATGCAAAAGTTCTCAGATTCAATTCTCTGGCCTCTCCAGTTAAAGGATCAAGTAGAAGATCATAGGAAAGCTATAATCCCCACTCTGCCATGGAAGCTCATTGGATGATTTTGCGCTAGTCCCACTCTTTCGATGTAACCTACCCCACAGGGGTGTGGATGTAAATGAAGGAATGAAAACCAACACAGGCCAGTCTGGGGCAGGATAAAAATATACCGAATAAATAAATATATGTCCTGCGCTTTTCCCCCTGCCTGAGATCCCAGAGAGCGGCTGCCAGTCAGAGTAAGCAGTAGTGACTTTGAAAGACACCTTGATCCGATTAAGTAAAAGGCAGGTTCATGCGTGTGAACTTCCCTTTCACTGGATGCTACCAACTCCTTGCAAGATGAAGGGGAGTTCCTGTTTACTCGCTCCAATTTTTTTCCTAAGCTAAGACAAATTAGACTTGGTTATTTATCACTTTCCCAACACGCCCTGGTGTTTGCTGCATTTGCACATGCAGAGCAGCTGTTGGCTGCGAAGGCTTCACTCGGATCACAAGATATTTCCACAGGAGGTTCTGCCAATCTGGACATCAACATTTGTTTGTGAAGTTTGGATTCTTTAACCTCAGCGGGCAGCCCTTGAAAGAAAGTTCTGGTGACTCTTTAGTACATAGAACACCAACAAGGAACAGCAAAATTCTGCCTCTCTCTATAGCCATCCCATATGAGGTGAAGGGGATTCTCACGATTAGTTCTTCTGCTGCACGCAAGGGACCCTGGATCACACTCTCACACTGGTGTCCGTCTAGGAAGTGTTACAGAAATCCCCATGGTGTCACAGAAGGGCCTTTGGGCCACTCACTGTTTCTTTGGTTAACCTACCTCACAAGGTTGTTGTGATGACAAGAATGGAGGAGAAGGGGAATGCTACTGTATGCTGTTTTGCACCCCCACTGGGAAGAAAAGCAGGGTCTCAGGCAGCCCAATCCAGAGCACGTGGGGGCAGGAGGCAGCACCACTACAGCGGGGCCCTGCCACTTCCAAGAGGGCTCCTTGGTCCACGGGGAGGCCAAAACTCCCAACCCTCCTCGCTCCGGGCTCTATGCCTAAAAAGGTGGTGTGAGTCCAAGCCCCGTCTGCCAGTGTTCCAGCAGGCAAAGACTGGGTGGAAGTCAATTAAATTTGGCTCCGCCACCAGCCACGTCTTCATACACCGACACGACACCAGCAGGGATTCAGGAGCACCAACAAAGTGCTGTGCGCCACTTCTGCCCGCCCTTGAGGGCTGTTGCAACCGCCCGTCAGCAAATTTACCCCTCCACCACGGTAAGTGCCCCAGGAAGGGCAAATCTGCCGATGCAGCCCTGTACTGCCCCCATAGGTGGATCTGCACCACTGAATTTGTTTTTTAAAAGGGCGATGACAGGTTATTTGCTTGCTACCATGAAGTCTGCACTCTCTTAGAAGACCCACGGCTCTGCTTTTCAAACACGACACATGACCACTCTTGTGCCTTTATACTAGCCAGTGTGGTGCAGCGGTTAGAGTGTCAGATTAGGAATTGAGAACTCCAGTTCGAATCCCCACTCTGCCATGGAAGCTCATTGGATGATTTTGCGCTAGTCCCACTCTTTCGACGTAACCTACCCCACGGGGTGTGGATGTAAAATGAAGGAACGAAAACCAACACAGGCCACTCTGGGGCAGGATAAAAATATACTGAATAAATAAATATACATCCTGCGCTTTTCCCCCTGCCAACCTACTCCTTGAACTGTGGTGTCCAAACCGCCCCCTTCAAACTTCCTCCCAAATGCAGCAATGAAGGGAAGATGGAAACTCGCTGGCATCTTTTTTATATGAAATAACAACAGCTTTATATACATATCTGAGACATGTGGAGCACAGGCCCTTCAAACTGAGGGGAAAGTTTCTAGGGGAGGAAAAAAATGTCTCCCCTCCCCTTCCTATTTTGTTTTCGGTTTCATGTTGTAGATTCTAAAACCACTAAAATCTCAACAGAAAAAAAATCAATCATACAGTGTGAGAGGAAGGCACCCCCCCACCCTCAGAAATCTCACCACCCCTAACCAAGGACGGGGGGTTTTGCAGCTGGCCACAATTTAAAAAATAAAACTGTCATAAAAAACACAAAGCTTTACACATAAATCAGGAACATTACAGCTGTTTTGAAATTTCTTGGCCGGAATCCCCAAAACCTTGGAAATAATTCTATGAGACTGAGGGAACTTTGGTCTGGTCTTCCTTGACCACTTTTACCTCGACCTACAATCCCATCCCACAGCATGTAAATATATTATAGAGATGAGCTGTTTAAAGGGGAGGGAATTAAAATCTCCACTGGGCTTGTGTCAGTGCCCAGAAGCAACATTTTGGATTTGGGTCTTTACTCCCCAATCCCATCTCAAAAAAAGAAGAAGAAGAAGAAGAAGAAGAAGAAGAAGAAGAAGAAGAAGAAGAAGAAGAAGAAGAAGAAGAAGAAGAAGAAGAAGAAGAAGAAGAAGAAGAAGAAGAAGAAGAAGAAGAAGAAGAAAAAAGGATACTGTCTTGCCCAGAACACAGGAATATGGAACAAAGGCCAGGGAACAAAGGGGAAAGAGGGGAAACCTTTTCTCCTCACAAAATACTGTAGATTACAATCCCCCACCTTGCATTATTTCTTCCAGTTTTTAAAAAAATTGAAAGGTTTATCATGTTTTTCCCCCCAAAGTGAAAACATGAAAGAATGTAGGATTTTTTTTTAAAAAAAAACCAACTTCCCCTGTTGACAGGGAATTGGGAGCCTCTTAAATTATCACAGAACTCAAAACCCTGCCTTGTTGCTCAAATTCTCTGCTGCCAAAAAATGTCTAAAACTGCCAGATTTTAGCTTTGTATCACAGACTGAGCTCAAAGATTTGTGGTCATTGCAATCAGTTAAGAAAGGAAGAGCAAAATCCCACCAAAGCACCGTCAACTAACGTTGGTTTTAATAGCAGAGTGAAACAGATATTTAAAGTCTCATATATTTCAGGATGGGGTGAGGGAGATTTAACGGTGTAATCCTGTGCAGAGTTACTCCAGTCTAAAACCGGTGAAATCAGAGTCTAGACTGCAGTAAATTCTACATAGTATTGCAATCTCAACCATTTCACTCTGGCAGAATTAGATCCTAATTTCTCTTTTACAAGTTTTGCATCTAAAAGAAAATTGTGACCAGCTCCATACAAGAACCTTGGTTGTTTTTCCTGATTTTCTCCTCACCAACCTCTTCCTAAAAACGCTTCAAATTCCAAACTTTTACAAAGTTTTCTTTTAAAATGTAATTTTATATATTTTATATATTTATTTATATAATATTTCTTCTTTCTTAAATGAATCCTTCCCTCCTTTGTTCTATGTGTACTTTTTTTTTACCTGAAGAACTAATTTTACTTTTATTTTTTTTTATTTGCTGGTGACATTTTTAGGCATGTGTGAGTGGACTAGGAATGGGGAAGGAGATACGGGGAATTCTGGGAACTTGAGGACAAAACTGGGGTTGAGCAATTTAAAAAAAAAACAACAACAGAAAACATTACAACCTTTCCCCTGAAACATCTGAAATGCAAACAGCCAGAGAAAACACCACTTCATTTTCACTGCAACATGAAGCTGGCAGCAGCCCCTTTGTGGAGGTGTGTTATGTGCTCACGACATGGTGAAGGGGACCAGTGGGGGGCCGGGGGTGCGTGCCACAAAGGAGGCAATTTTTTCTGGAGCAGTTCAGGTTTTTTTGCTTCTCAAAGTCTCACTCCTGGTTCTGAGCCTCGGTCCTTCAGATCTACATGTCTATCTGTCTGAAGAGAAATCAGAATTTCCTTCATGTGAACTGTGCCTCCCCAGGGGGAAAAGGGGGTCTTTTATAGCAAGCAGAACCCTGTTTTTTCTGGAACGATCCAACGAAAGATAGTGTGCTGGTATGGAATAGGTACACAGAGCTTGCCCCCTCCCCACAGGCTTGACCACGACCATGTGACTTGGGGGGGGATATGCTTGAGGCAGCATGCCACCCCTTTGCTTCCCCCTACCCCGATCCTCAAACCTTTGTCCGGGCTTCCTGGGGAACAAAATACCAAAGTGTATTGCAGGGGTTGGGTGGGGGTCACACAGCTTGTCCTGATGGCTAGAATGGTCATGGCGAATGTGTGGCAGGACTGCTTCTGTTGGAACTGGGTGAAAGGCTGGGGCTGCAGCTGCCGGGAGGTGGGACAATGCGGGAGGAGGCTCCCGTTGTGGCCCCCAAAGTGTCCATGCCTTCAGAGTTCTCCAGCATCTCCTGGATGAGGGGCGGCATAGATCCAGGAATCTCCATTTTCAACGTGATCACGCGTTCAGCACCTGCAAGAAGACAGGAGGATGTTTTCAGAATACTGAACCTAAATGGTTTGCCTCAGAAGCGATTCTTCTCACCCAGTGTTCTGCACTTTGGCAATGATCTAAGGATCTTTAATGGCTTGGGCTGCAACAAACAAAGATCACCTGCAAATTGCAGCTTCAGTTTGCCACAGGGTTGTGCAAGGAAAGGGGAAGGTGTTCACCCTTTAACCTCCATGTTCCTCTATTGAAAACTAGGTTCCCTTGCTGTCGCCAGTACTGTAAAAGGCATGTTTGCGCTTTTAAAGGACACATTATCTTTAAAATGCTAATGAAACAGGCTCATGCGGCCTCCACTCGCCTTGGGACTCTGCAACAGTGGCGAAGCCACCAGGGGACAGGAGTGCGTGTGATGCACCAGGTGCACGCCTGCAGGGGGCGCCAAAATAAAAATGTATTTTAAAAAATATTTTAATGTTTTTATTTTGTCGGGCCGGCAGGGGGTGCACTTTTTAGACTAGCGGCACCAAAATTTCAGGCTATCGTCAGGTGACTCTCCTGATGATACCAGCCAAGTTTGGTGAAGTTTGGTTCAGGGGGTCCATAACTTTGTTTCCAATGGGAGCTAATAGTAGATGGGGCTTCCCTTTGAAGGTCCATAACTTTGGACTCCCTGAACCAAACTTCACTCAACCTGGGTGGTATCATCAGGATAGTCTCCTGAAAGTAACCTGAAATTTTGGTACTGCTAACTAAAACATTGCTCCCCTGCCAGGCACCCTCAAATTTTCCCCAGATTCTGGTTCCTTCTGTTCCCTTCTGAGTGGATTTAAAGTGAGAATCTGGGCTCCCTAGATTAAAAAACATTGAAAGTATTGTTGAAGGCTTTCACAGATGGCTTCAATTGGTTGTTGTGGGTTTTCTGGTCATGTGGCCTTGGTCTGGTAGATCTTGTTCCTAATGTTTCGCCTGCATCTGTGGCTGGCATCTTCAGAAGCGTATCAGAGAGAAGTCTGTAAAAAGAGAAGTCTGGACACAGTGTATAACAGACTTATCTCTGTGATACACCTCTGAAGATGCCAGCCACTGATGCAGGTGAAACATTAGGAACAACATCTACCAGACCATGGTCATGCAGCCTGGAAAACACATAACAACCAACATTGAGTTTGGGGGCGGGGGGGAAATCTACTCTGAAACAGCATACTTTTCAATGTTGTTTAAACTAGGGAGCCCTTTAAGGTGGATTTAAAAGGAGAATCTGGGCTTTCTTGTCTAAACAATATTGAAAGTGATGCTGTTTGGGGTGGGGGTGGGGGGAATCCTCCCTGAAACAACATAACTTTCAATGTTGTTTAAACTAGAGAGCCCAGATTCTCTCTTTAAGGTGGATTTAAAAGAAGAATTTGGGTTCTCCAGTCTAAACAACATTAAAAGTGATGCTGTTTCAGGGCGGATTCACCCCCCCCCCCCCACAAACAGCATCACTTTCAATGTTGTTTCCAACTAGGGAGCCCAGATTTGTGAGATGGGGCATGTTCTATAATGTGATTGTGACTCTGAGATGACAAGGTGCAAAAAATTGTTCTTTGGTCATAGTGGGGGAGGGCGGCCTTTGGTTGTGGAGAGGCCGTCCATACCGGGGGGAGGGGGGGCACACTGGGCTCCATTTTCCCTAGCTACACCTCTGCCTGCAGGGGGCGCATTTCTTAGGCTAGCAACACCAAAATTACATGGATTTGTTGGGTGACTCTCCTGATGATATTATCCAGGTTTGGTGAGGTTTGGGTCAGGGGGTCCAAAGCTATGGAGTCCCAAAAGGGGTGCCCCATCCCCCATTGTTTCCAATGGGAGCTAATAGAAAATGGGGCTACACCTTTGAGGGTCCATAACTTTGGACCCCCTGAACCAAACTTCACCAAACCTGGGTGGTATCATTAGGAGAGTCTCCTTAAGATACCCTGAAAGTTTGGTGCTGCTAGCTTAACAATTGCACCCCTGACACCCCCAAATTTCCCCAGATTTTCCTTTAAATCCACCCCCTTCAGCATGGATTTAAAGGGAGAATCTGAGGTCTCCAGTTTAAACATTGAAAGTGTTGCTGTTTCAGAGTGGGGTATAATCCACCCCAAAACAGCATCAGTTTCAATGTTGTTTTAACTGGGAACCCCAGATTCTCCCTTTAAGGTGGATTTAAAAGGAGAATCTGGGCTCCCTAGTTTAAACAGCATTGAAAGTGATGCTGTTTGGGGGTGGATTCCAGCATCACAGCAGCTGCCCACTGGGTGTGTGTGTGTGTGTGTGTGTGTGTGCAAAACTCAGATTTTGCACCGTGCTCCATTTTCCCAAGCTACTCCTCTGCTCTGCAAGGAAGAGAGAAGATGCTAAATTTTCAACCTCCATATTCATCTCCCGAAAACTAGGTTCCCTTGCTGTGTTATCAGCATTTTCAAAGTGTTTGTGTGCCTGTAAAGGATACATTTTCCTTCAAATGCTAACAAAGCGGGGGCGGGGCTGGTTTGATATAGTGAAGAGAGACTGAAGGGCTAAACTCCCCCCCCCCCCAAATTCCCCGAGACAAACTGAGGCTCTGTGAATTTCTGAACTGCATTTTACGAACATGCCTATCTGTTTGAGCCAAGTGTCTGTAACGGGAGCAATGAATAATCACACTTAAGGTCCTCAGCAGCATCAAACTTGCTGTTGCTTATTAACCTCTCTCTTAGGAGTGCACTTACATTTCTAATATGTGAGGGAAGCTGTAGTGAATAGATTTGGCTCTGGCTTCCGAGTTTGAAAGCAATATTTCTAGTCAAAAAGGAACTGTGCTTCCAATCATTCTGACTTGGTTTGCGTGAACCTCTTATCTTTATCAATCAGAGTTTTAAAGGCCCCTGTTGAGGCATTGGTGTATTTTTCAGATCACTCCATCCCCTTTCCGCCAAATTATTATCTACAAGTTTCCCCATTTTTCGCCAATTGGCTTATAGCCCTTAACCGACACACAGGGACCAGGTAGGGTTGCCAGTCTCCAGGCTGTGACTGTAGCTCTCTTGCCAGCACAAGTGATCCCGAGACGACAGAAATTAATTCACCTGGAGAAAATGGAGGGGGCTGGACGGGGGCAGGTGCCGCCGCAGCAGGGGCACAGGGTGCACGCGTGTCCCAGGAGCAGTTCTTTCTCACTCTGCCCCTGGACTTCACCTCCCCCCCCCCCCAAAAAAAATCTTCAGGTATTTTCCAACCTGGAGCTGGAAACCTTACATTTAGGCCTGCTGACCCTCTAGTCAGTGCAGGAAGTCCCCGGCCCGAAGTTTCCCTTGCCTTCTGCCACTCCAAGTGGCAGCTGGGGAAATTAAAAAAAAAAAACCCTTCTTGCCAGTGTTGCAAGCTGATGAGGTCACTTCTGGAAGTGATGGTGGTAACTCTAGGAATTGCTGGTAAAAACATAGAGTTTCTGGCAATTCCTAGAGCTACTGCTGTCACTTCTGAGGTTTCTCAGAACTGACATCATCATGTTCGGGATGCCCCCTCATATTCATGCCCCCAATCCTCTCACCAGTTGCCCAGCAACCCTATTGTTGCCTCTGCATGTATTTGGAGAAAAACAGCAGGACAAGGCAACCTAACCAGGCAACCTAACTCCATCGGCTTGTTCCTCACTACATTCCACTTCCTTGCGTTTGATTCACATTTCCTGTCCATGACTTTTGGTCTCTGGCCCACAACACTGGCCTAGACATTGGTGAGGTCACAACTTTGCTTACCCTCTTCCAGTTATGTGATTTCCTGTCATGTGCTTGTGGGTCATTGGGCCTCATGTATTCCACTTGGAGATTAAACGTGGGTCCCAGGTCTGGAAAAGTTGAAGTCTTAAAGGAATAAAAACAGACTGCAGTCTTAACCCCCTTACCCTTTGCACTAATGCTTCGCAGGTCTGTGATTTTCATTAGCATTTTGGGGAACATGTGAGGCTTGCTGGGCCTTCGCTTCCTCACATAGATTTTCAGGGCTTCCAGTAGCGGCTCCTGCAACTTGTCCACTCGGTCCGGCTGTTCTAGGTCCTGCCGATCTAGTAATGGAGAGTTGGGGAAGCAGAGAGTCAGTGAAGGGATTAAGCTCTGATAAGGACCCTCATTCTGCAGCCAAAATAACCAGTTTCCTTAAAGCCAACATGCCTGGGGAAGAAACTCTTTTTAAATGCGTGGTTTATGCACAGATATTGCATAGATCAAAGTGCTTCTCGAGCAGGACACAAAGGGCTATTCAGCTCCTATTTGTCGGGCACAGATGGACGAAGGAGCCACGATGCCCCAGAAATCTCTCTTCCTTGTCAGAGACTTCATAAGGCAGCACTTAACAGGCTTTGACCCCACCCCTTGAGATTCTCTGTGCTTTGAACAGCTGTTCAATTGAGAGAAACAGAATGCCTGCTGCTTTCATATCACATCACCTTCCCACCTGCAAAAAAATAGGGAAAATAAAGCACCAGTTGAATGGCTGCATTTTAGATAGCTGTTAAAACGGCCCACAAGCAAGACGAGGTTTTTTTAATTTAAATTTTATTTACATTATTTATAATTCACTTTTCCCACAGGGATTATACATATGGCACCACACCATAAGAGCTATAAAACCATCAGCTAAGACTATACCCATGGTGGCGAACCTTTGGCACTCCAGATGTTATGGACTACAATTCCCATCAGGCCATGCTGGCAGGGACTGATGGGAGTCCATAACATCTGGAGTGCCAAAGGTTCGCCACCACTGGACTATATCAATGCAGAAGACCATCGCTGGGGTTTGGGGACTGGCTGACTGTATTTTTAATCATCTTGGTGTGGTTATTAATTTAATTCATGTATATGCCATCTTTTGCCCCAGAGGGGATCCAAAGCAGCTTACATTCTCACTTCCATTTTGCCCTGAAAAGTAGGTTAGACTAAGTGGGTATGACTGGACCAAGGTCGCCTAGCAAGTTTTCACAGCAAAGTCATTCCTATGTAGGAAAACCCCGGAACAACGACACGGGCTGAATTGAAACAATCAATAAGAAAAAAGCCAATAAATATTTTTATACCTTCCCACTATGGTTCAGTCAGGTCAAACCATAGTGATCCATGCCTTCATTACGTTTAGAATGGACTACTGCAATGTGTTCTTACTAGAGCTATCCTTGAAGAGTGTTCAGAAGCTGCAGCTAGTATAGAATGCAGTGGCGTAGCTACGGAAAATGGAGCCAGGGGCAAAATCTGAGTCCCCCCCCCCCCCAATATGGGCAGCATCCCTCCCCCACCACAACCAAACAACATTTTTTTGCACCAGGTCATCTCAAAGTCACCATCACATTATAGAACATGCCCGAAAACACAAATCTGAACACACCCAGGCCTCCCTAGTTTAAACAACATTGAAAGTGATGCTATTTTTTGAAGGGGGGAATCCACCCTGAAACAACATCACTTTTAATGTTGTTTAAACTAGAGAGCCCAGAATCTCCTTTTAAATCCACCTTAAAGATAGACTCTGGGCTCTCTAGTTTAAACAACATTGAAAATGGTGCTGTTTCAGGGTAGATTTCCCACCCATCCACACCAAACAGCATCATTGTCAATGTAGGTTGTTGTGGGTTTTCTGGGCTGCATTGCTGTGGTCTGGTAGATCTTGTTCCTAATGTTTCACCTGCATCTGTGGCTGGTATCTTCAGACGTGTATCACAGAGAGAAGTCTGTTATACACTGTGTCCAGACTTCTCTTATAACAGACTTTTCTCTGTGATACACCTCTGAAGATGCCAGCAACAGATGCAGGTGAAACGTTAGGAACAAGATCTACCAGACCACGGCCACACAGTCTGTAAAACCCACAACAACCAGTTGAATCTGGTTGGGAAGCCTTCAACAATACTTTCAATGTTTTTTTTAATCTAGGGAGCCCAGATTCTCCCTTTAAATCCACTCCAAAGGGGGTGGATTTAAAGAGAGAACCCGGGGAAAATTTGAGGGTGCCTGTCAGGAGAGCAATGTTTAAGCTAACATTACCAAAATTTTAGGCTATCTTTAGGAGACTATCCTGATTATACCACCCAGGTTTAGTGAAGTTTGGTTCAGGGGGTCCAAAGTTATGGACCTTCAAAAGGGTAGCCCCGTCTACCATTAGCTCCCATTGGAAACAATGGGGGATGGAGCACCCCTTTTTGAACCAACCTTCACCAAACCTGGGTGGTATCAGCAGGAGACTATCCTTATGATACTACCTAGGTTTAGAGAAGTTTGATTCAGAGGGTCCAAAGTTATGGACCCTCAAAATGATAGCCCATCTACTATTAGCTCCCATTGGAAACAATGGAGGATGGGGTCACCCCCTTTGGAGGTCCATAACGTTGGACCCCCTGAACCAAACCTCACCAAACGTGGCAGGTATCATCAGGAGAGTCACCTGACGATAGCCTGCAATTGTGGTGCCAATAGCCTAAAAACTGCACCCCCTGCAGGCCAAAATTGAAAAAAAGTAAAAAATACAGAAAGCCACAAACGAACCTGCAATTTTTGCGCCCACCACAAGGTGGCGCCCGGGGCACTTGTCCCCGGATGTCCCCGTGGTAGCTACGCCTGTGATAGAATGCTGTGGCTAGACTGCTGACTGGAGTTAGCTACTGGGACCATTTTACCCTGATACTACTGATGCTTCCCTGAACCCAATTCAAAATGGGCTGAGAGCAGGATATCTGAAGGATCATCTTCCAGACATTGCTGCCTGCAAATAATGATTGCAGGGAGAGGTCCTTCGAACTGGCCCCCTCACTGTCAATCTTCAGGAAGGAGCTGAAGGCAGTTTTATTTCAGACTGCACTTGACTGATTTTGTTTTTATTTATCGGCAGTCCTAATTGGCATTTTTAAACAGCGACTTTTTATGGGTTTTGACATTTGTTGTTTAAATTTACATTGCTTTTGTTGTGTTTTTATGATCACTTTATTTATGATGTAAACTGCCTTGAGTTCTGCTAGGGAGAAAGGTGGCTAATCAGTGTTTTAAACAAATAAACAAACAAACAAACAATGTGTGTCTTTTTAAAAAATAGTTGTTTTGAAAAAAAACAAACCCTGAATTTATGTTCTATGATGAAAGGTTGCTTTTCTTCCCAGGCAGAAACGACGGGGAAAGGAATGTCTTCAGATACAACAATTCACACACACAGCTTGAAGGGTGTGGAGAAAGGCCTAGGAAGCAATGTTCCCTTTAAGCCGCATGGCCACACAGGTGCTGCATTGGTGCCACGCAGATTGGACGGCTGCTGGCAAGAGGGCTCTCGCAGGCAGCTTTGCGCCACTCAGTAGTAGGGAACTTCCGTGCAGTTCCCTGCCATGGTTAGAGGGACCACTGCAAGGAAGTCACCCAAATATCTTACACCAATTAATTTGAGTGACTTTGTGTTCCAGCGTGGTGCAGTTGTTAAGAGAAGGTGAATTCTAATCTGGAGAACCGGGTTTGATTCCCCACTCCTCCACCTGAGTGGCAGAGGCTTATCTGGTAAACCAGTTGTGTTTCCACACTGCTACATTCGTGCTGGGTGACCTTGGGCTAGTCACAGTTCTTTGGAACTCTCTCAGCCCCATCTACCTCACAAGCAGTGATGGGATTCAGCAGGTTCGCACCACTTTGGCAGAACTGGTTGTTAAAATGGTGGTTGTAAACCACCAGCTGTTAAATTATTTGAATCCCACCACCGAAACCGGTTGTTAAATTATTTGAATCTCACCACTGCTCACAAGGTGTCTGTTGTGGGGAGAGGAAGGGAAAAAAGTTTTTACGCTGCCTTGAGTCTCCTTACAGGAGAGAAAGATGGGACACTTCTCTAATTGGAAGTCTGGGAACTGCCTAATTCCTGCAACTGGGTCAGTAATAATAATTATCTCCATGTAGGCTAGAGGTTATTTCCATGGCTGTATTTTTTGCTGGGTAGGTAGGCAGCATTGTTAACTAATCCAATCTAGCCATTAAAATAGGCATCTACCTCCCATTTTATAGAAAACGGTGATCTGACCAACTGTTTCTGATTGAGATGATTGACTGTTTTGGCCAGGTAGGTCAAGGTCCCAGTTGGGTCCTGAAGATCTCCGTTAGAATTGCAAATGCTCTTCAGACTACAGAGATCAGTCCGCTGAAGGAAGGTGAAGTCTGTGACATTATACCTGCTGAGGTCCCTCCTCTTCCCAAAGTTAGCCTTCCCCAGGCTCCGCCCCTCAGCCCTCCCCAGGTTCCGCCCCCAAATCTCTATGAATTTTCCCACCCAGAGATGGGTAGATACAAGAGATGACAGAGCAGAAAATAAAAGAAACCGTGGATTGAAGACCCACAGACGACTGCTGATTCCAGCCAGTAAATCTTTACAAAAGACCCCTGGTGGAAGCTTGTTAAAAGAAAGATGTTCCTTTTGGTTGTTTCTGCTTCCTGTAGGCCAGGGGTAGGGAACCTGCGGCTCTCCAGATGTTCAGGAACTACAATTCCCATCAGCCTCTGTCAGCATGGCCAATTGGCCATGCTGGTAGGGGCTGATGGAAATTGTAGTTCCTGAACATCTGGAGAGCCGCAGGTTCCCTACCCCTGCTGTAGGCACACGTAGGCATTAATGTAAGCAAATACATTTATTGGGCAGCATTTTTCAAAACAGCAAGAATATTTAATATTAAATTTAGCTGTTAAACTTCATCGTCTCCAAGATTTGATAACGGCTCTATCCAGTTTTAATTCCAAATGTTCTTAGGACTATAGCAATTGAGCGGCACACGCATCGCCCCCGTCTGAATACTAACCAGGGCTGACCCTGCTCAGCTTCTGAGATGTGATGAGACAGGGCTAGCCTGGACCATCTTGGTCCTATTGCATTGTTTATCAGATGTCTCACACGGTTGACTGCACTGACTTAACATCATGTCATCCACCTTGAGTCTCTATAAATAATTTTTTAAAAAAATACTGCAATGCATTATTCATTCTTCTAGTTTTCCCAGGGGAGCTGCAGTTGGTAAGTGTTTTTCAAAATAGATATTGGGAGCCTCCATTTCTTCTACCTCTTTAATGATAACCTACTCAAATTACTGAAAAGAGAGCCAGCATGGTGTAGTGGTTAAGAGCAGGTGCACTCTAATCTGGGGAACCGAGTTTGATTCCCCGCTCTGCCACATGAGCTGTGGAGGCTTATCTGGTGAATCAGATTAGCTTGTGCACTCCAACACATGCCAGCTGGGTGACCTTGGGCTGGTCACAGTTCCTTGGAGCTCTCTCAGCCCCACCTACCTCACAGGGTGTTTGTTGTGAGGGAAGAAGGGAAAGGAGATTGTAAGCCCCTTTGAATCTCCTTGTAGGAGGGAAAGGGGGGATATAAATCCAAACTCCTCTTCCTCTTCTTCTAAAATCCTCCCAGCAGACACACACACGCAGGGTGGCTTTCCATGCCACCCAAGGGACTGCTCTAGTCAGCATAAGGAAGGGCACAGATGCACCACAGGGACTTGACTTACTCCCAGCCACTGGCAACAGGGCAGGGGCCTGGCATCCGCTCCTGGCTTGTGCCACCACAGGGACTTGGCTTGTACCCAGTAACCAGCACAGATCTAAAAGGGGATGGGTGTACTTTGCTTGGGGTGATCAAATATCTTGAACCTGCCCTAACGTGCGCACCTGCCTTCTCATCCATCCACAGAAAAGCACAAACTCTTGGGTGGCTTATACTGGAAAGCATTTCCTCACTTTGCCACCAGGTGGTGCTGCTGGGCAAGGATTTAGCACATGCTCCTTCCCCTAGCCTAGCATCAGGCAATACATGTGGATGTTTGCAGTGCAACAAAACACGATCTGGCGCTTGGGAAGGCATAAGCAAGGCTTTAATGAGGACGCACACAAAATGTTTGTAGCTCTGAGAGCTCCAGAGGAAATACATAAAGGTATGTCAGGCAATTCCTGGCCTGTTAAGGATGCCAGTCCCACCTGCCGAGAGTTCTTGGGACTTCTGTCTATGAAGTTCTCCTCTCAGGGAGTTCTCCTCTCTCTCTCTCTCTCTCTGTCCAAGTTAAAATTCCCAGGGCGAACAGACTTGGGAAAAGTCAAGGTCAAGTTTTGTTTTGTTTTTTTATCCTGCACCCAGAACAACAGAGGTGGTTTGTAGCTTTTAGAATTAGAAGGCAGGTATATGGGGAGGACTCAACATATTTGGCGTAGCTCTGTATTTGCATTTTGTTGTTTTGCACATTTTTAAATAGAACATTCCCAGGACACAATGCCTAGGCTTGGGCAGACTAAATATCTCTCTCTCCCACAGGCAGTCCCATCCAAAACCCTCAGAAACGGGATGCAGCGCTGCTACGCCACTGGCCCGCAGTCTCTAAGAGGGCTTTCCGGTGGCCCAAAGAGCAGAAAATGCAAAGAAACCTCTCCCCCAAGCTTGCAGGACCCTCCCCCACTCCTAAACCATGGGTGTTGGTTCTGATTGGGACACCAGTGAAGCCCGGCCACCGCCCGGAACTTTCAGCAGAGCTGAGGAAATGTCTTGTCCGCCAGGATGTGTTCCCCAGGGAGGACAAACATGCCAGCACAAAGCTCCCCCAAGCCTTTTCTCCCCCTCCCCGCCATGGGGCTGTGAGCTTGTTTTTAGTGTGTGTGGTTATCCCCTTTGGCCTGGGAGGCCGAGTCTTGTTGTAAAGTTTTTTTCCTGGGCTGTTCCACTGGAGGCACAGGGTTGCAACAGTGGCCAGAAGGTGGTTAAGGGGGCTGCACTTCTCAAGGACCTCCTCCACAAAACCCACATTTTTTGCACACTGAAAAAACAATGTCCAAGGCAGAGGGATCCCCAGGAGGCTGAACTCTTCTCCTTGACCTGCTTGGCATGAATGTGTAGGGAGTTTCAAAAGGGAATGGCGGAGCGTCCAAACACATAAACTCCCCCACATGCAGCCAGAGATGGAACTGTCCAGGAAAAGCTTAATCACTGGATTCTAATGAGCATATAAACTGGACCTCATCCGTATCTTCCAGAAAGCATTATTTTTTCTTCATTTACTGCAAACACTTGCTCCTGGGAACACCCACTCAACAAAAAATTCTTGTGCTGTCAAGAATTTAGCAACAGCTTGGCTCACCCATTGCCCAGTTCTCTCTGTGTCTTGACTTCGGACCTATTTTTCAGGCGTGGGGGAGATAAAGAGGATTGCATGATTCTCTGCATGAAATGATCCCTGCTCACTGCTTCCCTGATATTTGATTTTCTGCATGGAGAACATTTTTGCAAAGAAGGGCATTCAACCATGTGAATCCCCACCTTCCCACCCCTATCTGCTGTTTGTACAGAAAGAAGTCCACATAGCTAGTTTACCCCCTCAGCAAAAAGTAGGCCCAGGGGTGATAACAGCAAAGAGTATTCTGCACTTTTTTCTTTAGTTCCAAAATTATTTTTGCTGCCCAGAGACTGTTGTGAAAGCATTCTTATGAACAAGCTCCCAGGTGCCAAATAAAAATGCACTAAGGTTAATTATTGGTGATAAAAGTGTGGCATTAACTCAGGTTTGACTGTGACTTGCTCATTCTTGGTGCTTGTAGAGGGATTCCTATGAAGCCCAAACACATGAAAATGCCATGTTAGAATAAGTTATACAATACCAGACACCAGACCATTATCCTGCATTCCAGCTCTGGTAATTTAAAGCTGACAGGCAGCCATTGTAGTTCTGCTCTGAGCTCTTCATGTCTTTTATCCCTTAAGGATTAGTAGTCCTCTGAAGGTCCAAGGGGAAGCTATGTATCATTTTCATTCGTATACACAAAGAGCAAAGCCCTGTGCTTCCACAGTGGCTGCACACATTTCATGACCGTGCCCTGAGATCAGAGGATACATTTCTATAACTTGGTCCTAATCCGGGAGATATCGCCTCTCAGTAACAGCACTCACCCCCACATATGAGGCAAATGGCGCTGAGAAGGCCCGTCTCGGCATCGTCCATCTCCAGCGGCAGCAGCTGGTTGGCAAAAGCAAAGACCAGGTCTGTGAGGGGCCCAAAGCCCGCATTGTGCATCTGAGTGCGGTTGAGCGTCAGGCCGTCCGAGAAGGTCATGGTGTCTTGCTCCGGGGTGTAGCGTGTGCATATCCGCAGGATCTAGGAAGGGGCGAATGGGAGAGTATGCATCATTTCCCCTCCTATTTTGCCCTTCTCCTGTCTGCATTAACACTGTGAGCTAAGCAACAGGGGTCTCCTTATGGGCTCCGTGTTTCCAAAGGCTTCCTTGGTTAAAGGTAGTTGGGGGTGGGGGCCGGGCATCCTCACTCACCAGGATATCGAGGCAGGCTGCTTTCAGGAGCGTGATCTGGTCAGCGATGGTGAGCGTGGTAAAACCTGGCAACTGCTTGGCAAATTCGACGGTCTTGATGATACACTTTGTGGACAGTTCACTGAACTTGTCCCACAGGTCAATGTCCAGGGACACCCGCTGATCCGAACTGTTATTCTGTGGTAGGGAGAATGGGGAAAATATACCAAAAAACTGGTGAGAAGACAGCAAAAGAAAAGAGGAAGAGGTCCAATGGATTTGACACTCAATCACAGATGGAGCTGGGCTTCCATAAGAATTTCCTTCTTGGAAGACCAAGTGCTGGGTGTGGAAGAACCAATTGAAGAAGGGGGACTTCATAGGAAATCCAATGCCCTCTCCAAGGTCACATTGGCTAGTGTCCCTGATGTCATTTATCATCCTATGGAAAGAGAGGGTTTCAGCCATGTAAACTATCTGTAGGACAGTTCTGAAGCTAAAATTCACAGCTTTGCAAGAACTGGAGCCACAGTATTTGAGAATGGCAGACTATGGCAGACAGACAAAACAGTCGGTCTTCCGGAGGAGTGTTCCCCCCCAGGAATATCACCATGCAAGTTTCTAGCCCTTATAGCTCCTGAAAGAAACTAGAAAATGTGGAACATGCCTGGTGAAAGCATTCTATGTTCCCTAGACAACAGCAGCATATATTTATTTGGGTGGAAGGATGTGGTTTCTGATGGGAGATAATTGGAAAGATTTGTTAGCGCAGAGTACCTGCATCCCCAACAAATCTTTGCTGAGATGCTCCTCCGCCGTGGCCACCTGCGATTCTACCACTCTGAGCACGACTCTGAGCCAGGATACTATGGCTGATTCTGCATGGGCCAAATAGAACAGGTTGAGGCCCTTTTTAAAAGCGTTTTTTGGGGGGAAGTTATCACAGAACTCACCCCCCCAAACGCTTCTAACCCATTCTATTTGCCAGAACCCGGGTTAAATAAAAGTCACTAAATTAGCAATTTTTTCCTCTTTAACCTGGGTTTCAAATGCTTCCTGCTCACCTGTGCGAACTACAGTAAGCAGGGAGCATTCTATGTCCACCTCCTGCCGTCCACCAGTATGGTGGATTCCCTAGCCGGGCACCATTAGAGTGGATTCTCTAATAGGCAGCTGCCATGCCATGCAGGTAGGTGGAGGGATTCTCAGCTGCGCAGTTCGCATGGATACGTTGTGTTTCCTTTGTGAATTGTGCTGCCTCCTGCCGCCAGGATCCCAGCTGGCTCCTGCAGCCGCCGTGCAAACAGAGGCACCGGCAACTGAAGCGAGTTCCATGGATTGCATTTTAAGATCTTGTAAGTTTTATTTTTGCTGATTGTTTGTTCACTGACTGCTGTGAGATGCCCTGAGCACTGTGATCCAGGGAAGGGGAAGGGCATCAGTCTGAAATGGTATAGAGTAAAAGAACGTGGACCCTTTATGCCTACCGGCTACCACTCACCGTGGTGTACTTGCCCAACTGGCAGAGGGCCGGGAAGGTCTCCTGATGGGCTTTACGCACTTTCTCGATGAGGTCCTCCACCTCTGGAGTGATGACGTAGCTCTCTGAACATTCTTGCTTCGGAGTGTCCTTCTTCTTCTTGTTCCGGTCATTCCGGACGGCTGGAAAGGTGAGTAAAGAGCAGGATGCAAGATGGTGAGACCTTCTTAATGGAGAATGGCTCTTGCTTACCAATGTTTATGAAGTATAACAATTATTAAATATTTGTGAATTGTTCAATACGTGGTGGTTGTGGGTTTTCCGGGCTGTGTGGCCGTGGTCTGGTAGATCTTGTTCCTAACGTTTCGCCTGCATCTGTGGCCGGCATCTGAAGAAATGTTAGGAGCAAAAACTACCAGATCACGACCACACAGCCATAAAACCCACAGCAATGATTCTGGCATGAAAGCCTTCGACAATACATGGTTCAATACCTGCTTGAGATACACAGTATCTAAAAAGGTTGACACCTTGTTAAATGGAACCAAAGGAGATAAAGATGACAGCATAAGTTAGGTTGTACAGAAATCTTGTTTAAGAAATGAACAAAGTTGGTTGGATAAACAGATACGAACTGATGCTCTTTGCATTCTTTGTTTCTGCCATTGGTGCCAAAATTTAGAACTACAAGTGCTCAGCCCAAAACTTAAAGCAGCATACACTTTCTTATTTCATCACCTCTTGCCTAGCTGTGTATGCCTCCTCCCTGCCCCTGTTATTGGATAAGCGGCTCTGATATCACAGAGTGTTCACAAACATTACAGCTACTCATGTATCAGGAATCAAAATCACTGTAAAGGAAATGACCGTTTGGTTTGGAAAGATCCCATGGCCAGCTGGGGAGACAGCAGAAGAGAAGTGGGAATGCTGGAGAACAGGGAAGGAGAAGAGGTGAGAAGCAGGGGAAAGAAAAGTGGGGGAAAGGCCGCAGGCACAGGGTGAGCTGAAGGAAAGGGGCAGGCTAGGCAGAGAGGTAAATAAACACAGAAGATGCAACAAACACAGGCAGAATGCTTGAAGAGAAGACCAAAAGGAAATGTGAGCTGAGGGGCTCTTCTAGATGGGGCATAAACAGAAGGGATTTTTCTGGGAGGAATTGAAGAAGGAAAAGTGAGAACGAGCTGCACAAATATAAGGCCAGATTTTGCCCCCGTTTGGGTGGCAGCACCCAGGAAACTCAAAGCATTGTTTTCCCTTCAAGCCAAGCTCAAAGTGCTACTGACTGCCGTGAGATGCCCTGAAAGAGGAAAGCAAGTAGAACCCAGAGCAAAACAGAACTGCTCTCTCAGGTATTAGAAGCAGAGAAGTGCTCTTGGACACGTGCAACTCTCTTCTGCAGGAGACTTGCTAGTATCCAAACATCTTCTGCTTCTAGCTGGGTTGGAGTAAGTGTCCTTTTATCATGTTAGGCTGTATTCACTGAACCTGGTGGCTTTATATATGCCTTTATTAGGATGGACTGGCTGTTACAGTCTGCCTCTTCTGAGCGAGGCCTCCTCACTCAGGAGGCAAAGGGGCAAGGAGACCACCAGCAGGCTAGGCGGGGGCAGTGAGGATGGGGAGGAGCAGAGGCAGGTGGGACAGTGGCTGGACTTGTAACCCCGCTTTTCTCCCATCACCACCAACTCACCCCTACCCCAGTGATCCCAATGGCAACCGGCCCTTCCTATGGTTGCTGAGGGCTACTGGTGACAGGGTCGATTGGTCAAGGATGCGCCAAGGGAGGTAGGCAGGCAGGCAGGCAGGCAGGCAGGCAGGCAGTCACAGTGTCACACGAAGGGGCCCAGGTCCTGCACCAGGTGAGAGGTTGGGCTTGGGGAGAGGTGGAAGGCCCTTTTGCAGGACTCTTCCGGCCATTCAGCTCAAGCTGTAGTGCTGCAGTTAAAAGCTCTGCTCATGACCTGAGTTTGATCCCGACGGATGTTGGTTGTAGGTAGCTGGCTCGACTCAGCCTTCCATCCTTCCAAGGTTGGCAAAATGAGTCCCCAGCTTACAGGGGACAAAGTGTGGGCAACTGGGAAGGCAGTGGGAAACTACCCTATAAATATAGTCTGCAGGGGCACAGCAAGGGGGAACTGCACCCGGGGCACATGTGTGCCCTGCGCCCAGCCACGCCCATGCACTGGCGTGTACCTTGGGCAAGTCGCCCCACCCCCTGGCAGCTACGCCTCTGATAGTCTGCCTAGTAAACGTTGTGATGTGACATCACTCCGTAAGTCACTAATGGCCCAGTGTTTGAAGCAGGGATTACCTTTACCTGCCTAAATAGCTGGGGTTCTTTTAAGTGGAACAGACAAGAAAATTAAAACAGCCAAAGGGAATATAAAAAGCTCCCTCCATTAAAATGTACTTTGTTAGCCTACACGGGAATACCTGACAGGAGTGACAGTTTTAAGCCCTACAGGTCACCAACGGGAAGTGGACACACTGTGATGTGTGCACCATGTACAGTGTGTGCCTGTGTAAGAGTGCTGCCTCACTGCGAATGGAACAGGGACCGCACACAAGCCTCGTTGTGCGCATTTCTGTCTCCCTTATTGGGTCTCTGCACAGAATCTGCCCAGGGTTGCCCAGAGGAAGCAAAGCAGCGTCCCTCTTGGGGCTGCCAGATCCTTTTTCGTTTTCCTAAAATGACTCCTCCTTTGATGAGGATGGCAACAACAATAATAAAAAAAATACACAAGTCGAGAGGCGGCGCCAGCACCAGATGCGCTTTTCGCTCGTGGTGGGCTGGTAAATTTTCACCAGCCTGCCTGAGGGAGGAGGTGGGGGCGGGAGGGAGGGAGGGGGATAATTCGGAAATCAGTCATGTCTGCTTGGGAAATTCAATAAAGCACAGTCCAGACAGGCAGTTAGGGAGGGGAGGAACACGGCATCCATCATCACATAGAGGTTGGATGGGAGGGGGGGGGGGGAAAGCATCTGGTATAAGAAGAATTGAAAGACAGGAAGAGAAATGGGCAAGAGCGGGATTCAGAAACATGGCGGCGTGCATGAGCGGGGGGGGGGGGGCATCTTAAAAGCAGACTTAGAAGAAACAGCTCAGATTCTCAACTTCCTGCTCCCTTTGATCTCATTATAGTTCAACCCATACTTGATCACACCCCCAGCTCCCAAAAGGAGAGAGAGAGCTATCAGCACCATTGGCAGGTCCCTAATTCCCATAAACAAAAAACTTAGGAAGTCTTGGGTTTCTAAACCAAGTATGAGCCTTGCCTGTTAAGATTTGGGTGACAAAGTCACCCCACGCGCTCCATTTCTGCTTCCTGCAACATGAGGGAAACTACCCGGGATTTAAGTTGGGTACTGTTTCTGAGGTGTGTTTTTTGCTTGTATGCAGTGGTGGGATTCAGCAGGTTCACACCACCTCGGCAGAACCGGTTGTTAAAATGGTGCCTGTAAACAACCAGTTGTTAAATTATCTGAATCCCACCACTGCTTGTGTGTGTGTGTGTGTGTGTGTGTGTGTGTGTGTGTGTGTGTGTGTGAGAGAGAGAGAGAGAGAGAGAGAGAGAGACAGACAGACAGACAGACAGACAGACACACACACACACACACACACACACACACACGGTGGGGAATCATGCTTGGTGCGATCTGGGTTCCAATACTACCAAATGTCACGGATAGCCCTGGACCAGTCGTTTCAACTATGACTAATTTACCTCAAAGGGCTGTTGGGAAGACGGGGTGGAGCACAGAGGCAGCCCTGAGCTCCGTGGACAGAGAAAAAGCAGGATAAAAATGAACCATACGAACAAACATCTTCAGGGTTAGCAGTTGAAACTCTTGCGGTTGGAAGGTGACAGGGTTCAAAGCTGCCACTCGGACATGAAGGACCAAGCCAGGACAAAATGTCACCCCCGTTTCCCTGCCCACTTAATCTCTACCTACCCTAATGGGCGACACTGAGAAAAAGGGAAGATGCTTTAGGTCAGCCACTGGGTCTGTGTCCATCTAACCCCCTCTGGCTCCCTTGCATCATTCTGCTGCTTGCCTACCCCACAGCTTTATTAATAGCCCTTGGCGTTGTCACAGCAAAATGGGGTTCCCTCCTCCCCACCCCGTTACAGTCGGCAGCCATGACAACTAAGCATCGCAGTCGCCAGGAGGGCCCTGTCTGCGTCATTTATCTCTGACATCATCAATCACCGGTTGCCGAGGAAACACCCTCGAAATTAGCACAGAGAGGAGGGGTGATCTCACACCACGTCTTTTTGGGTGAAAACTAAAAAAATCCTTGTGACTCAATGGTGTCTCTCTCTCTCTCTCTCTCTCTCTCTCTCTTTTTGCAGGGGTTGATTGGGGAAGAGGCAGGAATCTCTGTGCGGAATAGAGTATAATCCCCTCATCTGTGCGCTGATGAAAGAAAAGAACCACCACCATCCCCCTGCCCCCGCCCCCAAAGAGAAATTCCTAAATATTGCCCCAGAGGCAGCCATTCACCATCTGAAATTTAAATTAATTGTGGTTTTGTTTTTGCGCAGAAGTAGCAATTTTCAGGTTGAGGAAAGAAACTGGGAAAATATATAGCAGGAGAATAGAGTGGTTGGAAAACAACGACCTTAAGCTACACTGAAGATACAAGTGTTCCACTCACTAAAAACTAGGAATTTCTGCTCTCAAGATTGCTTGTGTTCTTGAAAAATGCAGATACACACCCTTCTGTGGTCCTGAGGACTAGAAGCCGGCTGTCGACAAAACAGAGATGACTCTGCTGGCTCTCTCCTTTGTCGCCCTGCTTGTGCAAGTGATGCTGCTCTCCCTCCCACCCATGTCTGCTCCTCCTTTTGTTCATTTCTGTCTCGCATCTCCACAGTTTTCTAAGTCTTGCCATGGGTACTGATGGACTGTCTGAAAATGCTTTTACCCTTCTGATCTCATCTTGAGAAACAAGTTGGACAGAACCGCACTTGCGACCTAACCCAAAAAGAACAGCGGATGGCATTGGTGCATCCGTAGAGACCCAAATCTTGGCATCCCCCAGCCACAGCGTTACAACGGCCCTTGTGAGTTTTAAATTCGGGAAGGACACTCTGGCTCGGCACTGCGGCAGGATGCTGGCAGTCAGAGACAGCCCTGCCCAACACTTACACTCCTTGGACATGCCAACTTCGAAGCACTTCTGCAGGCGGCAGTACTGACAACGGTTTCGCGTCACTTTGTTGATGATGCAGTTCTTGTCACGGTGGCAAGTGTACACCATGTTCTTCTGGATGCTGCGTCGGAAGAAACCCTGCAGGGTGGGGCAGGAGGGAGGGGGGGAAGAGAAAGCGGTGTGAGCGATTTCTCCCCCTGCAGCTTGATTCCCTCACTGGCATCTGTCTCTCAGAGCAGACTGAGGGGAGGGGCTGGAGATCATGGGGGGAGCATCTGCTTTGCATGAAGACGCTCAGGTTGAATTCTTGACAACTTCAGTTAAAAGAATCAGGTAGTTGCTGAGCTGAAAGACCTTAGAAAGCCACTACCAGCCAGCACAGACAAGATTGGCCTTGATAAGCCAAAGGTCTAGCAGAGGTCCCTTCTGCACATGTAGAATAATGCACTTTCAACCCACTTTCAATGCACTTTGCAGCTGGATTTTACTGTGTGGAATAGCAAAATCCACTTGCAAACAATTGTGAAAGTGAACTGAAAGTGTATTAATCTGCATGTGCATTAATCTGCACTGCCCAGAGCCCTTCGGTGGTGGGCGGTGCACCAAATCGAATAAATAATAATACCGTATATACTTGTGTATAAGCCGATTTCTTCAGCACATTTTTAATGCTGAAAAAGCCACCCTGGCTTATATTCGGGTCTTATACTCAAGTACTTACAGTATTTCTATGTGCCCTAGTCTGTGCTGATAACCTCACACCAGTTATAGCTGAAGCTCTGTTTGTGTAACCCAGAGTTCATTAGGGGGAGCTAAAGAGCTCAGATTTTCCATGTAAGGAAGAAAAGGCTCCATTTCCTCAGAATTGTTAAGAGGCCTGTAGCTGGAGCCAGTCAACTTCAGAGTTCAGTTGTTATTAACTGTATTTGCATATTTCAGGGCTACCCTTGAATGCTTGACAATAAGGAGAGAGGGCTCAGCAAAGAACAGCAAAGCTGCAAGTCCATCAACAGTGCCACAGGACACAGCTAGAGAGAACTGTAAAGGACTGAGATCCTGTAAGTCTGTTTTGCATAGCAGGCCAGAACTATTATATGTTGATTATTGTTTGCCTGCACACTGTATTGGTTATACTGTACACTACTGGTTTGCCTGCACACTGTATTGGTTATACTGTACACTATTGTTTATGAAACAGAAAACAGATTTGTGATGGAATAGTACTGTAAAACTAGCAAAATCACACATGACTGTGAAAAGCATCTTTGCCTTTTGATCTCCTGGAGCGAGGGCAGGAAACTATGCAGAGGTGCCAGGATGAAACTTCAAAGGCCTAAGTTACCTCATGGCCTGAACAGAGTTTTCCTGGGAAGGGAAAAACAAAGGTTTTGGAATTCCATCTTGAGACGTGGTCAGAGAAGGATCTCTGGGCCATGGGTTCCCGGAATGGGGACAAAGAACCAAAAGGGATATGACCACCTAAGCAATCCCTTAACTGCATCTAAGTTTTATTTCTTTTATTTCTGTTTTTCAATAAAAATCGTTGAGACCTCAGCTGGTTGGAGTTATTGGAGAAAAGAACCCAGGTTTTAATGAAACAAGCATTGGCTCTCCCAGGCTTGCTTTCATGATATGGTGGCAGCGGTGGGATCTCCGATACTCCAGAGTAAACACCTTCGTGGATTTGCGGCAGGCTTGCTTTCGTGATTCCAGTGTGAGAATTTTTGGGAAGAGAAGGCTGCGTGCAGGTTGAGATGGTAACCAGAGAGTCTGATGCTGATGGCATGAGTGCTTTGGGAGAAGATGTGCCAGGATCCGGCAGGGAGAAGTCAAGGGGCCAGGGCTCAGGTCTTGAGCGGGGCGCCCAGAGGGCTTTCTCGCGGATGGCAGGAGCTCTAAGAAGCTTTATGCTGCATCTACAGGCTATTTGGAATCTTTGACAGCACAGCAGAGAAAACAACTTCCAAAATTCGAAGCTGGAGGGGAACAAAGTCTCAAGAGAGGGAACAAAAAGCCTCCAGGTGGGAGACTGTTCCATTCAGATGCAAGCGGAGAGAAGCCTGGCATGAAATCCTCTTCCGAAACTACCAGCATCCTTTCAGAAAGGGGGGAGAGAGCAAATTGCCGGAGGGAACAGAAGGCGTCTTTGGAAACTTGGCTTGGAAGTCATCATCGGAATGAGTCCATAGCGGTCATCCAGCACCAGAAGGTTGGTGGGAAGGAGATCATCCCCCAGAACAGGAACTTTCGGATGACAGCATGAGAAGTGGACAGATGAACATTTCATCTTTTGAAACTGGTGTAAGATTAATTGATGTTGTTGAATTACATGTAAGTTTTAATCAGTTTAATGGGAAAATTCATGTTTTGACCCATGAGAAAGGTAGAAATGCACAAATGAGTGTTTCCACTAGGCCCCAAGAAAATGTTGATTTGGAAGCGGGGGTGGAGGATGAAAAGTTGTGTGAGAAGGTGGATTTTCCACAAGGTGATACAACTGTAATTATACAATCAGTCAAAGCAGTCTATATTGACGTGGCAGATCCTGTAACTGCTAAGAGCAGCAGCATTCCTCTTCAAGTTAAGGGGGATGGAGAGGAAATCCTTTTGAATGCAAACTTTGAGGATGAAATTGTTTGGTTTGATATGCAAAGTGCTAAAGGTATCACACCAGAGCAGCAGGCTCAAGTGGCAGAAATGCTGGCTGAAGGAAAAGGTATGTTCTGCAGCAAGCCAGGTTACACTGACTTGATTTCACACTACATTGATATGGGCGGGAATTTGCCTATTGAAGTGATGTCCTACACAATGATGTTGCATCATGCAGTAACCAGGAAGAGAAATTCCAAAGGGAGAGATACTATTGTGTTTTCTCCAGAGAAGAAGGTATCAGACTATGGTTGAAAGTGAGCATGAGTCTTGTAGTTCAATGCTCAAGAGTATTGCATTGCTTATTAGTCTGAAAGTATGTATTAGTCTGAAATTATGTTTTGTATTATCATTATTTTCTTCATTCTGTATTGTTATGCTATCATAAGGACTATGTTATGCATGAAAGGTATTGTAGTTAGCAGATCTCTGTATTAGTTAGAGATGACTGATATGGAAGTAACACATGTAATCTTTTCTATATGGATAGATGAAATATGTAGCCATTAGACTACATATTTCCTCTCCAAAAGGGGGGCGTGTGATGGAATAGTACTGTAAAACTAGCAAAATCACACATGACTGTGAAAAGCATCTTTGCCTTTTGATCTCCTGGAGCGAGGGCAGGAAACTATGCAGAGGTGCCAGGATGAAACTTCAAAGGCCTAAGTTACCTCATGGCCTGAACACAGGTTTCCTGGGAAGGGAAAAACAAAGGTTTTGGAATTCCATCTTGAGACGTGGTCAGAGAAGGATCTCTGGGCCATGGGTTCCCGGAATGGGGACAAAGAACCAAAAGGGATATGACCACCTAAGCAATCCCTTAACTGCATCTAAGTTTTATTTCTTTTATTTCTGTTTTTCAATAAAAATCGTTGAGACCTCAGCTGGTTGGAGTTATTGGAGAAAAGAACCCAGGTTTTAATGAAACAAGCATTGGCTCTCCCAGGCTTGCTTTCATGATAAGATTTAAAATTTCTTTTGTTGTAAGTCTGGTGAATGTTAAGGGTTGCAAGGTGGGATCACACTGTCAAAGACTTGAACTCCTTTTCCATTTCTGATAATATCCCTCTTAAAATCTAAGTTGGGTTACATTTGGACATACACATGATGATGAGGAATCCAGTTTTGAAGGATTTTAACTCTTGTGTTTTAGCTTGGCTGCTGATTGAGCTAAGGTTTTTGTACTTTTAAAGCTATTGTTGAGACCATATTGTTTTTGTTGACCCTCTTTTCCACTTACAGAGCTAGTGTACTGTTTTTTTAAAAATAAATATTCAAAAACAATTAACCTACTGATATCTCAATTAATGTAATTTTATTGGTATCTATTTTTATTTTTGAAATTTACCAGTAGCTGCTGCATTTCCCACCCTCGACTTATATGCAAGTCAATAAGTTTTCCCAGTTTTCTGTGGTAAAATTAGGTGCCTCGGCTTATATTCGGGTCTGATACAAGCCACTCACTTCTGGCCTGAACTCTAGAGACAATACCTGTCAACCTTACTGGTTTGGTGCATGGATTACTAACAACATACATGAAATGCTTGCAAGTCACTCCCTCCTGGTCTCAGTTCTATCAATATTATGGGACAATACTGGTCTAATACTGGGTTGTTGGGTGGATGTCTGAGAACATACACGAATCACCTGGGCTACTGTAAAATGCTCCACAAATGTCAAGAGCTGTTTTCTGCTCCACATAGCTTGAGCATTCTAGTCCAAATGGTCTTCATCCTTTCCCTCTTTAATCCCCAGGTGGCAGTATGAAACCTACTAAACCACATGTACATGACAGGAAGTCATGGGACATCACAGCCATGTGACAGGAAGTAGCCAGAGTTAGGACATGACTGGGAGGAAGGGGTTTCATATTGCAAGCATACAGTAGTCTGGTGTGAGTGGTAGGGTGGAGTTGTTGGGGAACAAACAAGGACAGTTTCCCTGGGAGGGAAACATGCATATGCTGAAAAGGAATCCTTTCCAGTTCTGAATGAGTTCACCTCGCCATCTCAGAAGTCCTTCCAGAGTGCCTGTAGCCAGCTGATGTGGCGCCCTGTCCATGCATGCCAGCAACTGCTCTTTCTAAAGTACACGAACACATGAGCTTGAAGATAACTGGTCTTGGCGGATCTGAACACAAGGTGTCAATGGATGGGCTTGCCACATACAGGAAAGGAAATGGATCTGGACTTTTAGTCCCATCCAGCAATGTACGATGCCCTTCTCCCATCACCACCTTGCTACTGGTTGCCAGTATCGCTTGGGAGGTTTTGCCAAAGCGGCATACAAATGTTGAACTTCAGTCTGCTTTATGGACAGGAGGAGACACTGAAAAAAACCCTACTTTAATGTTTGTACAGGGCTTTTGAAAACCTCTGTGCATTTCTTACACAGTCTCTCATTAATCCTTATAACTGTATAATTTTACCTGCCATATGGGGACAATAACTCAATGGGGATAACTCTACTAGAGATGCTGAGCCCGCCTCCATCACATACATACAGTTTTGCCAGGTTTCTAATCCTAAAAACTCTAATCTGGAGAACTGGGTTTGATTCCCCACTACTTCAGATGAGTGGCAGACTCTAATCTGGTGAACCAGGTTGGTTTCCCCACTCCTCTACATGAAGCCCGCTGGGTGACCTTGGGCCAGTCACAGTTCTCTCAGAACTCTCTCAGCCCCACCTACCTCACAAGGGGCTTGTTGTGGGAAGCGGGTAAGGGAAAGCGATCGTAAGCCACTGCCAGAAATGCTGGGTATAAACATCAAGCCTTCTTTTCCTTCTAGCAACTAATCTGGTTTTAAGTTTGTAAGAAGACTGTATCCACAGCTATGGATCTATGGGAGGACAGTATCTGGGGACAGGGTATGCATGCATGCTTTTGTAAGACAGACCTGCGCTCACTGTCTCTCACTCTTCAGAAGCCTAACAATTAACCAGCCTTCTGTTCCACCTGTCAAAAACATGTTATGCCAGAAAAACTGACATGCAACTACGCTCACAGAGATGCACGGCCTGCAATGTTCTTCCCCACAACTGAAAGTCACAAAACTATTTTTTGATGTCGAATTGTGCAGATTAAAAACAGCTGCATTTATTAGTATCCCCCACCCCCCGCCCAAAATCCAGTCTTTCAGCAAAGAAAGAAAATAAGAGAAAGGGGGGATTTCTACACAGCATGAGGATCACATGCTTGATTTTTTTAAAAAGTGATAAATTACATTGGTCAGTACATTGCTGTGTACAAATGAAAGTCTACAGGGGTGTGGAATACACACATTCTCGTATTTTCCCCACTGGAATATGAGAAAACTGAAGCAGTTCTTTATGCTACAAAAAAATTAAAAAGACTGCCGCTGCAGAACTAGAGAAGCTAGAAGTGCGGGAAGAGGGAGAAGCAGGAACTAGCCCAGCAAAGGGGAATGAGGACAACTCCACCACGTCCCCCTAATGGGATTAAGGGACTCCCCGTGGGGAAAAAGAAAGCCCTTTCTTCCACGCAAATGAAGGCACAAAGGACCTCATGTTAATGAGCAAAGGGAAGCAGATTTGCTGGTGGGGTCCGGGCACACAACACAGCGGCTGGCTCACCCAGGGCGATCTCTGCCAACCTGATCTGCCCGGTCAAGCTGCCCGCTTGGTACAACAATGGAGTGTGAACGGAGAGACGCAGCAAGCTCATTCAGGCACAGACCCGAACCAGAGGAATACATGGATTGTTTTAAGGGGACAAAATTTTACTGCTATGTAAGTAGGGAAGAGCTCATTAATTTAAAAAAAATGTGTGGGTCTTTAAGGTGTCAAAAGAAACCCCGATTATTTTTGATGCAACAGCATTTAAAGCGTGTGTGCGCAAATGTCACGGCGAGAAAAAGAAGGAACAAAATACTAGCACAAAAAGGCCCTTGCGTATTCACCAGCACACACTCCCGTATCCTCCGTAGCTATTTCTCCCTTAGAAGAACAACAGCCATCCACGGGTGGGGGGGAGGAAATAGGATGCCAAGCGATTTGGGATGCCAGGCGATCAGCTTGTGCCTCCCCTTTCCATATCCTCGCCACTGCAGGCAACCACTGCCCTCTTCCTTCGGCAAAAGCCTAAACTGCCGTTGTAGCAATACCAGCCCAGGAGCATTCCAAGACGACAGAGTATGTATGGGGCAGACGGGGCATTTGCAGCAAAAACACACCGATGCTACAGTTATCTGCAAACCTTTGCTCTAACCTTTCTTGCTCCTGAGGCATCATAAGACCTCTCCTAAATTTCGCTTTCCTTTGTGACGGTCTCAGGGCTAGTGGAGACTCCTAGGAGTGCACAGTATACTCCTGACAGTCGACACCACCCGTACCTTCCCTGCAGCGTAGGTCTTCTCAACCCCTGCTACTATTCCCGTTCCTCACCTTGCATCCTTCGCAGGCACTGACCCCATAGTGGTAGCCGGAGGACTTATCCTGGCATACAAAACAGGGTTTATAGATGCGGGGCAGAGGGGGCGGCGAAGGGGGACTGGGCACAATCTCTTCTGAGCTGGTGCTCTGCGTTTCGATAGCTGCGGAGAAAGAGAGAGAGAATTTTGTTTCAGGTTACTTTCTCAGAATTAGATCTGTAACATAAAGAGGCTTTAGATCTGCCTGGAGCCCCACAGAAACAGTCTAGTTAGATTCAACACGAATTTGCTTCCATGATGACTTTTGGGGACCCAATTCATCTATGCCAGGGGTGTCCAACTCTGGTGCCCCAGATGTTCATGGACTATGATTCCCATCAGCCCCTGCCAGCATGGCCAATTGGTATCTTGCACACTAAATTATGGGGTTATGGAAGGATGGCTGTTCGAATTTTCAAATCTTAGTACTTAGATCAGGGGTGTCCAACTCTCGTGCCCCAGATGTTCATGGACTACAATTCCCATCAGTCCCTGCCAGCATGGCTAATTGGGACGCCAGAGTTGGATACCCCTGATCTATGCACTCACATCATTCAACTACTGGCATTCGAACACTGACCCTACTGAACAGCAATGCAGCTAAGAAGATCCCAGACATCTGCCCAGTGTCTGATCTGCCCAGGCCCACTCTGACTTGTAAAATCCTCATCTGATCCTGAACACATGAACCGGTCCCTGGTTTTCCTCAGAAAGAGGGCAAAGGCAAGAAGGATTATGGTAATGCTCCACTTTTAAAGCTGGGTGTGAACTCTTGGACTATTCGCCTGCCCAAGGGATTATTCCACCTTACTGACTATATCTTACTATTATTATTTTTAATCCTTCTAAATTCTCTACAGAAGAACACTCAGGCACGACAAAACATTTGGAAACGTAAAATGACGGCAGCTTCTTAAGCCCATTTATTATCTGCATCCAATTTAGGGCTTATGGACTAGAGTTGAAATATGAGGGAGGGTTATTTGCCTGCAGGGCACCCACAGACACAGACCCGAAGACATATGGCAGGCTGGCTGCTCGGGAACACCGCTTTGGGGTTTTACTGGCACAGGCTGAAAGTGGGCTTCTCTCGTAGCATCATCTCCTGCAGGGATATTTTTCAGCACCCTGTATTTAGGGAAGGCAGATTCAGCAAATGAAATGCCCTGAAATCAGACCCCCTCCACAAGAAACGTGCATGGGATGAAGGAGTGATCAGAGGACAGCTCAAGAGAGCAGAATAACCCCCAAATGGTAAGCCCCAAAGGGCAGGAAACTTTGGAAGCCGCCTGTGCCGTGCTCTGGGCAAGGGAGGGATAGCACCGTGGCGAGATGCGATTTGACATTTTCAGGGCAGAGAAATAAGATGTGGGATTGAGCCAGACACAACCAATCCCAGGAGCGTTGCATGCTGGCACTGCAGATCAACTAGCGGGGGAAGAGGAAAGGAAGGAGGGAAAGGAGGGGAGAGGAGAGGCAGACGGGCGGGCGGGCGGGCAGGAGGGCAGTGGTGGTAGCTGACACGCTTGAGCTCTCTGCTCAGGGAAGGAAAAGAGATTGCTTCTTTGGGTGGGTAAGGAAGGATGAATGAGGCAGACACGTTTCGGAGGGTTTTTTTGCATGCTAGATTTGCACCGAAGTTATTCTGAAAGTGTCTCTGCGCTTGTACAATGTACATTAAATCTTCCCCAACCAGGAACAGCGAGCCTTTCAGGTCAAAATTATGCTGACGTTGAGGCATGCCTTAAAAAAAAAACCTTTTAAAATTAAGTGCTCAGGAAAGGAGCCAGCTGTTCCACATGAAAGGCTCTGGGGGTGAGGGAATCTCAGGTCACATTTTCAAGAGCATCCAAGATCCTCTTCATAAACCCTCTTATTTGTGCGTGTAAAATGCTGTCAAGTCGTAGCTGACTTATGACAACCCCAGCAAGGGGCTTTCAGGTCTAGGGAGAAGCAGAGGTGGTTCGACATTGCCTTCTTCTGCAGAGTCTTCCTGGGTGGTCTCCCATTCAAGTACCAACCCTGCTCAGTTTCTGGGATTTGACAAGATCAGGACAGACCATGCCGCCTTCCCACCCACCCTCATATTTACCACTCACAATAAACGAACAAACAAACAAATAATAAAATGAAGAAGAAGAAGAAGAAGAAGAAGAAGAAGAAGAAGAAGAAGAAGAAGAAGAAGAAGAAGAAGAAGAAGAAGAAGAAGAAGAAGAAGAAGAAGAAGAAGAAGAAGAAGAAGAAGAAGAAGAAGAAGAAGAAGAAGAAGAAGAAGAAGAAGAAGAAGAGCAGGAGCAGGAGCAGTTCGATCTATATCCTCCCTTTCTCACCTGTAAGGAGACTCAAAGGGGCTTACAAACTCCTTTCCCTCTCCCCGCCACAACAAACACCCCGTGAGGTGGGTGGAGCTTTGAAGAACTGTGACTAGCCCAAGGTCACCCAGCTGGCATGTGCTGGAGTGCACAAGATAATCTAGATCACCAGATAAGCTTCCACAGCTCAAGTGGCAGAGCAGGGAATCAAACTCGGTTCTCCAGATTAGAGTGCACCTGCTCTTAACCACTATGCCATGCTGGCTCCTTTACCAAGTGTTAAATTACCAGATGTGTAGCCAATTGCACATCAGGCCTATTGCCAAGACAGATGAAGGTGTGACTCTTATTGCACACCCATATCTACTGGGTGACAACATATGAAACTTCCTTATTCTGGGTATATTGGGCTACCAGTATATTGATCTATAATATTAGTCTACCAAGCTCAGGATAGCCAGTGTGGTATAGCAGCAAACTCTAATCTGGAAAACCAGGTTCAATTTCCCACTCCTCCACATGAAGCCTGCTGGGTAACCTTGAGTCAGTCACTGTTTTCTCAGAACTCTCTCAGCCTATGTAGAGGCAGACAATGGCAAACCACCTCCAAATCACCCCACTGCCTTAGTGTAGGAGAACTCACTTTGGGAAACTTGGTATTCTATATTATGGCATCTGTCTGCCAAGTGGAAAAAAGAATCACAGCCCAATTCTGCCCTTGACTTATAATATAACAAAGCTGTAAAGTGTTTGTGCCTTACTTTGCTGGGCAATCCAGGTAACTCACTAAGGTGAGATACTACTTCATTTTAATGGGCTTAGACTGGAGCAACTCTGCATAGATTGTACTGTTAACCATTCAGTGTCATGGAGTATTGCGGCAGAGACTGCTTTGAAAGTGGCCATGTCTCTTCCCACACTCACATTCATATTTGGGGTATAAAAACATAAGAGATGGGTCTCCTCTCCTGTGTTTTTGTGGTAAACTTACGGGCCACAGGGATTTTTCATCACCTTTAGGGGTTGCATCAAAAAAGAAGAGGCAGAATAGTTACTGCAGGCTAATTAGCACAGGACACAATATGATATTCTGACCCTTCACGATCACCCATACAGTATATATCAGTGCTGGCGAACCTATGGCACGGGTGCCAGAGGTGGCACTCAGAGCCCTCTCTGTGGGCACGCGTGCACATGGCAGGTGCACGCAGGACCTGCTGGAGGCTGCAGCAGGTTGGCTGCTGCTGCTCAAGGGGTTGAGCAAACAAAATGTGTTCCTTTCCAAACACCGGGGAGACTCTCAGACCCAAGTTTTTTGCCGATCATCTGGGCAGATCAAGCCTAGGGTGGAGGAACCAGGATGCATTTAGGGTTTTTTTTAAAGCACACCAAGGTCTTTGGTAGAACTGCTTTTATTTTTCTGTTCCTGTTGCATTTTTGTGGGAAGTCAAGTGCTGTGATGACATGTGAAAGAAAAACTACAGATCAGATGGCTGCTCCACCAATTTAGCTTTCCTGAAGTTATCCCACCCATTGCATAGCAAGTAACACATGCCTCAGAGTCAACCGTTTTTTCTAAACTTAACCTCAGTATTCAGGTTAAATTGCTGTGTTGGCACTTTGTGATAAATAAGTGGGCTTTGGGTTGCAATTTGGGCACTCGGTCTCAAAAAGGTTCGCTATCACTGGTATATAAGATGTAGGGGGAAGGAAGAAGTTACCCACACACCCCTTTTCTGACCCCTTGATCAGCACGATCCACTGGCTCTCTTACAATAAAGGAGAGTGTCAGTTTTTGTTAAACTGGGACAGAATCATAGCACAGGGGGAGGAAGGTTTTCAAAAGGACTATAACATGTGCCTTTTTTAAAAAATGAGAAGGCCCAGGAGGAGAAAGGCCCAGGAGGAGAACCTCCTTCAGGGTTTAGATCAGTAGTGGGATTCAAATAATATAACAACTGATTCTGGTTGAGCCAAGGGGAGGGGGTGGCAGCAGTTGGCGGCAAGCCGAAGGCCCGCAGTGGTGGGAATACAACCGGTTCGCCAAACTAGACAAAAAAGTAGCTACCAGTTCTACCAAACCAGTGCGAACCGGCTGAATCCCACCACTGATTTAGATCCAATGGAGAGCTTCCATGAATGATATTATTTCCACCTGTGAAGCACAGCTTCTTAGCCATCCCCTAAAACTCTGCTCCTGAGTGGGCCTCCTATCACCAGGCAGGGCATTTTGAAGGCATTTTTTCTGCACTGCGAGGGCTGGGGAAGCCAGACAATTGTGCCATGTGGGGAAATAGTTTAATCGACGGCAACACTCCTTTGTATCCAAGCCAGGGATATTCAAAAGGGAGCAGGGTTCAGGTTGGTTAAAGCAGGATGTGACTACATTTCGGTCCGGGATTCATTTCCCATCTCTCAGAAGGAAGCAGGGTCTGTGTGTGTTACAGGGATGGCAGAGAGTGGGTTCCAACAACTTAAAACAGGAGCACAAAGGAAGACCTGCTTTTACTTGACCAGATTTCATTTTTGCAAAAGCTATTCCGTAATACCCAAGTTTTCCGGAGCCAGAATTAAAAGGTGCATTAAAAAAGACGATCAGGGTCAGGAGATGGGAGATTAAAACAGGATTACGAGGCATGCCTGACAACTGGAGGGAGTTGGGGAGGGGATGACATAAGGAGCCCTAGGAGTGACAGTGTGATGTCACTCACAGGGAAAACCTGAAAATTATGTCATACTTCCTTAGGAATCACTGGAAAGTCTATGGCAAAACCGGCAATTCCTAGAGAGGATGAAGAAGAGTTTGGATTTATACCCCTCCCTTCTCTCCTGTAAGGAGACTCAAGGTGGCTTACAATCTCCTTCCCTCCCCCCCCCCCAAGAAACACCCTGTGAGGTGGGTGGGGCTGAGAGAGCTCCAAAGAGTTGTGACTAGCCACAGGTCACCCAGCTGGCATGTGTTGGAGTGCACAGGCTAATCTAGTTCCCCAGATAAGCCTCTACAGCTCAAGTGGCAGGGCAGGGAATCCAAATTAGAGTTCACCTGCTCTTAACCACTAGGCAACGGCTGCTCTGGGTTTCCCCTGAAAGGGACATTGTTCTGTTGGTATAATGGTGATTTTTTGAAATTTATTTTTCTCCTGCTGCCTCTGGGAGCAGCAGCAGAAAGACTGAGTCTCTGGCAGAAGGTCTCCAGAATAGTGGGAGACCTGGCAACCTTAGAATGAAATGCGACCGCTAAGACATTGAACTCTTCTACCCTACAATGAATTCATACAGAATCATTATAAGGAAAGTCCTATCCAACAGACAGAAACCCAGCAACCCTTAGGGTTGAGATCAACTCATGAAAGGCAGGCTATAATTCCCATGACTTATGGGTTCAAGGCACAGTTCTGGAAAGGGGGTGTGGGTAACCAGCATGCTGGAGAGGAAGCCGGGCCCCATATTCCTTGCCTAGAGAACACAACCATCTAGGAAGGCACATGACCTCCTAGCCCTGCAACATCAGAGTCATTTGATGAGCATAAAAGGAGTGAAGAGTTATGACCTCAGTGCTGGTGGGGACTCCACAAAGGGTTGACAAATTCTGGGTTGGGAAAAAACCTGGAGATTTGGGGGTGGAGCCAGAGGAAGGTGGGGTGTGGGGAGGGGAGGGGAGGGGAGGGACCTCATCAGGGTAGCTTGCCACAGAACCCACCCTCCAAAGCAGCTGTTTTCTCCAGGGCAACTGATTTCTGTTTTCTGGAGACCAATTGCAATTCTGGGAGGTCTCCAGCTTCCATCTGGAGGTTGGCAGCTCCAGCTCCACATTGCAAGCACATGCTGAGCGCCAGGCAGAAGAAAGAAGGCGGCAAGGGAGGTCTTTAAAGGTGCCTGGACCAAAAAGGAAGCTTCTCCATCCCAAATGACCTCATCTCACCATCCTGATTCTCCTCTCCGCCTGGAAGCAAAGACAGGAGTTCTGGCCCTTCGGCCCTTAACGTTTGCACATGAGCAATGCGAGTTTCCAAATCGTTGCCCCCTCAAACAGCTGCTTCATAGGGCTTCATAACCTCGAGCAAGGTCACAGTCCAAGGCCTGAAAACCACTGAACAAGAGCCCAGGAGCAGTGGCGTGGTGCGGGGGGGAGGGGAGGGTTGGGTTTGATGCAACGGGCATGTGCCGGGGCGTGGGTGTTCCAGGGTGGGGCGTGGGGCATGGGCGTTCCAGGGTGGGTGGGGGCGTGGCAGGGCCGCAGAGGTCATGTGTGTGCTGGGCGAAGTTCCCCCTCACTACGGCTCTGCCCAGGAGTCATGCTGTTCGAGAAGTCTCTCTGGTTTCTGAAAGGAGCCGATTCTCTAACGCTTGTTAATAAAAACACAAACATGAAAAGTGACCACCTTGAGTTAATTCGGTGACACCTACTGACAGGTGTGCGTGCTTGGCATAACGGACCACACACACACACACACACACACACACTCACACACACACACACACACACACACACACACACACACACACACACACACACACTTTTACACTTGTGTGTGTTGTGTTTTCTGCTCCCCCAGGCACGAAAAGGTTAAGGCGCTTGGCTGCACACCCACAGCCCCTTTCCTGTAGGATGT
Organism: Sphaerodactylus townsendi; assembly: GCF_021028975.2. NCBI lineage: Eukaryota > Metazoa > Chordata > Lepidosauria > Squamata > Sphaerodactylidae > Sphaerodactylus > Sphaerodactylus townsendi. Next base: position 8,232,104 of record NC_059439.1, on the reverse strand, counting down.
CTGCTGATGTTTTTCTTTGAGCCGGAGTCTGGAGCGAACCAGTCAGACAGGATATTAAAAGGCCTGGCCCTGCGCAGAGCGAACGGGCCTTCAGATGGGAAAAAACTCCAGGCCAGTCCCCCAAGGATGGGTTTGATTAGCTCCCCCCCTTTTCTTCGGCAAAAAAAAAAAGAATAATAAAAAAGCTATTCGCGCACACACAAAACTTGCAGGGAAAAGCGCCAGGATGTTGCCTGCCAAACAAAGAGCTGGCGCATGCCAGGAGATTAGATATGAAAGGGGTTTCGTTCTTGGGGGCCCCCGCTCAGGAAGAGGCTCACAGCTGGAAACGAACGCCAAGCGTTTTGCGCCGATTCACAGTCAGGCTGACTCTCAGGACGGCCCCAAACGCCAGCCTCCCTAGACAGATTCCTACCTGCCCCCAGCCCATCTCCCTCCACACACGGGTGTGGCCCACAGCCAACTACGAGGGAGACACAGAGGCGCATGGCTACGCAACCAAAACGGTCCTCTTCACTGTTGTGCAGCCAGATCTAGATCCTGGTCCTAACACTGGGAAGTGCAGCACGGCCTAGTGGGTTGGAACCCATTACAGTTGCCAACTCTGGCTTCTGAAATTCCTTGAGGTTTGGAGAATGTTGGGTAGGGAAGGGGAGGAAACGAGGAAGGTATTTAATACCATGGAGTTGGCTCTCCAAAGCTGCCAGTTCCTCCAAGGGAATAGACATCTGCAGATATCTGAAAAGATATCTCTAGGCCCCGTTGTGTCGTTTGGTAATTGTAGAATGCATACTTAAATGCTGAAAGAAACAGCAACTAGTCTCAAACTGCTACGCTGGACATGGAACTAAACTAGAGATTAGGGGAAGTAGTCTGCATAAGCTCAGAAACACTCTTTTTAAATTATTTCTCAGCATTTTCTACTGTGGAAGCTCAGAACTGGAACTATGCACTGGCTCAAGTTATATTCAAGTTCTACACTTCAATTTATACTATTAGAATAGTATCTTACTTAGCGAGGCAATAAGTACTCCGGGGTTGCATTCTCAAGTTTGGCAAAGATCCATTAGTCAGGTTAGTGAGGAAAGCTAAGTGACTGTGATGGAGCCAAAACAGAATCTAATAAGAACCAGTTTATACCTTTAGCAGAATCAAAGGGTCATTATTTTTCCCCTCTGTGGCGATGCGGGCACAAGCAATCCCTCGCAGAGAAAACTAGTAGGACAGGGAAAGTTCTGGTTGTGCATGTAAAGAGAACATTGCTTTTAAAGGATTGGCGGGGGCAGGTGGGGGAGTTTTAAAATATGCATCTCTCTCAGCATGTCAGAAAGATAGAAGTGTTACAACTTATTTCTGTGGAATGTACACATTGGTCAGCCTCTAGGAGTTGTGAGCCAGTGTGGTATAGTAGTTAAAAGTGTTGGACCTGGTATCTGCGAGACCCAGGTTTGAATCCCCACTTGTGCCATGGAAGTACATTTGATGATATTGAGACAGTACATCTCTAACACTAACCTACCTTGCAGGGTTGTTGTGAGGATTAAAAGGAGGAGAACGATGTAAGCCTCTTTGGGTTCTTGGTTGGGGAAAAAGGTGTGGCGTAAATGAATCAAATAAATAAACAGAAGCTGGAGGCTGGGGTCTGATTCCAACTACAGGGGGCCAGCTCCAGCTCTGTGAGAGGGTTTATCAGGCCCGCCAGCCAGCTGAGGCAACCCTTTCTGCTCCGGTCCCGATCCGGCTTTGGCGAGCCTCCTAAGGTGAGGTAGCTACCCTCACTCCACCCAGTGTTAATATCCGCTGGGGAGCCTGGTAGGGGCTCGCCAGCTGAGGCACACACACACACATACACACCCCAGAATCCAGCTAAGTCATATTTATGTTATGTTACCAGTGTGGTGTAGTGGTTAAGAGCAGGTGCACTCTAGTCTGGGGAACCAGGGTTTGATTTCCCGCTCTGTCACTTGAGCTGTGGAGGCTTATCTGTGGAACTAGATTAGCCTGTGCACTCCCACACACACCAGCTGGGTGACCTTGGGAGCTCTCTGGAGCTCTCTCAGCCCCACCCACCACACAGGGTGTTTGTTGTGGGGGGGAGGAAAAGGAGATTGTAAGCCCCTTTGAGTCTCTTGGCAGGAGAGAAAGGGGGATATAAATCCAAACTCTTCTTCTTTTTCTTCTATATCCGTCCCTCATGACAAATGAGTTCGACACCCATGCTCTAATCACTAGACACTGGCTCCACACTGTGCCGTGAGGTGGAGATCTGAAATCACATGTTAATTATGGTGAAAAGCAGACAAAGCAAACCTCTGCATTCCGAATCACCTGTCTTCACAGTTGTGGGTCTGAGCCCCTTCCCCCACACTGCTCCTCCTCCTCCCATCTTTCCCTTTAAGAGATTAAACCAAACTCAGCCACTGTAGCCTCCCATGAATTTGGACGGCCCTCTGCCTTTTCTGTCAGGTGTCCCAGTTCATGAAGAATGATCACAATTTGAATGTTACTATGTGCCCAGTGCTGCTGTGGGGGGGTTGGTTCTGTCAAATTAAACATGAAAAGTTTCTGGCCGTTCAAATTTATTGTACTTTTATTTATGAGGTGGATCGTTTGTGGGGGAGGGGCAGGAAATGTGCTGCACATCTGAATATTCTCCCGTCTCAATGCCCTGCAGTTCTGTGGATGACAGAGAGGTTCATGCCTCTAACTTACTTGCCCAACAAAAAATCTATGGACTCATCTACCCTCTCTGTATCAGTTCAATTTCAGCTCTTGCAGAACCTCTGAGGTCTGTTCCACAAAGTTTTCTGCCTTCCTTTTTAGGACCAGGTCCCCCAACCGATCTCCCTATGCCCAGAAACATATTCCTCAAAAATAGGGCAGTCATTGAATTGGGGGGGGGGGGGGTTAATAACCTTCCATGCCAGACCAGACAAATGAACAGGAGATGTACAGTTCACAGCATATTGTTCCCTGCTCCCACCCGCTCGGGGCAAAGACAAAAGCGAAGGCCAGTGGCTAGAACAAGGAGCAATTGTTCCCTGTGCCAATGGGACGGCTGTCAGGTCACCCAATTATGCCCGCAGAGGCGCAAATTAACTGTTCCCCAATATGCCCTCTCTGGGCCAGAGCTGAGGGTGCCCACCCCTCCCACCCACAAGGCAGAAACAGAGGTCGTATTCTTTGGGGGAAGAACAGCAAAGTCCATGCGCGGGGGAGTGGAAGGTCAGTACTGCTGGAATCCCTAAAGACTGGGAAGGAAAAAGTGCCTCTCCATCACTCTTTCTGATCCGCAGCTCTAAATTAGCAGAATTTAGAGGGGGGAGAATGCAAATGTCATGTTAGGATAATTCCCCTACCAACAATGCAAAGAAGAAAAACTTTTCCAGTGTGCACGGAGCCAGCAGCCATATAATTTCCCCCTGGCAGTTCGGAGTATGTTTTAGGGAGGTGTGCAAGTCAAAGAAAAGTCTTGCAGATGCAAGAGACCTGGAGACCTACCCTTCTTCCTTTAGCCTGGCCCATTTAGTATCACTGCTGTCCATCTTTAAAGAATAAAGAAAAGTACTTCTGAGCATGCACAAAATGACTTTCTTTAATCAGCAAATCATAATCTCACACACAAGAGCAGAAAACTTCCTTCCACGGTGCAAACTGAATCCTCATACATTAAGATCCCCACTGCCTTAGACAGCATTCTGAAAAGAAGGTCAGAGAGGGGTGTAATGGTTAAAATGTTTGACCAGGATCTGTGACACCTAAGTCCAAACTTGCACACGACCATGAAGTTCACCAAGTGATCTTGGGCTACTTGTCTTCTCAGTTGGATCTTGATCAGAAAGGACAGGCACTGCCCTGATTTCTTTAGGGGAAAAAAAAGCAAGATAAAAAGATGTGCTACATAAACGGACTGGAGTCCAAAAATGCTTTTGAAACTTTCACAGCTGAGACGTTGTGCTGCCTTTACAGCCGAGAGTGCCCCTCCCACATTCCTTATTGCATGAGAGCAAAGAACTTAGAAAAGTTGACACGGCTGTTTTCAGAAAATCCCTTGGAGGTCTGCAATGTTAGAGTTCCCTAGCCGGCTGTCATTTCAAAATAAAACAGAAATCTAGTGGCCTGTTAAAGGCTAATGAAAAGCCTAATAAAATTTATTTCAGAGCATATTTACTTATACTCTCTGTTCCTCTCCCCATTAGAGACCCAAAGTGACTTATAATGTCCTTGTCTCCTTCATTTTGTCCTCACAAAACCACCCTGTGAGGTAGTTTAGGCTAAGAGAGAGCAACAAGACTAAGGGCCCCTAGCGAGCTTCCATAGCAAAGTGCAGTTTTGCCCCAGATATTCCAGCTCCTAGTCCAATGCTCTACCTATTATCTGGTTCTCTACTAACACAACCAGCTATCAGGAATTATCTTCTAGCTAAACCAGCACTCAGACAGAACAAACACTGTAGGTTCTCGGTCCTCCAGGAAACAAGGAATCTCCTAGAAGGTCTCTTATGGTGGCAGCTGCTTTCTCCCCACCCACACTGCACGGGAGTATGGCACAACCAGTACAAGCATAAACTTGCAGAAAAGGAGAATCCCACAGCAGATGCAGAGCAACTGCATCGTGTGAACAGAACCGACTCAATTAGAATTATAGAGTTGGGAGAGACCCCAAGGGCCATCAAGTCCAACCCCCTGCAATGCAGGAATTACTGCCAAGTTGCTATGAAAACAGACTCATGACTATGATCACTGTTGACAGACTTATTAAGAATGTGTGGAAGCCCGCTAAGCAATCATTTCCTACACATATTGAGAGAGTAAGGATGCCAGCCTCCAGGGGAGACCTGGAGATCTCACAGAATTGCAACTGATCTCTTTAGTACAGAGCTCAGTTCCCCCAGAGAGAATGGCGGCTTTGGACAATGAACCCTACGGCATTACACTTCTTTTCAATTCACACTCTCCTCCGGCTCCACCCCCAGGATTGGTAGTCCTATGAATGAGTGAATGCTCACTCATACATTCATACACTCATACATTCACTCTACATTCATTGTGAATTGTTAGAAACTACTTCTGGAAAAAAATAATTGAAAACTGGCTTCAATGGGTGACCTCAAGCTCTACAGGAAAAATTATTTTCCCACATCTCTACTGCTCATAAGCACCACACAAGGAATGGGGGGAAGGGGCAGTGGGCTCACCCCCTGACTCACCCCCTGCCAAGCAACCAGGGATAAACTTGTGATGAGAAAAAGGGAGGAGGAGGAGAATTACCCAATTCTTTTCCAAAAGCTCTATGGTTTGGGGAGGAGAGTACCTGCTTTTCTCAACTGTAAGGAGTCTCAAAGCGGCTTACAAACTCCTTCTCTTCCTATCTCCCCATAACAGACACCTGGTGAGGTAGGTGGTGCTGAGAGAGTTCAATGAGAACTGTGACTAACCCAAGGTCCCAGCAGGCTTCATGTGGAGGAGCGGGGAAACAAACCTGCTTCACCAGATTAGAGTCCGCCGCTCATGCGGAGGAGTGGGGAATCAAACCCAGTTGTACAGATAAGATCCAATACTCTTAACCAAAAGATGCAGACTGCATGTGCAGCCCAACAGCATCCCGGGTGGGGCCAGAGAGGGCCCTGGGGCAACTGACAACAGACAAATCAGAGGAGAGCAGAGATCTTGGCAGGAGAGTTGAGGGGGGTGTTGGAGGGAGGGTTTGGGCAAGGTCTATTATCTCCCCAGCCAGAGGTGGCTGATAACAGGTCTGCAACAGGCTTGAGTTGAATGCTCATTACAACCACACACACACACACACACACACAGTTCTGAACAGTATATACAACTTACAGACACACAAACTAAGATTTGCTGCAATACATACAGACTGTTAAAACAGTGCAGAAGTGTGTGCAAAATGTTACACTTTCATGTGCCACTAGAGTGAAGAGTTGTGCAAGGTTTTTGTAATTATGTAAAGTTATGCCTGACATAATACTGGCTTGATATGATCTACTGCTAGAACTGTGCCTTGGTTTGAGAGAGAGAGAGAGAGAGAGAGAGAGAGAGAGACAGAGACAGAGACAGAGACAGAGACAGAGAGAGCTCTCCCAAGAGCACAGAAGAGTCCTGTTTCCTCCCTTCCCCACAACACAAAAGTCTTTATTTAGCTTGCCTCAGTTATCTCTGTGTTTCCCCACCTGAGTTTCTGGCTGTTGACCAAATGGAGGGGACAAGACTGACCATACCTGGATTGCCTGATGAACAATCATACCCATCCATCAGGGAAGGAGCAAAGTGGAAATTCTATACACACTGCAAACTAATAGAATACTCAGTAACAAGCATACACGGAATTTGCTTAAGGGATTACACACACACAGTCAGAAACCTGTACACATTATATGGAAGCACAATACCACAGGAAAACCCACTTAAAGTCTACCTGGGTCATGTATTTCCTAATATCCACTGCTCATATAGTAAAGAGACTTACCGATTAATCAAAAAAAGCACCCCTCAGAACATATACAGCATACAGTATTTGTGCACACACAGAAGGCTTATATTAAGCTATGCTGAGAAAACATATTGAAAGAGGAGATAAATTGACCCATTTTTACATCATGCAGATAACCAACCATATCTGCACCTATATATTTGCAGTCTGATCCTCAATATGTCTGGCAGTCATCTTAATGAGCTTAATGGCCCTCACTTCCTGATCCAAACAGACAAACCAGAAACAAGCAAACAAAATTTAAAAAAAATACTAAGAGGTATTCACAAAAATACACACACATTAATAGACACACATCTGCTCTCTGTTTGGTCAGTGCTGTATAATTCTTCTATGAACGTGTGGCTTTGTTTTGTGGAGAGTTCTCTTGATTCATGATTAGGGTTCCTATCTTCCCAGTAATGGTGGGCAACTGCCCACCAATTGACCAGGCTGCCTGCTGCCTCTCAGCTGGTCACCGGGCAGAAGCAGGCCAGCTGAAGGAAGGGAGCAATTTGTGCACCTAGTGGAATGATGTCACTTCCGGGTTTACCTGGGGACTGGCATAGCACTCTTTCCCCAAAACCATAGAGCTTTCGGGAGAGAGTGTAAGAACATCCTGGTGCAATCCTAGTGCTTCCGGGTAAACCCAGAAGTGACATCATTGTGCTGGGTATACGGATTCTATTCATGAGACAGTGGGGCAGTGGGAGGGGGGGACCAGCTAGAAATACTCACAGCCTCCAGTACAACTGCTTCCTGATTAGGGGAACAATACAGAGAGGTCCTATATGCTCACATGTTTAAAAACAAATAATCTGGGACACCAAAAAAAAATCCTGGCTCATAAGAACATGAGAAAAGCCTAGCTGGATTGATCACCGGTCCACCTAGTCCAGCAACCTATTTCACACAGTACCCAAAGAGCTTCCCTGAATGCCCACAAACAAAAACTTCTGCTGATGCTGACTCCTAGCGGCCCTGGTATTCAGAAGTTTGTGGCCCCTAGACATGGATTTCCTTCTACACACATAGCTTTTTTTAAAAAAAGGATCTTTATTAATTTCCACAAACAAGTTACAAACATCACAGTCAATCATCCTTACAAAACAAAGAATAAAAAAACTGAGTTCACCGATATTTTCCCCGAAAAACACCAAGCAAAAACAACTTGCTTTCAAGAGCAAACTTCCCACTAGAACATAAACTTATTTTACTTCTTTACGTTAATGTTACAAATTCAGATAGTTATTAAATTTTCCTCTAATATCCCTCTTTACTATTATTATTTATTGTCTATATGCCACTTCTTACAAACAAAACTATTGTTTTTTCTTTTAGTGGTGGAGACATGTTGACAGATACTAAACATCTTTTCTAATTTTAATATAGTTCACCAGTGGGTCCGAGTATTCTAAAAAAATTTCCCAATTTTTATTTTTTATTAACGTGGACAATTTGTCTATTGCTGCATACTCAGTCATTTTGTTTATCTAGTCTTCCATTGTGGGAATTTCCTCAGATTTCCAATTCTTCACTTATATAATCCTAGTCGCTGAAATCATATATAATACCAATTTCTCATTCCTTTTATTAATGGCAGGACCTAACATATTTAACAGAAACATTTCTGCAGACACACAGCTAGTAGCTATGAATATGCCAACGCTATGCAATGCAGCCATCTATGTTCGTGGCCGTCACTAAGAGCCAGCATGGTGTAGTGGTTAAGAGCATGTGGATTCTAATCTGGAGAACCAGGTTTGATTCCCCACTCCTCCACCTGAGTGGCAGAGGCTTATCTGGTGAACCAGGTGTGTTTCCGCATGCCTGCATTCCTGCTGAGTGACCTTGGGCTAGTCACAGTTCTATGCAACCTCTCCCAGACCCACCTACCTCACAAGGTGTCTGTTGTGGGGAGAGGAAGGGAAAGGAGCTTGTAAGCCACCTTGAGTCTCCTTACAGGACTCTTCTACATCCACTGATATTGGATTCCACAGTCTGTCTAGTACCTATTGTCCAGCAACTTAACTGGGTACCCCCGAGAGCTAGCATTATAGGAGAGGAAGACAAGGGGACTTTGTATCCATTTTTTCTACCCCACGAATAATTTTATAAACCTCTATCATGTTCCCCCCCCCCCCACTTAAATACACAATACACAGACAAACACGAACTTTCAAATATAGGAGAGCAAGGATATAGAAGCACACAAGACAAAACCACAAAGCCATGTATCATTTTTACACACATCATCCCAAGTACGTATTCCACAGGGTTCACTGTGACAGTGTGCAGCACCAGTGTGCCACTTTACAGACTAACTTGTTCTCACAAACCTTAAGCACATTTATACTACCCCTTCCTCGCACATATATGCACCACGTGGCCAAAGACTGTCCTTTTCATTACCACTTTTCCTGTACCAGACTTCTGGATCTTTCTACATCTCTGCTAGCCAGCATGCCCCACTTCTAACATAGGGCAGAAACCACTTCTGTTATGAAGGATTAAAGGTGCAGGCAGTCCACTCAAACAGTGGTCTCCACAGTCAAAAACCTCTATGACAAGCTTCTTTGGGCGAAGGTGAACTCTGGCATGCATTTAAAATCTCACCCACATCAAAACTCTCGCCAAGTCATCCCTGAGAGATTAAACTTCGCGGTGGAATAAACCTGAGGGTGGTTGCAAAGTAGAGAGTACCAGACTACTCCAATCAGTGAGTCAAATCACATTATTTAAAGTGGCAAACAAAATTTCCAGTCAATCAGATCTTGGGAAAAATTCCATCCTGACCGCAAGGCAGACTTGAGTCATGTGAAGCCTCCAGAATGGCAAAATGGGCGGTTATTAGGCATACGGTGAGCAGCAAACCCACACAGATCCAAATGCTACTGCAATAAACTTGAATCCTGACTGTGGTAGGATGTGTGTATGGCAGATTAGCCAGATAATTATGCTGGAGCAACTATATGCTCATGAGGGTTCAAAGCAGGTATTCAGGTCATCATTAAATGTGCTCTTGTATTGGCGGCTGGGTGAAGCAAAAACCATCTATTGACACCACTGCAAGTAAAACCCGGGCAACCCTTTGAAACTGTGGACACTCTGGAACACTGACACTAGGTGATAAACAGAACCTCAAAATGGCTGCCACAGGAGGCAGAGACAACCCCAAAATGGCTGTCTTAAGAGGGGGAGTCCCACATGCAGAGGGAGTACAAGTACAGGGCTGAAGAAGGGCAATTGGAAAAATATGCTGGGAAAGGGGAATGAGTTAGAGAATAAAACCAACACTGTGGTGGCAGACGTCATTAAAACAAAGTTATTTTCATATTCACAGTCACTCAGAAGTTCAGCCTTACCTAACCCCACCCACTTCGTTAAAACTCTTGGTGGGCACTAGGAAAAGTGTCAGTGAATGCCTCAGAGGGGACCTCTGTGTGATATTATAATGTTTAAAAAAACACATGTGATGAATGTCATTATTTTTTAAAAAACGTGACCACTTTCAAGATGGGAGATAGATACAGATAACAGTTTGCTCAGTTGTCCCAACAGAGAAATGAATAGTTCTGGAGCTCCCACCAAGTGTCCCCAAGATGAGTATGGGGTACGAAGAAAGATGGGTGTTTGCCTGAGCTCCTAAAAATTATGAACAAGGGATCTGAAAAGGATCCATCCAGACCCGACCTCATCCATGTGCAATCCACCCTTTCCCCAATCTCTGTTTCCCTTACAGAGAGCAGGGCCTGCCCTTGAAAAAACAAGGGTCAAACTGAAACCACCTTTCCCATGATCCACCCTTTGAAATCCTTCCTCAAATAACGCTTTCACCTTTTCGTTCATAGGGCACACCTTTGTTTGGCAAAACAAGTCAACACAGATTCTCCTTGGGGCTGTTTGGTCTCCAGCTTATCTAAGAATGAAAGAAACTGAAATTTACAAAAGGAAAGGGGAGGGAACTGGAGGATGGGTCAACATAAAAGTTGGTTTTATGGGGTGAGACTCCATACAGTTCTCCCTTGTCCTTTACAATTGATTTCCAACAGTGTGGAAAACACAATGCTTTTCTTCCTGAATGTGGTAGGCTTGTGGTATGCTACCTATTGAATACTGGTATCTTCACCCCCTTCAATGTCTTACGGAGGAATACGGGCACACCAAGAGTTCATAGTCCAATATCAGTTGTGGCAAATGATTCGATTGTTTTGACAAGGCCTGCAAAGCAAGGCAGTTTGCAGAACTCCTCAAAAGAAGGCTGCAAAGAACAATTCATTTAAACCATCCTTTTGCACAGTAAATTGCCGAATTCCTCAGTTCCCTTTAAATTGTTCTGCATATGATTGTACCAATACAGATGCCTTGTACACAAGGGCGAAAACTTGCAACAAACAAAAACAAGTAATATTGGTATTTCACTTTTTCTAACATTCTCTTGTTCAATCAGGATCAGAGGGTGATCCAAAAGAAGGGGGAAAGACTCAAAAGGTTGATCTTTCATTCACAGACCCACCTATTCGAAAAATTTGCTTTTAGGGAATAAATTTAATAGTAAGCTGAACCATAGCTGCCAACTTCATTTTGGGAAGTTCCTGCACATTTGGGGGCGGTGCCTGGGGAGGGAGTTCAGAAGGGATGTGGTGTCTCTCTGGGACCAACATTTCTCCTAATTTCCATGGTATATTATAGAGCCCACCCCCCAAAGCTGCCATTTCCTCCAGGGGAACCGCTCTCTATTGAGTTGTAATTCAAAGAGAAGTCCAGACCCCACACGAACCCTAAAATGAACCTGTAGATTGCATGTTCATGCCAAAGCTTACCCAAGGTTTAACCTCTAACAGAAAGATGCCGGGGCTCAAGCCAGCTGGGAAATCCATCTCCTATTCCCAGAGTTGTGGGAGATATATTCATTTTACTTCATTTGTACCCTGCCTTTCTCCTCAATGGGGACCCTTGCCACAACCCTGTGGACAAGATAAAAGTCCCCCACTCGTGTTTTTGTCTAGCATTTTTTTTTCAAAATGGTGACATGGGAAACTTATTGATTTAGCTCTTTACATCCTGCTCCTCTCCCCAATGGGGCCCAAAGCAACTAATAACTGGGTACTCCCAGTAGTGGAGCTACAAGGGGAAAGGGGTGCACACGTTGCACCGGACGTGCGCCCGGGGGTGCGAAAATCGCCCTTGACCCCAACCCCTTCCCCCCTCGCCAGGCCTGGCCCCACCCCACCAGCCTGGCCCTGGGCGCACTCCTACTCAGTTACGCCTCTGGGTTCTCCCCTTCTCCATCCCCTCTTCACAATAACCTTGTTATCCATATTAGGACAAGAATGTTTGACTACCCAGTGATGGCAAACCTATGACACGCGTGTCAAAGGTGACACACCACAACAGCCATTCTCCCTGTTTGAGTCATTTTTGTTGTTGAAGTTTCTTCATATAATGCATAGCACCACACATGATTGGACTGTATTTTTAAAATAAATGAGTATGTAAAGAATTGTTTGTCTTTTGTTTGGGGCAGGGGGAGGGTGACGTACCAGCAGAGTCAAGTTAGGCATTTTCTGAATTTTTGACACACTTGGGGTGGCTTCCAACATTAACACTGACACTTGATGGAGATATTTGGAAACAAGGGAAAGATAATTTGCCCCTCCGGTTTTAATTATTATTAACTACATTTTTGCACCACCTTTTCTCAGGAGATTTCAAGGTGTACTATATGGTTTCCCTTTCCTTTCATTCTCACAACCATTTTGCAAAGTTCTTGTAAGTACAGGTCCGTTAGGCTGAGGGAGCATGACTGGCGTAAGGGTACCTGCTGATTTTCATTACAAATCTCATCGGTCAAAGTCTAGCACATAAACCATGCCTCTGTTAATAATAATTTCAGATATTCTGGGGCCCTGCCCTGGCTGTGAAAACAGGTTTTGTGGCTCGGCTTGTTACTCCCAACATTTGCAGTGCAACTCTGTGCAGAGTTACTCCAGTCTAAGCTCATTGAAATGAACAGGCTTTGACCGAGTTACTCTCTTTAGGATTGCATTGTAGAGCATTATGAAAAGATTCAGATGCTGAGTGCAGCTAAGGCAGGAAAGTTTGCAGAATAAAACCTGCATGTAAAAGGGAGAAAAACATGACTTCCACCTCCACCTGCAGCCTCTCTGTTTCAAAATTTCCTCCTGCCACTGTTTGCTGTTTTACGCCCAGAATGAAAGTAAGACCAGAAAACAGACATAATTTGGAAGAGAGAATCAGCAGAGGGATGATGTATCCCTTCTCCCCACAAAAGCCCCTCACCCACACCGGGAGAAGGGCTGCAGCTCAGTGATAGAGAATCTGCTTTGCACGCAGAAGATTCCAGGTTCAATCCCCCACATCTCCAGCTTAAAAGAAAAGGATCTGGTGAGTAGGTGATGTGAAAGACCTCTGCCGAAGACCCTGCAGGGCCTCAACACTGTCCTTGACATTACTGATGGACCAATGGTCTAACCCAGCATAAGGCACTTTCATCTGTTAATTGTATTGGTAAATGCAGGCTTTCAACCTGATGAGAATATGTAGGTCTGCCCTTTGGAGTGTGAAAATGGTCATAGAATGCAGACTGAGTACAACTGAGTATCCAACTGCAGAACTATATGAACAGCTAAGGGCAGCCATCAAAAAACCATGCCCAACCTGACTCTAGAATCACAATTGACTGGCTTTGTTCAACTGGTCTGCATCCTAAAGCAAATTCTTTTCTAGAAAACCCTAGGCTTGTTTGTTTAGGATCTGAGAAGAAGAATGTCCAACGCTAATAAACGTTTAACAAGCCAATTGTTGTGTGTTTTCCGGGCTGCGTGGCCGTGGTCTGGTAGATCTTGTTCCTAACGTTTCGCTTGCATCTGTGGCCAGCATCTTCAGAGGTGTATCAGAGAGAGGAGGATGTTACACACTGTGCCCAGTGAGAAGGAAATAACAGCCTTCTCTCTGTGATACACCTCTGAAGATGCCGGCCACAGATGCAGGCGAAACGTTAGGAACAAGATCTACCAAACCACGGCCACACAGCCCAGAAAACACACAACAACCAGTTGAGTCCAACCGTGAAAGCCTTCGACAATATTTTTGACAAGGCCTTAGCGAACTCATCTTCCCAAATCATCCAGGATACCCCTGCAATCGTCAGGTACACACACTGTTAGAAAGGAGGCCTGGACTGTGCCCCTTGGAAGACAGCAGGAGCCATTATCAATTCTTAGCAAAGCCAAGATCTTCGCACTTCCTCTGGGCACCCTTCTGTTTCTCCTCCCACCCGACTCCCCTCTTCCCCAGGCCTGCACACTGAATAAATCACAGCTCCCATTTGAGCAAGCGGATCCATTAAAGTGACGGAGAGAGAGGTGTCAATAATTTATCGCCTCTTTATATAATTTAAGAACTTCCCCGGCGGAGACCAAGCACCGGCAAAATATGGATTTGACAAGATTTTGATGCGTGGTGGTATGTCGCTGGAAGGGGGGGAGAGGAATGACCTCTTTCCTCTCCTCTCGACTCACATACTTCAAAAAGAAAAAAAGAAGAAGAGAATAAGCGTTTTGGGTACACCACTGGTATGCAATGCCTGGCCGGGGGGGGGGGGGAAGGAAGCTGAGACTCCCCACCCACCACTATCACCCGGCCCAACACAATGAGAAAGAGGTTTAATAGAACGTTGCCTGAATCTATAGCTTGCAACTGCTGTGCACTATGGATTCTGGACCAGATGAACAAGTCCTATTATTGAGACAGCCTTTTATCAGGAATTATAGGTTATCTGAAGTAATGTAAGACAACAAGAGCACAATCTAAATATTGTTTTAAATATAATGGCAGTTGTAAATGTCTCATCTTTGTACTAACGTGGTCACGTATGCATTAATATAAGCATTCAAACACAGGATAAATATATTGTCATAAATAAGTATGTTAACCTGTATAAATATTTTATCATTATAACAAATGTAACGTAGTAAATATGATCAACACGATCATTCAGTTAAAGGTATATGGGAGTGCCAGTGGGTACTTGACGTCTACGAAATACATTTCAACTATATATATAAAAAGCTAACAGTGTTTTTGCTGATGATAGTATAACTCAGTAACTGCTGGGCCAATTCCTCTGAAAATTCCCAGCCACTATAGTCAGCCAGGTGAGAGTGTTTTTAGATGTTCACATACCTGAAATGTCACACCTGGCCCAGGTAAAACGCCTTTTTCCTGGCGCTCCATGGTGAAGGACATGCAGCTGTCTGTGTGTAACTGTCACCCTTAGAATGTTCTTGCAGCTTAGAATGTTCACTCAGATGGCCAGATAGGAGCAGTGGAAACAGTACATAGGCGGTAACTCGAGTGGAAGTGAAACACATATACACACATACACACGAGAGAGAGGGGAGAGAGTGAGGGGTGGCATGCAAGGGAGGGGAGGCAGGGGGCCCAGCATCTTGATATGACCCACCCACCCTAGCGGAGGAAAAGGGAAGGGAAGGAGGGGGAGGGGTGGCATGCAAGGGAAGAGAAGTGAGGGAGGGAAGAGAGTAAGGGGTGACATGCAAGGGACGGGAGGGAGGTGCCAGGCACCCTAGATTCCCTGAATACTGCAGTTACAGTTAAGAAAACCAGGCACGCATTACTCAGGAGTAAGCTCGGTACAGCGATCATGACATACTTTAAATGGCTGTGTCGCACCCCTCAGAGGGTTTCCTCAGAAGCGACACCCATTGCCACCAACCAAACTTACTCCCAGGTAAAGGATCATGACCAGCCAGCCTAGATGTGTGGGAGGTGTGCCTTTCCATTCCCCCCCCCCCCAAGGAATGCGGGCACATACATCAATGACATCGCACAGTATCAGGCTGCGTGTTTGCATGAGCACGTACTGCTGGCCTCTGCAATTGATTTGCTGCTACTGTTCCTTTTCCATTTCACCACAATAAGCCACAGCAACTCGTGGCAGGGCCCCGCTAGTTAATAATAAAGTAAGCTGACTAAACATACTCACACACAGTTACAGTTACAAGTACAGTTGGTACCAGCATACAGCTTCATCATGCAGTAAAACCACAAGTTACATAGTAATATATAACTGGCTAAACATACTTCCAAACAGTTACAGTTAGAGTTACAGTTACTTACAGTTTAAATTTTTCTTGTATTATTAGCTTAGTGAAACCGCATACAGCTTCAACATGCATATACCAATAAGTTCATTTGCCTTGCGTCTGTATATACAGTCCATGTTTTCCAGGCTTGGCTGGCCTTAGATTTTTAGACTGTGTTTTGACTGTATATATTTGCTACTCAGACAACAAGAGCAGCCATGTTGCATCAGAGCAAAAGTCCATTTATGCCAACAGCCTGCTTTTGTCAAAAGCCAACCAAATATTTTTGGTTTCTGGAAAGTCTGTAAATAAGATGGCACCCCATGGCGCTATCCTCCTAGTTGCCCTTAGCATCTATATACTGCCCCTGAGCCAGGGAGTTCCATTTACCCATCATGCACTCCATGGCAACCACCAATATTCAACTGAATTCTAAACTGAGGTACCCCAGAATACAACCCTTCCCACCCAGGGATTTTGGTGCAATTTATGGCCATGTCACCCTGAACTCAGTCAATCTTTCGTGATCTTGGAAGCTCAGGCCCAGTAAGTTCGTGGATGGGAGACTGCCTGGGAATAATGGGTGTTTTGCTCTGACCTAGATGGCCCCGCTAGACCTTCTTATCAGATCTCAGCAGCTAACCGGGGTCAATACATGGTTCATACTTGCATGGGAAACCACCAAGACAGTCCAGGGTGGCAACATGGAGGCAGAAGTGGTTTGAATGTCTCTGGCCTTGAAAACCATAAGAAGTTGCCAAAAGTCATGATGGCAAATTGATGGCAATTTACTGACACACAGATAAAGGCAAACAAGAAGTAATTCCATACAGAGCTTGTTTACGGGTTGGGAATATGTGTCTTGCAGACAGACCTATAAAATAGATTTTGATCCCTGGGAAAAACATTTTTTGCCATTTTTTCTAATAATTTTTTTGGAAATTTTGGGGAATAAAAAAGTGGAGTGCTTTTTCATTTTTTTTTTGCTTCTACTTACACCCACTTTTCTCTTCATAGTGGCTTACAACACTTATCCTGACAGTAGCAGCCTTGTTCAGTAGATGAGGCTGAGAGACAGAGATAGACAGATGGGCCCAAGGTAACCCCAACAAACTTCCAGGAGAGAAAGGGGGGGAATATAAATCCAAACTACTCCTCCTCCTCCTCCTCCTCCTTCCACAGCAAAGTGGGAATATGAACCTAGGGGCCCCATGGCTCAGAGTAGTAAACTGCAGTATGAAATCAAAGCTCTGCTCACGGCCCAAATTTGATCCCGATGGAAGTCGGTTTCAGGTAGCCAGCTCAAGGTTAGCTCAGTCATCCGCACTTCCAAGGTTGGTAAAAAGAGTACCCAGCTTGCTGGGGGTAAAGAGTAGATGACTGGGGAAGGCAATGGCAAACTATGTATTTATTTATTTTTATATTTATACTCCACCCTACCCCCCAAAGGGCTCAGGGCTGCTTACAATGGCATAAAGTCTAAAATCATACATAAAATTCATTTAAAAAACCTAAAAATACCAATCAATAAAAACAAATCATAAAACCATTTAAAACAATCCAACTAAAACCCCCAAATGATATCTTATTTCTTCCACGGGAGGCTCAGGGGAGATATCTTAATTGGGAAACATCCGGCTGGCTTGATGGAAAAGCCTAGTAGAACAGCTCCGTTTTACAGGCCCTGTGGAATTTGGTCAGACTCTGCAGAGCCCTGATGTTACTCGGCAGCATGTCCCCCCAGGCCGGGGCCAGGGACATAAAGGCCCTTGTTACAGCTAGCCGGATATCCCTCGGGCCTGGGACCACCAGTAGATTCCCCTCCGCTGAGTGGAGAGGTCTCTGAGAGTGACATTGGGAGATGCAGTCATGCAAGTATGTTGGTCCATGGCCACGTATGACCTTATAAGTTAATACCAGAACTCTGAAGGTGATCCGGTAATCAACGGGCAGTCAGTGTAGATATTCCAGGACTGGTGTTATATGGTCTCTGCTGGCTGCTCCTGTAAGCAGCCTCACAGCTGCATTTTGGACAAGTTTTAATTTCCAGATCAGTGACAAAGGTAGGCCAGCGTAGAGCAAGTTGCAGTAATCTAGCCTGGAGGTGACTGTCGCGTGGATGACTGCGGCGAGGGCGGACTGGGAGAGGTAGGGGGCCAACTGCCTAGCCTGGCAAAGATGGAAAAATGCAGTCGGGGCTGTTCTCGTAACCTGGTCCTCCAACGAAAGGGTACAGTCCAAGATCATGCCAAGACACTTCACTGATGAGGCCAGATATAGGGCCTCACCATCTAAGGCTGGCAGTTGGAAGTTCCCCGGCCCCTCCCCCCAACCCAGCCACAGGATCTCCATTTTGGATCCAGCTGACCCTCCATTGTAAGGATGAGTTGGGTATCATCAGCGTACTGATGGCATTGTAAACCATAGTTCCGTACCAACTGGGCCAGGGGTCGCATGAAGATGTTAAATAGCATTGGGGAAAGGATGGCTCCCTGTGGCACCCCACAAATTATGAGGTGCGGCTTGGATACATCCCCCCCCCCCCCCGGATATCACCTGCAGTCCCCGGTCCTGGAGGAAAGAGATCCTCCAGCACAAGGCTGTCCCTCTAACTCCAGCGTCAGCGAGGTGGTGGAATAGAAGTTCATGGTCTACTATGTCAAATGCTGCTGTAAGATCTAATAATACCAGCAGCGCAGTCCCTCCTCGATCCAATTGGAGCTGGAGCTCATTCACAATGGCGAGTAGCATGGTCTCCGTTCCATGACCAGAACAGAAACTGGACTGGTAGGGATCCAACATCTTTGGGTCATCCAGGAAAATCTGTAGCTGTTCCGCAACGGCTCTCTCAATTACCTTACCCAGGAATGACAAATTCGAAACTGTGCGGTAATTGGCCAAAGGATCCAAAGGTGGTCTTTTAAAGAGCGGGCATACTGCTTCTTTTAACCACCCCAGAAATACTCCTTGCTCAAGGGAGAACTTGATAATTTTCAACAGGGAGTCCCATAGCACTTCCTCACTGGCCTTCACCAGCCAGAATGGGAACGGATCAAGGGGACAAGTAATGGATCGAGTAGCAGCCAGAATCCTGTCGACATCAAGCAGTCTGAAGTGGTCGAAATAAGGACCAGAAAAAGGGCAAGGGGCCCCAAGTTAATTTACTGTATTAAATGTGGCAGGAAGGTCGCAGTGGAGAGACAAGATTTTATTTGCGAAAAGCTTGCAAAAGCCTCACAGCTAAATGCCAGTCCCTGAGATTTGGGACCTGTATTCAAGGTCGTAAGTTTCCGAATTTTGACAGCCTGCTTAGTTTTGTTTCATTGTTGTGAGCTGATAGGAGCAGATCTGAAAAAGAAGCATAGACCTTTTATAAGTAAATAAATAAATGTACCCTCGTGGTTTGTGACCCCAGAATGAATCAGGGTGGGCCAGAAGAGACTGAGGGGACAGAAAGGAGAGCGGGAAAAATCACTACACTTCCAGTTATCAGATGGTACAAGATGGGCCAACAGAGGATTTAATGCTTTCTGCAAACACATGCAGCGTTTAAACTGTTTGAAATAGTAATTTGACCTTACATTCAAGAACATTCAATGCCGATTAAGTATTCCTGAATATACTTCAGCCATTTCCTCATTACTCGGAGAGAGACGACCTCACCTTCAATGCATGCTTACGGCTACACTGGTGTTTCTTATCTGCCCACAAAAATGGTAACGTGAATATTTTGGATTAATTAACACAGAGCCTAAAAGTCATATGTTTTATAGACCTTGAATGGACACGTTGACAACAAGGTGGACCTAAAAGAGTCAGAGTCTGGCCTTTCCTTGCTATAAACTCTTTTTGTAATTTTAATCACATCACTTTCCAGCCTCAATTTCTCCTACAAAAGGACTGTAAGAAGAGAAGGAGAATTTGGATTTATACCCCACGTTTCTCTCATGTAAGGGGATTCAAGGAGGCTTACAAACTCATTTCCCTTCCTCTCCCCACAACAGACACCTTGTGAGGTAGGCTGGGCTGAGAAAGTTCCAAAGAACTGGGACTAGCCCAAGGTCCCAAGACCTAACTGGGCCTATCTGGGCCTATCCCAAGAACTGGGACTAGCAGGAGTGGGGAAACAAATTCAGTTCACCAGATAAGAGTCCACTGATCACATGGAGGAGTGGGGAATCAAACCTGGTTCTCCAGATGAGACTCCTCCACTCCTAACCACTACACCATGATAACAAGGAACACGTCCACTGTGATTGGCAGCAGAGGGGTATGGGGGGGGGGATGGTGCCTGGAGACAACTCCTTCTCCAGATGCCCCCGCGATCCCTGCACTCGAGGCGTGAGGTTTGGGGTCATGCCCCCCTCCCTGAGCAGCCCAGCTTTCAAAAGATTTCAAAAACTGGCTTTCAAAAAGCTGGCCTGCACAGAGGTGGGGGGAGGATCAGGGGGCAGGGCCACACCCCCAGGCACAGGGGAGGTGGGACCACGCTCCTGAGCCCTGCCCTCCAGGAAATCCAGCTTTTGAAAGCGTTTGAAAGCCAGCTTTCCTGCACAGAGGCCAGGGAGCTCAGGGGGGGGGGGGGCATGCCCTTCGAGCCACACTCCTGGGAACATGGGGAGGCGGGACCATGCCTCGAGCCCTGCCCCCAGCCTCCATGCAGTAAAGCTGGCTTTTGAAAGCTGGCCTGCACAGAGGTGTAGGAAGATGGGGCTCGGCGCCAGTGAGCGGCCCAGGCGGGCCCCGCCCCTGCCCCACCTCCCTGCAGGGCGGCTCCTGGGGGCAGGGCTTGGTGGTGTGTGGCTGGGGCCCATGCTGTTTGGTTACTTGGGGGGGTCTGGTGCCCCTCTATGTGACCGAAAGGCGTGTGCCTGGGGACATGGGTGTGCCTATGTCACTAGGGCGGTATGCTCTCTGGGTTCTCAGGCAGACATCTTTCACATCACCTAGTCCCTGATCCTAACTGGAGATGCTGTGGATTGAGGCTGGGAACTTCTGTGGGCAAACTAAATGCTCCACTGCTAAGCCACAGGAAGTTAGCCCTGGCCTCCCACCTCAACGATCCTGTGGTCAGGAAGAAACACACACAAGACCATTAGAACACACTGCAACAAGAGTTAGGAGAAGTTCTGCAGTTTCTATGATTAGAAGCAGTACAGGCATCCCTCTAGCTCCTTTCTTTTAGGTACAGCAGGTATCCCATCCTGCCAGGGTGGTGTAGTGGCTAAGAGTGGCAGACTCTAATCTGGAGAACCGGGTTTTATTCCCCACTCCTCCAAATGAATGGTAGACTCTAATCTGGTGAATCATGTTTGCTTTCCTACTCCTACATGTGAAACCGGCTGGGTAATCTTGGGCTAGTCACAGTTCTTCAGAACTCTCTCAGCCCTGCCTACCTCACAAGGTGTCTGTTGTGGGGAGGGTAAGGGAAGGAGTTTATAAGCCACTTTGAGATTCCTACTGCTGAGAAAAGTGGGGTATAAATCCAAACTCTTCTTTTTCCACTACAGCGATTACAAACATGGAATAGGAGGTAAGAAGTATTCCAGTTAGTGAAATTCAGAGTAAAAGAGAAATAGTGTGTATCTCTACACCCATTTGTGCTGCAAGATCAAAGCTTTCTGTGTTTAACCCAGCAGACCCTTCCCCCACCTAAGCATGGAAACAGAAGTCCAGCTGTGAACCAGATGTTGCCGCAGCATAGGGGGAACGACTGCTTCACTCAGCTGCCTGGAATCCACATGGCTTTGCTTCCCTTGTGCTCCATGTACAGGAAAACCGGTCAGACACACCCCAGCCATCCCCACATGGGAAGGGGGGCACCTGCACACCTCCCCACATAAAAAAAACCCACCTCAGAGCCAGCAGGATGTTACTGAATAAACAGAACCTTGCTCCTGGCGGGACTCCGCGTTTCCCAGTTGGGTCAACGTCACTTGCTCATCTGACCCAACACAGCTTCTCTCAACATTTCTTCTGCCCATTCTCGGTGGGAAGGCTTTGGAGCCGAGCCAGAGAGTACGCATACTGATTTCTTATTTATATTCATGCTCATGATTATTTATTAAGCTCTTGGAAAACAAGATCAAGGTCTTGCCTCCTGGTTTATAAGGTGAATAAAAGTCAAAAAGAGAGATCATATAAAGGAAATCTGACAAGAAAGGCCTTCCAGCTTCAATGCAGGCGGTGACGATTCTACAATTGAAACTCAAGTGTCCTAGCTCTGTCTTAGAAGTTTTGAACCCTAAAACCCAGCTGCGAGGAAATGCTGTGGCAGACTACACACTTGCACATGCTCTGTTCCTGCATCAAGTGTCCAAGGTCAAGACTTGGTATTAGAAAAGATTTCAGGGCTCACCCCCGGCTTCAACTGCATTGCCTACATATGATAGAAAAAGGAAGTTTTGGGGCTGGCCTCCCAAATTTCTATGCTGGAACTCAGTATTGCAAATGATTTTTTAATGAGCTTGTCTGCCTTCTCACAAGAGTTAGTGCCGGAAATAAAAAAGTACCAGCCTCCTCCCCCTTTTCAAAAGATTACCAAGCCCAGTCACCCAGACGTAACTTTTATCTGCTAAAGGAGAGCCAACGTGGTGTTGCGGTGGACTGTAATATGAAGAACCAAGTTTGATCCCCCACTCCTCCACATGAACAGTGCACTCTAATCTAGGGAACTGGAGTTGTTTCCATGCTAGTCGCAGTCCTCTCAGAACTCTCTCTGCCCCCACCTACCTCGCAAGGTGTCTGTTGTAGGGGAGAGGAAGGTGATTGTAAGCTGCCTTGGATTTCCAGTAAATGCCAGTAAACCTTCCTTGCTGCACGGAAGAGGGAGAACAGTCCTGGTTACTAGGCAGAGAAGATAATTTTTTTTTGGCTGAGCCTCAGAACCACTTCTGGCTCCCAAAACTTCCAGACCAAGTTCAGCTCTGCTGATATTTGTTTGCTTACGCCCCACTCTTCCCTCCCCCCAAAGCAGCTTCCAATGTTGTTCTCCCCCCTCATCTTCACAGGCATAGCAAATAGAACTCAGAAGCCCAGACTTGCTAAATTTCAAACAGCTTGTGTTTACCTTCATCAGTGGTACATTCATACAATACATTATGCAGCAGTTAGAATGTGAGACTGGGATCTCAGAGGTCCAGGTGCAAATCCTTCCACTGCCTTGGGAGCTCAGTGCATTGTCACTCTCACCTAATCTACCTCACTGGGTTGTTGTTATGGGAATAAAACTGAAGTAGGGAAAATAATGTTGAAAGTTTGGTTCCCTGTTGGGGAGAAAAGTGTGGTTTAAATAAGTAAAGAGACAATACAAAAGCATTATGTGCTCTCTGAGCCATTCTGCATAACAGTACTCTGTAACCCCTCCTCTATTTGAACTGATATTTAAAAAACAGCGGTCGGTCGGAGTTGGAACCCGAACTCAAATCCTGCAAGCGTCAACTCTGTACTGTCCTCTTGCTAGATTTTCAGCACTTTGCTCCTCCTCTTCTCCCCGCTGCCTATCCAGAGGATCCAACCACAAAGGGTAGGAAAGCAGCTCAAAGAAAGAAACCAAGGCCTTTGCTTTGGATGGGGAAGGAAGAGAGGCAGGCAGAGCTCTGGCCTGTCCTCCTCCCCTGCTGTCAGTCCCATTTCAGGGCGTGGCTGGGAGGCAGGACTGTGCGCAGCTTCCTGAAGATAAGATCTCAGCTGCGAAGGGCCCCAGCGTGCTTCACATTCCTGTGCTGGCTGAAGAGAAACAGAGTGCTCTCTGCAGCAAACAGCAGATAATATAAGCAAGGGAGGGCCCCCAAGTTCCCTGGAGTCCCCGCCTTTACTGTAACCCCCCTTGGCTAGTTGGCTCGCCTCCAGTTGGAGACTAGAAATCTCTTGGAATTGCAATTGATTTCCAGACAACGGAAGATCAGTCCCTATGGAGGAAATGGCTGCACTAAAGGGTGGATCCTGTGGCATTGTACCCTGCTGACGCCCTGTCCTTCCCCAAACCTCACTGTCACTTTTACCCACAGCCTCAGACCGGGCAGGTCCCCTAGGGAACCAATTACAGATGCTCCCACGATAGCCTCTGACCGGTTTCACTCCACACAGGTTTGTTACACAGGGTAAAGCAGCTTGCATCGGGCACATGAAAATTATATCACAACTAAAATAAACATAGTGATCTTGCTACTCTTATCTGTGTATTTTCACCAAAAAAGAATTGTGAAAATACAGAGGGTGCAATTTTATATTCTCCCCGCCCCCCACTCCCACCCTCAGCATAAGATTAGCTATTCATGACATTGTCTTCCTGGCAGTAAGGACTGTTCGACAGTGGAATGCATGGCATCGGAGTGTGGAGGAGTCTCCTTCTTTGGAGGTTCTTAAAGAGAGGCTGGATGGCCATCTGTCACGAGTGCTTTGATTGTGTGTTCCTGCATTACAGGGGGTTGGACTTGATGGCACTTGGGGTCTCTTCCAACTCTATGGTTCTATTATTCTTCCTTTACACCTCTATGCTCTCCAAAACTAGGTGGTCTGTAGCCCGGGTTAGTTACAATCAGGAGAGTGGTTGTCTGGGAGTTCCAAAGAAGAGTTTGGACTTATATCCCCCTTTCTCTCTTGTAAGGAGACTCAAAGGAGCTTACAAACTCCTTTCTCCTCCCTCACAACAAACACCCTGTGAGGTGGGTGGGGCTGAGAGAGCTCTGAAGAACTGTAACTAGCCCAAGGTCACCCAGCTGGCATGTTTTGGAGTGAACAGGCTAATCTAGTTCCCTAGGTAAGCCTCCACAGCTCAAGAGGATGGAATCAAACCCAGTTCTCCAGATTAGAGTGCACCTGCTCTTAACCACTACGCCACTGCTGCTCCCCAAAGCTTCTTGCTGGCCTTCCAGTCTCTTACCCACCTCCCAGGGCCGGTTCCAAATCTATATTTTGTTCCTGGGTCTCCAAGCCCACTCACTGGGGCATTGTAGCCTAGCCCTGCTCCCAAACTCTTATAAGTTTCCCTGCTGCCTGGCTATGACCTGCAAACTGTCAAAGGTTGCTGGCCACCCATGTTGGCTCTGCTTCCTTCTCCTCCAGTCTGGCCTCCGCTCCTACTCGACAGCCTCTTGCCTTGGCAGCTACACCCACCTTTCCCAAGATCCACTCTAAAATCGCCAAGAATGTCCCAGGAATTTACCAACCTTATTCTCCCCAGGACCAAGTGCCATTTAAATTCAGGCCTTCATTTAAGCAAGTGGCTCAGTCTGGGAATCCTGTCAATGCTAGCAGACTGCTTCTGCAAAGTGCACTTCCACAAGTACATGTCTGCAAAGTACACTTCCACCAGTACATCAGAGATGCCAGTCAAAATTAATGGACTCATCCATGGGAGATGATTTTCAGAAGTGGTCTAAGAAACCTCTTTAATTTCTGTTTTTTGCTTTCAAGAACAGTCCCGCATCAACATACTCCATTCCAAACGTTATTACGGTTAACCTGACATATGTAGTATTTACTTGATTTCATTTAACCTTACACTTCCTCCACAGAACTACTCTAGAAAGCATGCAGCAGCTTATCTGGTTTCATATTTTCTCACCAAACCTAAGAGAAGAGTTAGGGTCGGAGATAGATTCTGATTCAACATCACTCTCTATAAGCTTCATAGCTGTGGGGGGGACTTGAGGCCAGATCCCCAGATCTAGAAGACATGACGTCTGTAAACGTGATCTGCACAGTCTATATGTGTATTGGGGAGGGGGGAATCCTCAGAAGACTTAATAGTTTCAAGCTTACAGGAACCACCTCTAAAGGATCAGCAAAAGGTTGGAACCCTGTCGGG
This sequence comes from Sphaerodactylus townsendi, assembly GCF_021028975.2. NCBI lineage: Eukaryota > Metazoa > Chordata > Lepidosauria > Squamata > Sphaerodactylidae > Sphaerodactylus > Sphaerodactylus townsendi. The sequence goes on along the minus strand of NC_059439.1, from coordinate 8,206,676 downwards.
CAGATATTGTAAAGAACTGATTCCCATTCAGAAACAGATACTGCGTCACAGGAAGATACTTGTCTTGGGACCGCCATCATGTGATGATTGACATCACCCATGGCAACAGCTGTTTTATAACAGTTACGCCCTCTCACGCTGTTACAGCAGCCATCTTGCAATGGCACCCACACCCATTCTTAAATTGCCCCAGAGATCTCCGCTACGTGTTTGTGTTTTCATGGTTCGTTTCATGGGTCTTTTTTAGTGTTGTCAACTCCAGAGATGGAAACATCTGGAGATCTGAAGCGGAAACCTGGGACACTGGTGCTTAGGGAGGGGTCTTGGCAGGTTATAACACCACACAGTCCACCTTGGAAAACAGCCATTTTCTCCAGTAGAAGTGGAATAATTTTTAAAAATAAATAAATAATACATATATAAGTGATTTATGTAGTCTGGAGATCAGCTGAAATTCCAACCTCTTTGGACACCGCTCAAAGGAAACCTCTATACATCTCCGGGTTCCAAAGGACTCTGGTAAACATCCTAATACAGAATGTGTATTAGACAGACCCACCAAATCACATTCATTGTTCCACATGAATAGCTTGTGCCCTGGAGCACTCTATCTGAATACACTGTTAGGTGATAAAGCCACTTATAAAAGGGTGGGGGAAGCCCATCAGTATTTAGTGCTTCATTTATGACTTTTGCCCTACTTTCAAATCAGCTGTCCAACCAACTGTGCTCCAGTTTCTTAGCTGAGCAAACCATACAACGTGCAACTCCTGCTGCCGACATAATTGGGGGAAGGGGAGGGGGCGTGTTGAGAGAATAGGCAGTCAAACCACAAGCTTATTAATCTCATCAATTTGATGAACAACCTCCTCCCATTCACCATGCCTCCACGGAGAGCAATTCAACGATCAAACAAGCTGCTTTCCTTCCCAGCCAACCCAGAGAAGACCAAGGAGAAAGATGGTTCCTCCCCAAACGCTGCTTTTAATTTCCTCTTAATGAAAGGGGGAACGGATGGTCAATGTTCCACCAGGCCAGATCAAAAAAGCCATCTGCTTTTTTGGAAATGGAACTATGTGCCCTCCCACATTTCTGAAAATAATACTGCCTAATTTAAAAAATCGGGTTTGATTCCCTATTCCACCACATGGAGCCTGCTGGGTGACCTTGGGTCAGTCACAGTTCTCTCAGAACACTCTCAGTCCATGTGGAGGAAGGCAATGGCAAACTACCTCCAAAAGTCTGTTGGCTTGAAAACCCCTAAGGCAGGGGTGTCCAACTCTGGCGCTTCAGATGTTCATGGACTACAATTCCCATTGGCCATGCCAGCAGGGGCTGATAGGAATTGTAGTCCATGAACGTCTGAAGCACCAGAGTTGACATCCCTGCCCTAAGGGGTTGCTATAAGTCAGCGGTGACTTGATGCCATACACAGACACAAAGACGCTGCCACTGTGTTGGAGATCAGAGCAGTTTGGGATGGATCGGAAAACAAAAAACGATCCTGGGTTTTACCGGATGTGTGTATAAAATGTGCTTTATAATTGAAAAATATATTTCACTGGACAACTTTGCAAACACTCTAGCAGGATCTCACGTGCTCTAAGAAACTGAAGCTTGCAAACAGCAATAAAGCCAAGCCAGTAACATTGGCTCAATTCAGAAGTTATAAACAGACCACCATTTGTCTGTGACAAGCACAGATCTAGTTAGTTATCGCTGTGCTTGCGCATATGGAAGAGGTTAAACTGTGATTAAGAATCAGGAGAGAAACAAATGTCCATTAGGGAAGGTGCAACCAGGCTACAATTTGTAATGTTGGCGAATATTTGCAGGAAGAGAAAATAAGGTAACCAAACGTTAGAAATATAGTGAGGGCCAAGGAGGAATGACGGGGTTGGATTCAGCAGATATGTTCTATCAACAGGGTTGCCAGCTCTGGGTTGGGAAATTCCTGGAGATTTGGGGGTGGAGACTAAGGAAGGCGGGGTTTAGGGAGGGACCTCGGTGGGGTATAATGCCATAGAGTCGGGAGCACAACTAACTAGACTTTAAGGCATCTATGGCTTGGGTGTAAGCATGAATCTCAAATACAGTTCTCTGCCCTCTGCTACAGGTTCATTGATGCACGTGGCCCGTTCTTCCGTTTTGCCCTCAACACTCTGTGCCTGCATAATCCCCTGATATTATGACTAGTCCAGGGGTCTGCAACTTGCAGCTCTCCAGATGTTCATGGACTACAAATTCCATCAGTCCCTGCCAATTGGCCATGCTGGCAGGGGCTGATGGGATTTGTAGTCCATGAACATCTGGAGAGCCACAGGTTGCAGACCCCTGGGCTAGCCCTATTGATATCCACCGTCCCAAACTAGCACAGCTCCAACAAATACCTCTCATGCTGTCTTAGCTACTCTTACAACGGTTCTTAATAAGTAAGGACATTATTTCCCAGTTGCTCTCAACTATTCCATGCGAAAATGCTGGCCCAATTGGACCATCTTCATCTTGTTTTGCTCCCCTCAAGACAGTCCCACCAGAATTATTCACAGTAGCCTTCCACTTGCCCTGCTCTGTGTCTAACACAACTGTGCAGCTGGAGTCAGGAACGGCGAAAGTCGAGGCAAAGGTCTGCCACGCTTCTATGACACTGTAGCTCCAACAAGACCTTAACCCTTGAGGCTCGCTGCCCATGATTTCGTGGGACAGTTTTTAATCTTCACGGCTTAAGGAAGTCCATCGTAAATTGGGGAGTTCAGGCTTTTTTCGCTCTCCCTTTTGCATCAGGGCAAAGAGCAGGCCATAGGCCTTTGGAAACAACAGGTGAAAGATTCCTCCACTTTGTTCTCACAACTGTCTTGCAAGGTAAGTTAGGCTGAGAGCACGGGACTTGCATGAGATCACCCAGCAAGTTTCTGTGGGCAGAGTATGTTCTCCCAGATCCTTGCCTGGCACAAACCACAGACACAACACCAGTGGTGTATTGGCAGGGAAATGGTGCCAGGAGATAATTCCTTCTCCCAGCGCCCCCCGTGCTCAGGGGCATCACCCCGTCCCCAATCTCTGGGCAAGTTGGGCAGGCTGGGACCAAGCAGGGTTCAGTGGGGGGAGGTAGCCCAGGTGGATGCCACAGCCGCTCGCCTGCCCCTCAGCCCAGCCCAGCCTAGTCCAGCCCCTGCCTCCCGCCTCTCTGAAGGCTGACTCCTGAGCCAGCCTGCAGGGAGATGGGGTTGGCTGGCATGCACCCGGGGACATGGGTGACCCCATATCCCTATATGCCATACGCCTCTGCACAACACTGGCTCTCACGGCACATTATTGTTGTTATCCCCAGTTTTAAGATGAAGGGCTGAGGTTCAAAGGACAGTGGGTGGCAGGAATTCCCCAGCTTGCTTCCAAGTTGCACGACCATCATGCTGGGGGAGGAATAAGGAATGTGTTTCCAGTACAGCGGGAGGTTAAGCATCCTTCCCCCAGACAACAGAAACAAAGTTTGGCTTTACAGGAATACAGCCAGCCCACATTTCAGAGAAGCTCGTGTGACCCGCACGTTGGATATCATCTTCAAATCTAAATGGCAGGGGGATAAATTTAAGCAAAACAACAAGGAGAACATCTTGTTTTGAAAGGAGACAAATTTTAATACTGAAATTAAAGCTATCGCTGGGGCATAATGCTGCAGCCGAAAGGCTCACTGGAGTGAGTTGTAGGGACCATATCATGTCGGTTTTGTTACATCTACAACCTAGTTCTGGGCTTCCGGGCCCAATTCAAAGAAATTGTGTTAACCTTTAGAGCCTGTACAGCTTGGGACAGACATACCTTCTCCCATGTGATTAGAATTGTCTGAGGATGGATGGGTAGTGATCTGAGGAAAGGGCTTCTTGACGGTGGTACCAAAACTTTGCAACCACCTTCCCAGGAAGAGTCATCTGTCACCTTCTGTCATTCACTTCCACCAGCAGGAGAAGACTTCCCTGTTTTGTTTGGCATTTCCCCACTAACTCCCACTAGTTCTCCTACCTTTCTGTGTGTTTCAATGTGTTTTACATTATGTTTTATTTCTTTTAAATATTTACATCTTTGAAAAGAATAGAGCACAATATGAACACATCAGCAGCCCAATCCATAATAGCCCCTCCACCAACATATTCATCCCTTATGCCAGATATGTGGGCACCTGTGCCGCAGCAACACTGCGCCACTTCCGAGGTTTCATTTACGCACACACACCCCTTTGGATTGCACCGTAAAACACATGTATGCACACACACAAATTGTATTCTAAATGCTTTTAAGGTCTCATAGAATTGTATAGCTGGAAGAAGCCACAAGGGCCATCAAGTCCAACCCCCTCCCCTGCAGGAACACACAATCAGAGCACTCCCAACAAATGGCCATCCAGCATCACACTGCTGATTTGCGTAGTTTGTGGTCTACTAAGACTCCCAGGTCCCTTTCACATGTCCTGTTGTCAAGCCAGGCATCCCCCATTCTATATCTATGCCTTTCATTTTTTCTGCCTAAGTGTAGTATCTTACATTTATCTCTGCTGAAATTCATTTTGTTAGTGTTCGCCCAGCTCTCTAATCTGGCATATTTCAGACACAGGAGATCTAGTTTTTGAAGAAAGGACTACATAAAGACCAAAATGCCTTAATGCTATTTTGTTTGCAACATTCTACATGCCAATCTCCCACCAAGAAGCACAGATCAGCTTGCGTAGGGTTGTCTTCATAAGAACCCTATGAAGTAGGCTAGGCTGAGGGATGGTGACTTGATCGGGTATAAGTATCATACTGGTTAACAAGGGGCATTTCAGTTTAGGACCTTGTTCTCCCTGAGGTGATAAACCTGCACCTGGTCTGTATATCCTAGATTGTAAATAAGGCTCTCTTAAACATCCCCATAGCCCAAAATAGGGTTGCCTGGTCTGCCCTGACCACCAGCAGGGTGGCCAGATCCAGGTTGGGAGATTCATGGAAATTTGGGGGTGAAACCTTGAACGGACAGAGACCTCAGCAGGGTACAATGTTACAAATTCCACCCTCCAAAGCATCCATTTTTCTTCAGGACAACTGGTCTCTGTTGTCTGGAGATGAGTTGTAATGCTGGGAGATCCCTAGGTTCCACCTGGAGGCTGGTATCCCTACCTCAAAACCACATCTGTGCATACTGAAAACAAACATCAAAGGGAGAATTGTCTCTTTGTCTCTTCCTCAATGTGCTTCTTTTCAATATGCCGGGAATATTTTTAATACAGGAAAACTCAGGCGTGCAAACGTGAAATAGCCCAGCACAGGAGATTTATCACGTCTGACAGAACTAGGCATTGGTTTCCCAAGAACCTGAGACCATAGCTACAAACACCATACTAGCTCTCTATGCAGGCCAAGATAAAACAGCTTCAGGGCCGGGGGTGGGGATAAAGGAATAAGCTAGAAAAATCTAGGATGACTTCAAAGAGGCGCAGCCGCTACAGAGAATTCTTTCCTGCTTCCTATCCTGTTCCAACATCTCTCAATAAATATTTCACAAAAGGGGAAGGAAAGAATTGGAGCATTCCCAGATGTTTACATCCTCTCCAAGGCATTGTCTAACCCTCAGATTATCAAAAGGTTGTCAGGTGCTTAGGGGATTTTATTAGTCAGCCAAGAGGGTCTTATCAAATCCTATGATAGAGCAAAATGTTAACCCACCCTCCAAGACAATAGGGATTCATTATTTTTTAAAAAAAGATTTGCTGGGACATTATGACTCAGAGGGTTCATGCTCCCCCCACCCCCCACTGCAACATGTGCAGGGGGTCCAATGGCAAACTTTGACTTTTCAGAGGATCCCTGATTTGTCTGCAGGCCACGGTGTTTACAGGAGCATCCTTGAGGATACGTAGACTGGGCTTTCCATGAACGCATCCTAGAACACAATTCTGGATTGCAGGGGAAAGCTGGTAATGGGGGAGAAGAACAAATTGTCTTTAAGGAAACTTGTCTGCCTTTAACAGTCTTTCCACTGAGAAATTCAAACAAGCATCCAACAATGCAGTGGTTCAGGGGTTTAATCCAGAAGTAAGCCCTGGCTGTATTTAATAGAGCTTACTCCCAGACAGATATGCATAGTGGTTAGAGTAACAGGGAGAGGTAGGATCCAGCAGGTTCTCACAGGTTCCCGAGAGTAGGTTACTAATTATTTGTGTGACAGCATTTGTTGCCAAAGAGGGGTTACTAATTGGTGATTTTGCCAAGTGATTTTTGCCTTAGTTACGCCCCTCCTCTCAGCAGTAGCGCGCAGAACTTGGAGCAGTCTAGCAGGAGGCGTACCGGCGTGCGTGGCAGCCTGCGCCTGCGTGCATTCGTTTCCCACCCAAGGACCGGCGCAGCGGCTGCGTCCTTGCCACATCTCTGCCCAGCAATGCCCGGCTACGCCCCCGTTGTGCCCCGCCCAGCCCCATTGGCGCTACGCCACAGTTTGAATCCCACCACCATGGGAACCTGTTACTTAAATTTTTGGATCCCACCACTGGTAACAGGCTAGGAGGGAGACCCAGTTTCAAATTCCTACTCTGTCATGGAAGGGTGCGGAGTGATCTTAGGCCAGTCACAAAGGATCCACCTAACCTAACAAAGGATTGTTCTTGTGAGGACAGAACGGAGAAGGGAGAATAAAATTATGTAAATAAATTATACATATCTAAGTAAATAAAGTAGGTGTCCCAAGACAATCTTTAAAAAAAACAACCATTAGACAGAAAAGGGAGGGGAGAGACATTTGCCTCGCTATTAACATATATTACCTGCATTTAAGTTTTACCTTTCAATTAACTTTTATACTAATAACCAAACTATTTTGCTGAAGACTCCAGCAAACACGTCTATTACCAACCCGAAGTGATGACAAAGATCAGCTTCCTTGTTCTCACAAGTTAAAGGTGCAGACAAAATCACATAAATAAGTCTTGTAGTGGCGCCTTATAATTTAGTGTCACCTACTTCATTATATGAGCTCATATATTTAATTATTTCTTTTTTTTAAAGCCTCTGATGGGGTGGAATGGGCATACTGAGCACAGACTGAATATAATAAAGGCAAAGGTAGTCCCCTGTGCAAGCACCAGGTCATTTCTGACCCATGGGTGATGTTACATCATGATGTTTACTAGACAAACTGTTTATGGGATTGTTTGACATGGCCTTTACTTGTCATCTACACTTTAGCCCCAGCAAACTGGTTACTTCTTTTACCAAACTTGGAAGGATGGAAGACTAAATCAACCTTGAGCTACCTGAACCCGACTTCCATCTGGATCGAACTCACGATCAGAGCTTTGACTGCAGCACTGCAGCTGACCACTTTGCGCCAAGGGGCTCTTATTTAAATAGAATACAGCTCAAGCATTAGTACACTGACAGCAATTAACAAGGTTCATCTGATGTTATGGGTTAGTTTCCTGCCCTGCAAAAATTCTGACTGCCCTATACATATTCACTTAGGAACAACTGCCCTATACATATTCACTTAGGAACAACAGTGTTCTGTTGTTTTCAAATAGGTCACAAACAAGGACATAGGATGAAATGACTGCTTCTGGGGGGGCCGTCAGTCAGAGCTGACTCAGAGCTGACCCCATATAGTTTTCAAGGAAAGAGACATGTGGAGGTGGTTTGTCATTGCTTACCTCTGCGTCACAACTCTGGTATTATTATTATTATTATTATTATTATTATTATTATTATTATTATTATTATTATTATTATTATTATTATTATTATTATTATTATTAATTCAATGTAATAGAAATATAAAATAATTCAATCCAATACATACATTAAAATCCAATAACAGTTCCATAAAAACAATTTAGCGGCATCCGAGAAATCCCCCTGCGGGAGAGGACCAGCAATACGCCCATTAGATGGTATGTGGGGGCTGTAAGGAAGGCGGGCAATCAGCAGCCAGCCTCCCAAAAAGCCCAGTGGAACAGCTCAGTTTTACAGGCCCTGCAGAACTCACCAAGATCATGCAGGGCCCTAGCAGCTGGAGAAAGAGCGTTTCACCAGGCAGGGGCCAGGGCTGTAAAGGCCCTGGCCCAGGTAGAGGCTAGCTGCGTAATTGAGAGGCTGGGGACCACCAGCAAATTTGCCCCTGCAGAACGCAGAGGCTGAGTTGGGGAATATGGGGCAAGACGGTCTCGAAGGTATGAGGGCCCCCAAGCCGCGGAGGGCCTTAAAGGTCAGCACCAACACCTTGAAGAAGAGCTGGTGTTCCACTGGAATTCCTTGAAGATCTCCCATCCAAATACTAGTCAGGTTCAACCTTGTTTAGCTTTTGAGATCTGAAGGATTTTCTTTTCCCCAACTTCATATTCTATTAAGTGCTTGCTATTCTAAGCTGTTCGATTCGCTCTGAGAAAACTTGGGAGTGGGCTTCATGTAATTATGCAAAATATTTGAATTTTTAAAAATTAACTGTGAGTCAGTCAGAACCTACTAATTTTCTAAGTTTACCAGGTTCCTGTACAGAAAACTGAATGATTCAAATCTTTGTGATCTTCTTCTGAAAATACTTCTTTTACTCAAAAATCTGTTTTTAAGCCCATAGGGGCATTTATTCGTTTTATATACCGTATATACTTGTGTATAAGTTGATCTGCATATAAGTTGAGGCACCTAATTTTACCACAAAAAACTGGGAAAACTTATTGACTTGCGTATAAGTCGAGGGTGGGAAATGAAGCAACTACTGGTAAATTTCAAAAATAAAAATAGATACCAATAAAATTACATTAATTGAGGCATCAGTAGGTTAAATGTTTTTGAATAGTTATTTCAAAGAAAAACAGTAAACTAGCTCTGTAAGTGGAAAAGAGGGTCAACAAAAACAATATGCTCTCAACAATAATTTTAAGAGTACAGAAACCTTAGCTCAATCAGTAATCAAGCTAAAACACAAGAGTTAAAATCCTTCAAAACTGGATTTTTGGTTGGGGAGGAATGTTTATGTTAGCAGTACCAACATTTCAGAGTATCTTTAGGAGACCCTCCTGATGATACCACCCAGGTTTGGTGAAGTTTGGTTCAGGGGTCCAAAGCTATGGACCCTCAAAAGGATAGCCCCATCTACTATTAGATTCCATTGGAAACAATGGGGGATTGAGGCACCCCCTTTGGGGGTTCATAACTTTGGACTCCCTGAATCAAACTTTACCAAACTTGGGTGGAATCATCAGGAGAGTCTCTTGAAAAATCCCTGAAATTTTGGTGCTGCTGGCCTAAAAACTGCGCCCCCTGGCGGCCGACACCCACTTTGGGGATTTATAACTTTGGACCCCCTAAACCAAACATCACCAAACCTGGCTGGTATCAGCAAGATATTATCCTGATGATACCACCCAGGATTGGTGAAGTTTGGTTCAAGGAGTCCAAAGTTATGGACCCTCAAAATGTAGCCCCATCTACTATTAGCTCCCATTGGAAACAATGGGGGATGGGGCACCCCCTTTGGGGGTCCATAACTTTGGACCCCCTGAACCAAACTTTACCAAACTTGGGTAGTAACATCAGGAGAGTCTCTTGAAAAATCCCTGAAATTTTGGTGCCACTGGCCTAAAACCTGCGCCCCCTGGTGGCCAACAAAGTAAAAACCCTAGCATATTTTTTAAAATACACCTCCTTCGAGTATAAGTCAAGGGGGGCTTTTTCAGCACAAAAAATGTGCTGAAAAATTTGACATATGTGAGTATATACGGTAAATGAGAATGCCACACATTAAAATAGCTACCAATTGTCCAGATGCCACAGAGATCATCCATTTCTTAAGTCTATTTTAAGGTGACCAGATGGTCACCTTTGTGATCGGGGACAGGGGGGAGGTGGTCTGTGACAGGGCGGGAAACGGCAAGCCCCAGAAGGCCGTGTGCTCCTGCGGCCGCGCACGGGGGAAGCTGCCCCACTGCCTTGCGCCCCAGAAGGCAGTGCGGCAGCCTCCCAAAAATCGGGACAATCGGGACAGAGCCACTTGGGGATGGGGCGGTATAAAAATCTAACTAACTAACTAACTAATAAATAAATAAATAAGAACCCACGGGACAAGTTGTTTAAAGGCGGGACTGTCCCGCCAAAAGCAGGACGTCTGGTCAGCCTAATCTACTTGTCATCATTTTAGCTACAGTCTGACTTGGTTGGTTTCCTTTCACACAGAATCGTTGTTTTGAAATTTCTGCAGCTCTTTCTTTACCAACGCTCATGCATAATTCTTGCTTTCTCTAACCCCGAGGCCTTTCCTGGTGGAACTTTCTGTCAACTGAGACCCAGGGCCCTGCAGGATTTAGCTCAATTCCACAGGGCCTGTACGAAGGAGATGTTCAACCAGGCCTCTGGCTGAGGAAACAACAGTGACATCATTGGGGGCCTCCATACCCTTTTCTAATCCTCCCTATTCTACCAACTTTTATTAGTTTATTGATGGAATTTAGTTAGGTTAGTTTTGTGGTATCAGGGCCTTTTCCTAGATGATCAACCAGGAAGGTTGCATTAGACTATAATATTAAGGTGCGACATGGGGTGGGTATTTAATTTATGGAGTTGTAATTGATTTTATGAAGGATGTATATTTTTAATTGAATTTTGCACTGTGATACAACATAAGTGTCTTTAGACAGGAACGGGCAGTATATAAATCAAGCAAACAAACTGTATTTTATTCTTTTTTTTATGGCAGTCTTCCAAATATCTCCACTGCTTTACCATTTTCTTCATTTCACTCTCCCTGTTACTTTCTAAGCATTTAAAGGATACTGCATCCTTTAAACCAACAAACAAAAAGCTTTGCAACTTTGTACAAGGATATCTGCAATTAGATTTGTTTTAAAAAATGAGCACAGATTTTTTTATTCAACTTATTTTTTTTCAAAACTGCATGACAATAAGAAATTATTAACACTCTCGTTTTGTTACTGCAACTGTTCTCTCTTCATTCAAATGTTAAAAGCTCAAAAACATGGTCCATATAAAGTAATATTTTTGCGAAAGCAGCTGAATATTTAGCAATAGCAAGTGATACAGAGAAAATCTATACGGCTGGGGCCTACTTAAGACAAATACATAGCATTTGTATTTCTGTTTCTTTCTGTTACTCCCAGTATCTGTTTTTTTTAAAACTAATATCATGCTTTATTTCAGCAGGAATGAGAATAAAAAAGATTTCTCCCCCAAATATAGAATTCATTCCACATGATATATTTTGAGATCAAACGTAATGTTTACTCACAATAGTATCATGGTCTAACCCTTCGCAACCACCCTACATAGGAGATTTAATGCCAGGGGGACTGAGGCTGTGACAAACACAGATGAAACATTTTGCCAGTATAGCGCTCCATCCTTGTTTGTTCCTGTCTGACTACCAGTGGGAATTACTCAGTATCCTACCGTAGCAGGCTTATGTTTGAGCGAAGATTCCACCTTAAGTCTCCAAGTTTTACTTTGTGCAGTTTCCACTGCAGACATAGAATCCAGTGATTATTAAACTAATTCTGTCCAGCTCATCTCAGTTAAACTCACTCCTTGGCAGGAAATAATCCATGCCTGACACCACACTTACTCAGGAGGAGTATCCTCAGAATCAGAACCTGCTCAGTGCCCTGATCCAACTGTATCATTCCTCCAATGGAATATTATTTTCATTTGAGAAGGGAATACTGATTTCCACCATTCTCACACCCTCCAGAACCTCATCTTGCCTCTCTATGCTGCTCCTGAGCACTGTCCACCAGGGATAAACTTTCAGGAGGTGCAGCAGGCGGTGGAAACAGGAAAGCCCTACTCCACAAAGGACAGGGATGCTTGGATGCACATCGGCAGGCATCCAGAGAAACACTGCAAAATTGCAGCAATCGTATTTATTTATTTGATTTGATAACCGCCCTACCCACGAAGGGCACAGGAGCTAAATTTTAGCATCCTAAGGAAACATAACCAACATGTCAAGCCCTTTGCATTACTGCAGAACTGAGCTCAAAACATACAGGATTAGAACAGAAGATGCTCAGAACTTCCACAAATGGGGGTGCGGATAAGCCTCATTTAACTCTGTCCCTAGTTTTTCTGCCTGGCTAAAAAGGGACAGGTTCTTCCCAGCATTGCCAGATCCCTGCTTGAAAACTCCATCTTGTACAGAGAATACATTATGCAGAACACATGAAAAATTCACTTTATAATTTATTTCACAGGATTCCAATCTCCTTGGGTCAGAATCTGGGTTACCTTCTTGCATAATTCAGACAGCTGACTATCACACAAAGGTACGCAAATCTAAAAAATGTTACAGGGTGGCCTTTCTCATTGGGCCGAGTGCTGGGATGAAGTCAGGGGATGAGGCTGAGGAGAGAAGAGGAAGGCTATGGATGTGCTCGCCTGATACAAGGGATGCTTCGATACTGACAGACACTTCCATTCCACAGGGACATCTCTGTCGGGAAGTTGTTTATCAGGTTCTACAGAACGACTCATGGGAGTTTCTCTTCTGTTTGGATCTAAAAAGCTGGCTGGGGAAAAATCCCAGAGATCTGGTTAGCAGTACGCTAAATTGATGCAGGTTCTTTAAAAATCTGGCATAGCCCTTACCCTCTCCCCCCCTGCCCCCACCCCAGTCCCAGTTCTAGCTGGATGTGTTTAAGAAACAGGGGACTCCTTCCCAAATAAAATAAAATACAAAGCCACATCAAAAACCGCAGCTTGCATGGTTCGTTACAACAGTTCAACCTCCTCTCCGCAGGCAACGCAGGGCTCCCATTTTAATCCACGCCAAAAGGATTTCCCTCGTGAGCCATACGGAACTGCCAGAGATTTCCCTTCTGCACCACGCAAAGCTCCAGGAAAGCTAGCCTCGGCTATAAATAACCCCTCTGCAGACATTCCTGACTTCCGGTTCTGCAGCTCTTCCTCTACCAATGGTCCCATCCTCCTCCCCCCCACCCCCACCCCAAACAACAGCAGGCAGGAGAACTGCCCATGCAAGCAGGCTAGCCAAATCTCCAGAGGAAGCAGACGGAGTCAGAGTCTTCCACCTTCCCCCTCCCCAATTTTCTCACACTTGATGCAGACTGAACTTGGTGGAGGGGGAACTGGAGAGGTACACCCATACAGTAACCCACAACAGTAGGGGCTCGGTTGGGTAGTCTTGTTTCCATTCAGTATAGAGGGCAGACCCATTTGCAGCTATGAGGGTACCTCAGAAAAATCTGGCAATATAGGTTATGCTACAGGAAAGCCATCATTCCCCTATCTACTCATAGCTGGGAAGGGGGGCATTACAACCAAGCAAAGAGGAGGAAAGAAAGAGTAAAAACACAGCATGCTCAAGAATGGGGGGGGGATTCCCCATCAATTTAAGGAGTACTTAGAGGCTGTCCGACATCAAGTAAAGGGGGAGTGGGTGTGGGGGAAACAGGAGATTCTCAAAGCTGCTCCAAAAGATCTAATGAGCCCACTTGCGGATTAAGGCCAAAGGACACGTGCATGGAATCTCCCAGAGGACCTTCCCACTTCAGAAGTTGATGGGTCAGATGAGGTTTTAGATCAGTTTTGGGGGGAAGGGTTCAGGAATGCTGACTTGGAGGGAAATGATCGGGGGGGGGGGGGGGGAGAGGAGAAGAAAGGAGTTTCAAAAACCGCTGATGTCAAACCAGCAGCAGTATCTGGGACCTTACATTCCTTCTCTCCTGCTACTCCTGGATATACCCAAGTGCACACACATACATACACAAAAGAGATTTTGCGAGTCTGCAGTTCCTCCATTTGTATGCATTTGAGGAGGAAGGTAGAAAGTCGAATGTCAGTGTATATGTTTACACCAAGCCACCAAGGCTGAAATACAGCTGTACTTGAGAATAGTGAATTCTGCATTTTTATAGTAGCTGCGCTTCTCATCCTAGGTTTTTTCTGCCCACATACAGGGTGTGGCTTTTCAAGCTATACATTCTTATCTAGACATATGTTCCTCTCAGCACATTCTGGGTTACTTTTGTCTGCATGCTTTTCAATGCTCGGCTTCCTTTGTGTGCCTTTCTGTAATTTTCTCTTGTGCGCACTGGCCACATTTGCTTCAATTTGCTTTTGCTGGAAGGTATGCCTGCAGGTCTGAAGTATCAATGCTCTTTGAGGTGGGAATTCTCAAGGCAGGCAATCGGGGAAAGAGATCTGTTATCCTTATGGGATTTGCGGGAATTAGAAGGAGGCCCTTCTAAAAATAAGGAGTATCCATTGAAGAATATCAAACAATCTCACTGCAACACATGAATTCTCAAAGGAAGATCAGCAAACATAAGGGAGCCATGAACTCCTTCCTGGATAAATTTGCAAACCTTTCCAGCTTTGGAACAGGAGAGGGAAAATAATATAGATTTAGGATGAACAAAAGAACCAGGGGTTAGTCTAGATCTGGGCTCAAGTCCCACTTGTGTGAAACAGTTTTGACAGGGCTTGGATAATTCACTTTGAACCCTGCATCTGATGAAAAAGGAAGACAAGGAGTAAACTTATTTTTCATCCAACTTTGCATTAAGGGGTGGCTCAGCTGGGGTTGTTTTTTATTCTCATGACACCCCTCTGTTACATGCAAGCGTGATTTAGCAAGCTCAACTACAGCAAGATGTCTGCCTTGTCAACTGATTTTTTTTAAGTATGTGAAAAAGGACCTACTTTTAAAAACATACACTTGGGACTAGTATTGTGACATATCTCAATAGTCAAACATCTGCTTTGTGCACAAAAGATCCCAGTTCAATCCCTAGAATCTCCAGTTAAAAAGATCAGGTCATAGGTGTGAAAGACTTCTGATTGAGACTTTGGAGTGACACTGCCAGTTGGAGTAGGCAGGACTGGCTGTGATGGACCAGGGATTTGGTTTGTGGGATGTGTGCACAGGAGGAAGTTGCAGTCTAGGGGCAAGAATCTGGCCCATCCAGGAGGGATCTGACCTTCATATCTCAAAACCTAGCAAATTCCAGCTGGCAGATATTGTCTGTCACATTTGAATTCAGCTGCTTCGAGACCCATTCACTGGGAGAAAAGCAGGGTATAAATATTCTAAATAAAATCATATTGGTTCTCATCACTGCAGCAACAGACAGCAAGATTAGAATCCAGGCCTCAAATTCTTTTTCAAAAATGAACTCCCATATCACATACCATCCCATACAGCCAACACTGTGAGCTGGATAGACTGTGAGACCAGGAGACCCACGTGCCAGTCCCCACTTTGCTATGGGAGCTTGCCAGGTGGGTTTGATCCAGTCACACTCTCAGCCTAACCTACCTAACAGGGTTGTTGTGAGGATAAAAAGAGGGGAAAGCAAATGATGTAAGCTGCTCTGGGGCCCCCACTAGAGAAAAAGGCAAGAAACAAATAATTGACAGCATAAAGACCTGTTAAAATGCATCACAAAATGACTGTATTGCCAAAATTGCAGGGCAGAAGCAATACTTTACCCACCCAAGCCTATGCACAGCATATACTATATTCACATGTTAGTACTGTCCACAAAATTGCTAAAACTCCAGGAAAGATGCATGGATTTGACCAGGCTTTTTGGCACAAAGTTTTAGGCTGCTGATGCTGGGACTATCCACCTTGAGGGAAGAAATTTGGGGGGGACAGGGACCATGGGGCAGAGACTTTGATCACTCTAGGGTTTATCACTCTAGCCAGGGTACTTTTAATAAAGAAAACTGGACGATAGCTTTAACATCTGCAAACATTTATTGCATTTATCATTTTGTACTTTATTGCACCTTATTGCATTTATTATTTTGTAATCTGCCTTGAGCCTCAGCAAGAAAGTCAGACTGTAAATGAAACAGGTACCTAAATAAGCAGATGTTTCAACTAAGTCAGTATTTTAAAAGGCAGATGAGCTACTTGAGTTACGCTGGCTACTTTTTAACCGAACTGCTGGGGGATAATAAAAACATCCCTGAATCTTGCAAGGGAAGGGGAGAAGAGCGCCCTGTTTCAGAAAATCATAATCTAATCAGGACAGCCCTAAACAGTCCTCTTCTTTCCCTGCTGAGCAGGGCCTAACAAGCATTCCTAGCTAGATTCTGCTGGTTTTATCTCAAGCCAGACAAACAGAAAAGCAATTTCCCAGCAGGGGTAATTCAGGTGGGCATGTCTTACTTCTGTAGTGATGTACCAGGAGTGCCACAGCTGGAAGAATCCAACTTTGGAGCTCACTTCAGCCATGAACCCTTTGGGAAGGCCACTACCCCAACCCCTTCCTTTCAGTGCCTACATCTGTAATAGGCGGATAAGAATATTGGTCTGCTTTTTACCATAACCTGTATGGATTAGTGAAAGTTGGTTTAAATAAAAACTGGAGGAATAAAATGGTCAAGGCATCTACAGGATCAAACCCCTTCTGGCTGGGGGAGTGAAGCGGGGGGGGGGCTGCACATTTTGAGCATTTGTCCAAAATTGGGGGGTGGTCTCTCTTCCTGTACGCAGCAAAACAGCACCTTTGGGAGAAGAACAGGCTAGAAAGAATTCTGCCCTCATAGTTATATATTGTCCTCTCCCAATGTCTGGTCATGTTCCCCCTTTCAAGGAGGGGTATAAGTCAAGATTCTCCAAGGTTCTCATTTGCTGGCATTCCGGAGGCCCCAGCTCCCAAAGAAAGGGTGAAATGGACCCTATTCTGTTAACATTAAAAGGTTTAGAGAAAAGGTTAAGGATGTTAAAAAAGTGTGCTGGTTCTTGTGCCCCTCTTTGCTTTAACCTCTATAGAAAAGGATATTAGAAGAGGAGATAAAAGTATCTTCTTGTTTAATTTTTTTAAAAAACCTGGCTAATCCAAAGCAGTTGCTTGCAACATGTCCCAAGTTGCATTTTGGAGACACAATTTCCCATCCACTCATGGCAGACAGCTTTCTAGAAGAAAGTTTTCAAAGTTCTACTGTGCTCTCTCTCTCTTTCTCTCTGACGTTTTGGTGGGGTTACCACACTGGTGGGGCCGATCTATGGACGCATGTCATCCATCAGCACTACTCCCCAGCCGAGGGTGGGGGTGCTTTTCCTTTTTCTCTTTCGCTCTCCCTCAACCCCCCTGTTCTTTGCAGAAGAAACTACTGTTTCGAAACCAACAGTCTTCTCCTACCTACCCCCTCGTCTGGGAAAAGCGGGGCGGGGGTGGGGGGGAGTTTGAGGAAAAATTGGAACAGAGGTAGAAGGGTACGTAACTCAGTCCAAATCGCAGACTGATTAACAACCCACACGCTCTAGGAAGGGTCTGGGAGAGCCATCAAGGAGGGGGTTAAGGCAAACAATGAGATTTACTCGGTCAGAGAGAAAAAACGATTGGGGGAAGGGGGTGTGGTGGGGAGGGGAGGGAAGAGAGGATTTTTGGACAGAAATATCTGAGGCTTCAATAGCTGCGTCCAGGAAAAAGTGGGAACAATAGTTGTTTTTTTTAATCTAGTGTTTTGTAAAAGAATAACAGAAAAAAGCCTGGAGAATCTGTACCCCAAACCCAGTCCATTACCTTGCAATCACCCCCTGTAACCTCCACACTCACACAAACAGGCTGTTCACATATGTATATATAGAAAGATTAAAGGCTTGGTGTACTATTTAGTTAATTGGATTTCATCAAAGACCTTATCAAGAGCTGGGAACTGCTCACCAGGCTAGGGTGTTGGGGGGGCGGGGGGGGGGAGTGTTGTTCTGTAGAGCTGGATTTTCCTGGGTATGCTCCCCGAACTAGATCAAATTTACAAAATAAAAACAACACAGGTAACCCCCTTCCCAACCATCAGTCAGAAACTGTGTTTTAACATCCAAGAGAAAAAGAAATAGGCCAAGGAACAGCAAACCTCATCAGGGAAGGGGGGGGGGGTATGCAGAAAGCAAACACTGATATGAAACAAAGCTAAGTTAGACATCATGTTTGCAACAAGACACAAAATATTCTGGAATGGTGATTTGCAGAGGAGCCTCCAAACTTAAGAGGATTTTTCATGTTGTGGTTTGAACAGTCTGGACTACATTAAAAAAAAAAACCTCAATACCTCTCCTACTTTCGAACAGAAAAATCACATGCAAAATCTCCCCACTGCAGAATTATAACAGCTTCACCAACTTCTTCCCATTAACAGGAAAGCCAATGGTGAAAATTCTCACCAAGAACCTGAAAGCATTCAGAAAACCGAATGGCGGGGAAAATCCTCCCTGCCTTGAAAAGACAGAGTTCCCTCCAAAGGGGGTCTCAACATCTGAACAACCACACACAAAACGTCCACCCTGGTGCGAGAAGCAAAGCAGTCCCAGCCCTTGATCTTTACACCCCCAACTCCTACATTTCATTTATTTATTTAAAACCAATCACTGCAACAGAAGAACATCAAGCAAAGAGGGCTGTCTAAGTGGGAGACCCCACACTAACAACACTGCCACCCCGCCACAGTACAGCGGCTGATCTTTCTTAATAAGGTCACATCAAAAGCTGGCGATAGGGGAAGAGGGTCTCACCCCCACCTGGGTCGGGCCCAAGTGGAATCTCATTATACGTACAGTGGTTGGAATTGTTCCAGTGCTGGTTACGGAGAGGGGTCCCATACGGGTTGGGGTTCCCGGGTCCTTTGTCCTGAATCAAGCATGCACGGTTCTGGTTGTAAAAATCCATCATGAAGAAGGGGTTCGGGCTGCCGTTTAAACCAGCTACATCCACACTTTCGTACATCTTCTCCAGGCAGAACAAGAGGGAAAAAGATGGGGGGGGGGGGAGTGTGTGGGGAGGTTGAAGGAGGATTGAAGAGCAAAATCCTACAGTAGCTGTGAATCCAGAGGGACCAAGGAAGGTTCGGCTAGTTGTTTTCTGTTTTCTGGTTTTTCTCAATCCCTAGTGGGGAGGTATTTAGGGAATCCAGAAGCCGCTGGGGAATCTGCCAAGCAGGCCGAGTCGGCCACCAATGTTTTTGTGTAAAGTTTTGAAAAAAACAAACCCAAAAGACAATATTAAAGTCTTCGATTTCTTCGGTCTTCTATTCCAGGCAGATCTCTGGGGAAACATGCTGGCCAATCCTGGGCTGAGACGCTTCTCCCATTTCAAAATATATTTATAAATCCAAAAAAAGAAAGAAAAAAAAGAAATTACTTAGAAAAATAAAATGCAAGCCGCTCAATCTTCCCACGAGCAGAATTATTAGAGGGTTCCCTAACGATGGACAACATTTTGATCACATTTCCGTCTTCTGTTCAATTCCAGAACTCTCCTTCTTCCTCCCAGGCAAGGAGAGAGAAACAGAAATATTCTTTCGCAGCAATTCCCCCCAGGAAAAAAAAATCAAAGTTTCACAGGGGGAGGGGGGGGGGAAAGTAAGGCTTCCTGCTTGAATTCAAATGCTTTTCCTGTTTGGCAAATGGCTGGAAACGCAGAGGAACAATGTTCATGAGTTCTTATATGTACATTTGTTAAAAAGCAGAACAAAAGCCATGCCTCTGACCGCAGAGAGAGGAAAAAGAGGGAGAAGAGGAATGAAACATACATATGTCAGATTCTCAGAGCTGGGGAAGAAGCCAAGGGCCTGGAACCTCTGAGTCTCCTTGGATGCAGAAGGATCTCTCTCCAGCTGCCTCGGTGCTCCGCTCCATGGGAAGAGAGTGCGCTTGTGGATGTGTGCGCCGGGGTGTGCACATGGGGGTGTGTGTGTGTGTGTGTGATTACAGGGCTGATAGATTAAAGGCAGCACAAAAATCTTTCCTGACACGAAAAGTCAGCTCTCCACGGACTTAACTCTTTCCTTACCTGCCGCGGTTTGGGTCTTGCGCAGCAGCAACTGCGGAAGCGCATAGGAGGCCCGGGAGGGCGGGGAGAGAGGGAGAGAAATTAATGAATGAATGAATGGAAGGAAGGAAGGAAGGAAGGAAGGGGAGGAGGAGGAGCAGGAGGAGGACTGGGGAAAGGGAGGGGGAGAGAACACCTCTCTCACAGCTGCCTCCCACTACAAAGCGGCAGCCGCTGCGCCATCATCCCAAGCTTCCTCCACCGGGCAAGGGGAGCGTGCTGGAGGGGTGCCCACCTACGCACTGGTCCCTTTCTCTGCTGCAAGGACCCGGCCAGGGTGTCCCCTCTTGCCTGCATCACCCCTCTGCGAAAGGGAGGCTTCCCCTGCTCCTCCGGCCGCCCCTCATTTGCGTAATGTTATGCAGCTGAACTCCGCCTGAACCCTCCTCGCAAAAAAGCTTCACCTCCAAATGACCCACTCACAGGCCTTCTCCTTGCCAGTGACATCACAGGGGCGCTCCCCTCCTCTTCCTCCTCCTCCCCCCCTCGCCTGCCAAGGGCTGCCACCGGCTGCCGCCACCATGGACCCATCGGCCAAGCCAGGCAGGGATGCCCAGGGGATGCCCCCCACCCCCGCCCCCAGAAGCCAGGCCGGCAAGGAAGGAGAGAGAGATGCCCCTCCGAGCACAGGCGGGCTGGAAAGAAAGCGGCGATCAAAAGCAGGGAAGCAATAAAAGAAAACACAATAAAAGAAAACGGGGGGGGGGGGGCACATGCACACACACTCACTCCAAAGGGCACAGGTTGTAACGCTGGCTGAAACACTGCACCTGCTAGCTTTTTTTTTTTTTTGAATTATTTTTTTCCGTCAACTCATAGCTGACTTATGGCAACTCTGTAGGGTTTTCAAGGCAAGAGACTTTCGGAGGTAGTTTGCCACGGCCTGTTTCCTTGGAGGTCTCCCATCCAAATTCTACCCAGGGTCAGGATTCTGACAATGGGGCTTCCTTGACATGGGAATTTGTACCTGGTGGGGATCTGAATGTGGTTTTCCCAGGTCTGAGTCCAATACTTTACTGCTATACCACACTGGTCTCGATCATGGGTAGGAGGAACTAGAAAATGTGGGAGAGGGCAGATCAGATGTATGAAATATTTCTAATATTAAAATCTGTGGGGCACTTGGGGCTTGCAAAAGATGTGCGCATAGGTCAAGAGTATCGGACGTATATGGGAGACGTGGGTTTGAAGGCCCACTTGTGCCTCGCTGGATGATCTCGACCAGTCACATTCTCTCAGCCTAACCTACCTCACAAAGATGTTGTGAAGATAAAATTAAGGAGAGGAGAACAACATAAGCTTCTTTGGATCTCCACTGAGGAGAAAGGCAGGGTATAAACGAAGTAAATAAAAAATACCCGGCCAACTAACATTCGAAACGCAAAATGCAAACTATCGAGCCACATGTAATTCCTCATTAGGTTTATGTTTGAAAAGATAAGAGTGTTACTCAGCTCTCTCCTGTATTACATATAGGAATTGTATGTTTATTGTTTACTCATTGCTGTGTTGTTTTATTTCTTATATATTACTACTGATGTTTGTTGTTTATAATGCTACGTTATGTTTATTGTTGCTCATAATGCTGTTTTATAACGCTGTGTTATTGTTGTTGCTGCTTGATATTTGATTGCTGTTGCTACATTTATCGACGCTGTATTTTGTTGTATCATGATTGCTGATGTTTTTGATATTTGAAATATTGTTTATTGCTGTTGCTACTTGATATTATGATTATTACTGTTATGTTTACTGATGCTATATTATGTTGTACACCACCTTCAGCCTTTTGGGGGAGGGCAGTGTATACATTAAATTACCAAATTACCAATGATGCAGTGTTTATAGCATGATTTGGGTGCATTCAAACCACTTAATGTAAGACATAAATGTCTGTGATCCTAAAACTGTCCTTTGAAACAAATCACTACTATCAGCCCAAGAGAAGAGACAATGTTTGCCTCAGGCCAACTAGTGGATTCACAGTTGTCCAAAGATGAAAACTGGGGACTTCTTAGTTATTCTGCTATTAGAGTTCAAAAAGGAAAATCAAGGAAGAGAAACTGACAAAGGGGAAATCCAAAGATCTGCTTGCTAGAAGGCAAAGTACAAAACACACAGAACCAAGTACCGCCTGCAGAATCCTAGTTCTCATTGAAAAGAAAAGTTTCTAGTCCTCACAGCTCTGGAGGAAGCTGCTGAGACAGATTTGCTACGAACACACTCAGGGCAGATTCCAGAACAGTTTTCTGCCTCAACAGAGCAACATCCTAATGGAGGAACACGCGCAACAAATGTTATAGCGGATTTTTAATAGGCAGGGCCCGCATGTTCCCAGCACTTTCATACAAAGGCAGAATTGGATACTGGTCCCAAAAGTCAGCATTCAAACAGTCTCTGATCTCAGGGGGCCTGAATGCCCCTAGCCCCTCTCTTATGGATAACTAAAGTGCAATACAATAATGTAAGGTAAATAAATATATAATGTGTTCAATTTGCCCAATTTAGACTACTTTCAACTTTTTTTTTTTTTTGGTACAGCTGTATATAATCCACCAGGAATTTTGCAGCAAAAAAATCCACAAGCAGCACCAGGCAGGGATCTCCCCCTCCCCACAAGATCACTCCTGCAAAAACAATTACATTGCATTCCAATGACATAACGTGTTTTCATATATATTCTTGCCTAGAATTGAATGCTAGAAACTCAGGCGGTTTGGCTTCTGAAATTGAAGGGCTCTTTACTTTGTGGAGGGACCCAGGGATCCCCTGGAATTACAGCTCATGTCCAGGATATAAAAATCAGTTCCCCTGGCAAAAATGGATGCTTTGGGGGTGGGTGGGCTCTGTGGCCATGTACCCCACTGAGGCCCCTGTCTCCCCAGGCTCCATCCCCAAATCTCCAGGAATTTCTCAACCTGGGAACCCTCCCCCTCCCCAATTCCCCTCTGGTAACTTTGAAACCTTAACCTACCATAATTTTAGTCCTTCAGACTTCAAGGGTGATTTCACAGAATCCCTGGTTGACAACTGCCCCAAAGGTCATCAAATGCAAGCCTTCCTGCATTTACTTTTTGCAAGATATAGTTGACGCATTTCATCCGCATAACTCAGGGCACAGTGTGAAAGAAGGGTGTAGGGTTCAACAATACCAAAGAAAGCAAACAATCCAGATGACTGAAGGTAGTGGGCCACACCTCATGCGACAGAGAGCAGCGATCTCTCCCTTCCCCCTAAAAACATGGGCCCTCTCTGGAAACTTTAGCAAGTTTATTACCTGATTTGACCCGGGGGCAATTAGTTTCTAATAGGAAACACCATCAAGTCTCAAGCAAGAATTGTAACATATACCAATGAAGCACGCATGGAAGTATCCATCTTAGGGGTGTCCAACTCTGACGCCCCAGATGTTCATGGACTACAATTCCCATCAGCCCCTGCCAGCATGGCCAATTGGCCATGCTGGCAGGGGCTGATGGGAATCGTAGTCCATAAACATCTGGGGCGTCAGAGTTGGACACCTTTGATTTAAGTCCTAAGATTTGAAAATTCAGTCATTCTTCCATAACCCCATAACCTAGTGTGCAAAATACACACTGGTACAAATACGACACATCTGCAGAATTCTGGCTTTCTAGCAAGAGAATCTGAGTAATATTGTCAAAGGCTTTGAGGACCAGAATGAACTGGCTGTTGTGGCCGTGATCTGATAGTTTTTGCTCCTAACGTCTTGTCCACATCTCTGGCCGGCATCTTCAGAGGCATGTCACAACGAGATGTGTTTCTCTGCATGGCACAGTGTGCAGTGGAGGCACATTGTGCCACGGAGAGAAACACACCTTGCTGTGACATGCCTATGAAGATGCCGGCCAGAGATGCGGGTGAAATGTAAAGAGCTAAAACTACCACACAGGGCCAGGCAGCCAGAAAAACCACAACAGCCAGAATCGGAGTTCTTATACATGTATATGTGAACAAACAAACCCACCTTATATGGAGCATATAATCGGTCAATCAAGGTCAACCTGTCTACTTTGACTGGTAAGCGTTCTTCAAGATTTCACATCACTTATTATCCAAAATCCTTCGACAGAGACATGCTAGGATTTGAACCCAGGGCCCTCTGCATTCAATGCAGGTGCTTTACTACTGAGCAGCAACCTCACCAAGAGACTCCCTTGCATAAATTACACACAAGCACATAGGCCTGTATCGGTCTTTTTCTTTCTGTGCCTAAAGGGGAAGGGGTGAAGGCAAGGAATTGAGTGGTCCAGCATGGTTCTGATGAAGCAGTGAGAAAGGGAGGGAGAACTGCCCCGGGGAATGAACTGTCCCCATGCCCCCTCCCACCCCCAACAAGTCCTGCCCTTCCCGCAAAAGGCCTCCTCCCCGGATGTCCCCATTGCAGCTAAACCTCTGTGATGAAGCAAACCCAGGAGTCGCTCGTAGCTGAAACGATGATTGAGATATTGAGAATTTAATTTTTTTTATTGTTTACTGAATTGTAATAATAATCAAAAATACAAATTAAACATAATGAAATATCAAAACAAATATATCTGGTACAATAGATTTAAAATATCTCCCCTATTTGGGAGCTTCGTAAAGAAAATCTTGGTTATACGTAAGACTTCTCTTTCCAAATTTTAATGGAGGTTCACATAACTTTGCTTAAGTAGAAGGACTCTTACCCTGGATACATTCCAGGTGATTTATATCACTTATTCGTTAGATAATATTAGAACCTATATATGTAACACTCTATCGGACTATATTGTGGTTTAAACAAAAAA